>NW_023276806.1:166189673-166789673 GCF_003668045.3 Cricetulus griseus
ACAATATACAAAACATCTTCCATGAACTTTCATGCCCATGTAAGGCCATACACAGCAGAGGAAGCACTTCGGATAATGCAGAAAGGAGTGACTGCTAATTAAATGTGAGGGGATTTGTTACCTAATTGTGGGGAATGAAGACAATGGTTTCCTAAACTCAACAACAACAAAAATAGTTTTTTCAGATGAATCAAATACTTATGTAACAAACCAAAATTTATAAATGCTCTTTGTTGGATATGTAACTGAGTCAGGGCACATACATAAATGGACCCCTGAACAAAATTTTGACAAACTCAAGTTTACAGTTGTGCTTGCCAATATTTGAATAAAAGAAAAATAAAAGCATGTTTCACTTTTTCTTTTCTTCTTCTTCTTCTTCTTCTTCTTCTTCTTCTTCTTCTTCTTCTTCTTCTTTTCTTCTTCTTCTCTTCTTCCTCCTCCTCCTCCTCCTCCTCCTCTTCCTCTTCTCTTTTATCTTCATCTTCTTCTTCTTCCTAAATTCTCTTGTGTTCACTCAAGGGGCCCAACTAATTTGTTCCCAGCTTTAGTCTTTAGGTGTATTGATGCTATCATTAAGGAAGGCTCACTACACAAAATCTTTTCTTTGAAAATAATCCTTACCACTGGCTATGATTTGACCTGGAAATACAAGTTCTAGGTCTACAGTTTGATTAGATTTGTAATTATTTTGTCACAAGTTGGTGTCTATATTGCCCAGAAAAAAAAAAGGAAAAGAAAAGAAACAGCATTTGGTTGGCTCCTGGCACAAAGGCAAAAGGAGAATTGGTGTCATTTGTGAGGCAATTAAAACAGACCATCCCAGGAAGGCAGGGAGAACTCTCTGTTCCAGTCCATCTGCTTGGAGCTGCTTTTGTGTGTGTGTGTGTGTGTGTGTGTGTGTGTGTGTGTGTGTGTGTGTGTGTAGATAACTGAGCCCTTTTCAGAAATGATGCTGAAGTTTTTTCTCCTCAGGGAAAGCATGGCCTTACAGCAAGTTATAGGAGCTAAGTGGGCTGGTTGGGGAATTTCCAATAAAGTTAGTAAGCGCATAAGGCATGCAGCTGGGACTTGAGGCTCCTGGGTTTTCCATGTGATAGCTGTTTGACCTTGGAGATAATACTTCAATCTTTCCATTAACCTTTTCATCAATTTTCTTATTATCAATAATAATTTTCTGACAGGAATGTGCTGGGCATTTATAAATAATATGAGAAATATTATGAGCTGTGCCTGGTGGGTTTCAGTAAGTGGTAAGAAACCCTTAATGAAAAATATATGATGGGGTTTCCCCACTCGTTTCCTGGAGTTATAGCTACAGCCATTCCACATGAGATCAAACTGAACCAAAAAACTGAAATTTAAAAATAATAAATTTGTTTAAATACTCCAAATATAAGTAAAAATAGTTCACGAATACAAATAAGTAAATATAGGGAGAAGCATACAGTAAATCTAGCCTTTTATGTTAATTTTGGCTGCTGAAAATGCAAATCTCCTTTATCTGGTATGCTTCTCCATTATGCTGATGTCCTTGAATATTTTAATTTTAAGTATAATAGTCCTATTATTTTCACATGTAAATTTTATGTCAGATACAGAGGATAAAATTTTTTAAAAGGTCAAATCTGGATCATGATGGCTAATCATTTTGATATAATCTCAGAGTTTCTTTCTTAATGGCTTTGCCAGCTATTCCTTTCTTCTGAAGTGGCTGTGCTGCCCACTACTCAACTTCATCTACACCAGATCCTATGAATCATCCTTCCTAGCTTTATGGGACACTATAATATTGTATAAATAGTATATCCACTCCACCCCCTCTGAACAAAGGGTGATACATGTTTCCAACAATGTATTTGAAAAGTGCCTCGATTTGTTACTTTCTTTGTTCTATTACTATAAAAGCAAGCAAACAAAAAACTTCACAAAACTGCTTCCATTTTGGAATGTGCATTGTGGGTAATCTAAATCTGTCATGTTTGGCTCCAGAATAAACTCTCTCTCTCTCTCTCTCTCTCTCTCTCTCTCTCTCTCTCTCTCTCCTCTCTCTCCTCTCTTTTTTTTTTTTTAAGAGTTGTGCCTGGTGGTGTTTGATAAGTAGTACCTTTTAATGAAAACTATCTGATCAATTGTCAACTCTCAATGATTAATAGAAGATTAGTATGATGATGCTTTTTCAGACTTATTCTGATATTTAACTTGCATGATATTAAAAGGCAATTAAATGTAGGAACTAGGGATTACTGCTGGAGCATGGGTTAGAAGGAGCCTTAAGGTTTTAGGCAACAGATGCTTAATTCTCACACTCACTTTCCTGTTGTCTATGAGCTCCTCTGCTAACTGCAAATGTACATTCTGCTTTCTTGCATTTTTATTCAGAAACAAATCTATTTCTAGTACTGTAGTAAAAATATTTCTAAAGCATAATAAGAGAAAAATAATTCAATGGGGTATACTTCTAGAAGTTAAACAATAAAACACATGCTGCTGAATTCCAAATGCATTTTCATTTTTCTTTTTAAAATTCTGATTTAATAATTTATACTCCATAGGCACGCAGCCCCAGAGAATTCTAGCTCTCGGCACTGTAACTCTGCATATAGCCAAGTAAACGGTTTCCATGTGATTTTCCATGGGGAAGTAATTTCAAATTTTCTTCCTTTTGACACCCAGGAAATTCTTTTTCTCCCTCTGTTGCATACTTGGCTAATATATTTAAAGGTTATAAAATGGCTTAGCACCATACTGAGTAATTCTCAATAGGAACAAAATGGTTTTATCCAAGATGTCTATTTTAAATTAAGTAAAAAATATTTATTGGTAGGTAGTCTTGGTTATGTTTATTCATTACTGGAAGAAGTCAATTCTATTTAAATAATGGTACATTTTGAAATCATCTACAACCTAACACTACACTAGGTAATTGTTAACTTAGCTTTGTAAAACATATTAATGTGCTATATTAATGCACCATGCAGATATATAATATGCTAATATGATAGTGTTTATTTCCTTCCAGAAGAGCTTAAAATTCAGATTTTGTTATTTGCCAGACTTCACTGGTTTTCTGGTAAATGCTTAACTTATTTGCAGCAAAAACAGTCCTTGCGTGTAGTGCTGTTGATTCCGGTGGTGGAGGCACTCCCAACATGACGGATTTAAAGCAACTAAAGTGAAATCACTGATCCCAAAGTCAGGAAGAAATGCATATCACTGGTTCTTTTGTACTGGTAAAAGCCTGCTCTAGCATTTTTGCTTTTTTTTTTTTTTTGAGTGGGGTTAGCCCTACAATTTTAAAAATAAAATGAATTCATTTGGAGTGACTATTTTTTTATTTGAATTACAAACAAGATTTAATTACATGACAATCCCAGTTCCCTTCTCCCTCCCTTCCTCCTCTATCACCTCCCCCCCAACTAAAACCCTACCTATCGCATATCCTTTCTTCTAATCTACACCTGACTCAACCTTTCTGCTTTGGAGCGACTATTATGAACCAGTTTTTATCCAACATGTTAGAGGTCTCTCTCCAGCATTTTATTGATGTTATTTATCACTGATTTTTACACCATAACAACTTTAATTTTTTTTTCAGAATGCAGGATAGATTTAATGCATGAACTTGTAAAGAGTGACAGCCAAACCCGATAGCTAGTTGTACCCTGATACCATATTTCACACTCCCATGGTCTTAACTATGCCACCCCTAAAATGTCTAGAAATCCACTTCTAAAAATGTCATCTTCTCCTTGATCTCTCCATGCAGAATTCTCTTCTGGCCTGTGAGTTTCTCCTCCAGAATGGGGCAAACGTGAACCAAGCAGACAGTGCTGGCCGGGGCCATCTCCACCATGCCACCATTCTTGGCCACACAGGGTAGCAAGCAGTGCAGGTGCCACCGTGGGGAGGAGGTTTCCTGGGAATGAAACTGGCGGAAGGCTGCTGCAGCTGAATTTACCTGTCCTCTTCAGGCTTGCTTGCCTGTTCCTGAAACAGGGTGCAGATCTGAGTGCTCGAGACACAGAAGGCAGGGACACTCTGACCATTGCAATGGAGACGGCGAACGCTGACATCGTAACCCTGTGAGAATGCCAGAGGGTCGGGCTAGTGCTTGGACAGTCTGTTCATCTTTGGGGTGGGACTAAGGCCAAAACCAGACCTGGAAGGTGAGGCCTGGGGATCAGTGAAGTAAAGCTCTCTGTGGGTGGTAGGGTGTGGAGCAGGGTGAAATAATGGGAGTTCATCTTGGGAGCCAGTATTCGGACATCAACATTGCAGAAAAGTAAGTTCACGTGTTTGCTTTTTAAAGCAGTAGTCACCAGGGAGGCATTTTTTTCCCCCAGTGATGTAACTCAACGGATGGGAGTTGAGCAAAAGATAGAGAGTTAGGGAGGAAATGTGCAAAGTCTTTTATTCCTTAATTCCCAGCCTTCAGGCTAAAATTGTCAAAGATGAGGGAGGCTGAAGCGGCCCAGGGCCAGTCAGGTAAAGTAACCACTTATTTATCTGGACTCCGGGTCTACACCAGAATCCTGGCCCCTTGCTTACTTGTCCCCTTACTGTCCAACTGCATTAATGCCGTTGTTTATTCAACAAACATGTTTTTGGGGCACGAACGTGCCTGGCCCTCGGAAAGAAAGGGAAAGGCGTGAGGCTGCGCTTACGATGCACCCACACATCAGGAGCTTGCCCTGTCAGACCCACCCTACTGCCCGGTGATGCTTTTCGGAGTAGGCCAGCTGTCCAGCCTTCTCTCTGTCCTCCTCAGGGGATGAGACATATCTCGACATCTTCTGAGACTTCTCCCTTAAGGCATCGGACGACCCGGAGAAACTGAGCCATCTCAGTCATGACCTCCATACTCTTTGATTCCAGGCCCCTCCCCACTTTGTCGTGGCCTGTTCTCCATTAAAGTCTTTGTGCTTTGCTTTTTCTTTCTCAAATCATTCACTGTGCGCCTCCTGGGGCCCAGCAAGGTGTTGGGTGCAGTAGCCACTAACGTGCAGGACTTCTCAAGAGGTTAGGATTTCTCCAATAAAGGGGGAGGCTGATTAGCACCCAGTGGCTTGGTGGAGAGTGGGTGTGAGCTTTCGAGCTCAGAGGACAAGGGAAGCCACCCGCGTGGGGACCTGGGCACTGCCGGGCTGGCCCAAAAGCATCCCGGGAATTCGATGGCTCAGCACCCTGAGGCCTGGGTTTTCTCAGAATGGAGGGATTGAGACTCCTGCCAGGACCAAGTTGTACTAGTGAGGTCATGCACACCTACAGGGAACGCGGGACCCTCGCGGCCACATACATAGTGAAGCCTGTGAATCATCCCACCCCCGATCGCATCGGCAGGTTCAGCCTCACCATAACAACTTTATAAAAGGAAAGGCTTTTTGGTTTTTAGTTGTTATTGATTCTTGTTGAATCAAATGGAAAATCAAAGAATGGAGATATAGCTCAGTGGCGTGGATACTTGTCTAGCTTGTGTACATTGAAGCCTTAAGACAGTAAAATAAGGGCTGAGAAAGAAATCAGAGAAACACCACCCTTCACAATAGCCACAAACAACATAAAGTATCTTAGGGGTAACTGTAACCAAACAAGTGAAAGACAAGTATGACAAGAACTTTAAGTCTCTAAAGAAAGAAACTAAAGAAGATATCAGAAAATGAAAAGATCTCCCATGCTTTTGGATAAGTAGGATCAACATCGAAAAAATGGCAATCTTACCAAAAGCAATCTACAGATTCAATGACCCCCATCAAAATCCCAGGACAATTCTTCACAGATCTTGAAAGAACAATTCTCAACTTTATATGGAAAAACAAAAAACCCATGATAGTCAAAATAATCCTGTACAATATAGGAACTTCCGGAGGCAACATCATCCCTGACTTTAAGTTCAGCTATAGTAATAAAAACAGGTTGGTATTGGCACAAAAATAGGCAGGTAGACCAATGGAATGGAATCTAAGACCCTGATATTAATCCACACACCTATGAACACCTGATTTCTGACAAAGAAGCTAAAATTATACACTGGAAAAAAGGAAAGCATCTTCAACAAATGGTGTTGGCATAACTGGATGCTGGTGTGTAGAAGATTGCAGATAGATTCATATCTATCACAATGCACAAAACTTAAGTCCAAATAGATCAAAGACCTCAACATAAATCCAGCCACACTGAACCTCTTAGAAGAAAAAGTGGTAAGTACCCTTGAACATACTGGCACAGGAGACCACTTCCTGAACATAAAACCAATAGTACAGACACTGAGGTTGACAATTAATAAATGGGACCTCCTGAAACTGAGAAGCTTCTGTTAGGCAAAAGACACAGTCATCAAGACAAAACGGCAGCCTACAGAATGGGAAAAGATCTTCACCAATCCCACATCTGACAGAGGGCTGATTTCCAAAATATACAAAGAACTCAAGGAGCTAGTCAAAACACCAAATAATCCAATTTAAAAATGGGGTACAGATCTAAATAGAGAATATGGAGGAATGGAGGAATCTCAAATGACCAAAAGACACTTAAGAAATTGCTCAATATCCTTAGCCATCAGAGAAATGCAAATCAAAACAACTCTGAGATACATCTTACACCTGTCAGAATGGCTCAAATTAAAACCACCAAATGACAGTCGATGCTGGAGAGGATGTGGAGAAAGGGGAACACTTCTCCATTGTTGGTAGGAATGCAGACTCTTACATTTGTACACTTTGGAAATCAGTATGGCAGTTTCTTAGGAAAACAGTAATCAGTCTACCTCGAGACCCAGCAATTCCACTCTTAGGCATATACCCAAAGGATGCACTTTGATACAACGCGGACATCTGTTCAACTATGTTGATAGCAGCATTATTTGTAGTAGCCAGAACCTAGAAGCAACCTAAATCCCTCACAAGCCATCAGCTGTGAAGAGCTATACTTCAGCATCTTTATTATCATTTTTATGGACTCTGGTTAATAGCTTCCTGTTTGGACCATGTCTTTTTTCCTTTTCCTATGTATTTTTGGATGGATTGGGGAGGTTGTCACCATGTCTTTAATGTTTCCCATTCTCAATTATGAGTACCCAGTCATCTATACCACTGCAAAAGAAGCTACCTTGCCCATAGCAGCCAGCCTCAGTATGGATCATGGACTCCCACATGACCACCTGTAACAGCCAGGACCATGAACATCAACATGATCCATGCACAGACAGACCTCTGATCTTAACATGGCTTCCAGTAGCATCAGGGACCAAGGACTTTAACATGGCCTGTGATAGCAGCAGCACAGACCATGGATGCCAACTTGGTCTCCTTCAGCAGCCCTGATCACAAGTTTTCCAAAGTAAGAATTCCAAGGAAATGGAGATTAGAGGCCAGGGTTAGTTCACAATCTGCTTAAAGTTTAGATAAGCTCATGAGCATTTTAAAGCCTTTTTGGATATTCTGTTTGCTAGAGAAGCTGCTCAGAAGTCGTGATGACCAACCAAGTAAGGGAGTATGTTGTAGGGGAAGCTGTAGCCACGCCTTCTTAGGGGCTGGCTACAGGTGTGCCTGACCACGCTTGTGAGGGCGTGGTCAGAATGATGTAGTGTGACTGCTTTCAGTTTCTTTTTTGCTTCTTGCTGTAGAGGCTGCTGCCACCGGCTGGCTAGGTCGCTCTGTAAGTAAGGCTTTTCCCTATTAAATACCCTTATATTTCTACCTGACTCCGTATTGGTAATTTCCCACAATAGTATGTGGCATAGAATCATTTAAGCATAGGGTGTGTGGGTCAGCTCTAGAAGTTAGACTTTCTCTGAGAGAGGAGGGAAGGCATTTGAAAGGTATTTGAGGAGGAATGCTGCAAACCACTTTCCATTTCTGAGGGACTATATATAGTGTCTGCTGAGACTCAAGTAAGCTAGGTGGGAGGGGAGCTGTGGCTTCAGGGAGACTATGTAAAACTTATCACCTTAACCCAGACACCCCTTGTGTAGATCAAGAAGGTGGTGGCACAGGTGAGAAAAGGCTGAGTTATGGCGTGCTTAATAGCAGCCCACAGGCTTGCTCATGGAAGTATTGAGGAAGAAATACATCAGGGTTAGTCTGAGCAAAGGGAAGAGTGGGGACTGTGGGAAAAGTATGGAATTGGCTTGGAGCTGTTTTCTGTTGTAAGTACCTCCAAGCAGGGCCGAGGAGACAGTTTTAGAAGGAGACAGTTTAGAAGGTACAGTGCTTGCTGTGAAAACACAAGGGCCAGAGTTTGAACTGAAGGAAATGCTACAAATTTAGAAACCAAACAACAACAACAAAAACCTTGGTGTGATAGTATATGTTTGTAATCCCAATGGGTTGGAGACAAGTGGATGCCTATCCTACTCCATGAGTTTCAGGGGAGGGAGAGGTTCTGTCTCAAGAAACATGATGAATAGTGCTCAAGGAAGTACATCTGAAATTGATGCATGAGCACATGAACACACACACACACACACACACACACACACACACACACACACACGTAGGAGGATAGTTGGGAAGAGGGAGGAAAAAAGGAGGGAGGGAGCCAGAGAGAGCTTGTGCACTTGAGAGGTGCCTAATGACAGTTAGAAATGCTTGTGAATAGATCTTAGCAAATAAAAATATGTATTCGCATCTTACAAAGTTGCCAACATTTATTGTGTTATTTACTACTTAAAGCGTAATCATTGATTTCTGAATATAGACCTTATAAAATCAGATTCTCATAATAACAGAGCCAAACATACAAAGAGAGCTTGGAAATAATAAGATTGAAATGTGAAAGGTAAAAGTTACCAGAATAAAAATGGAACTGTTTACATCAGGCCTGACAATAAAGGGGAGAGACTACAAAGGAAGGGCATGTTCTTACACATGGTCTCCTGACAAGAATAATCACAAGGACTCTTTCAGACTCATAAATTTACATAGAGGCCTCCACAATGTTATATGCCACAACTTGTCTGTGTATAACAGTATTTGTCCCACAAGCAACTGGTCAACCTCAGATTGTTTTACAGTCTTCTCATTAATTGTCATGATCAGAATTGTTTCCAAACATTTGATGTAATTCTTAATTTTGTTTAAAAACTTCTCCCTTTGCATCTTTGAGCGCATATATAACTTACAATGACACATTGTATTCCCACTGCATTGCTATTCCTAAGTCGTTATCACCTTTCTTTGGGGAGTCCCAGTTTTTAAGTGGTCAGAAGTTGAAGAAAATATCCCTGTTCTGAACACTAGAGGGCAGCACTGTCCCAGAAACGGGACATATATCTAGATGGCCTTCCCAATAAGACATTTTGTTTGGACATATTTATTCCTACCTCACCGATGCTAACAGTAGGAGTCTTCAGAAATGAAAATAAACAAAGCATAACCTTTTCATCGCAGAGTCTTTACAGAAAGAAAAAATAGTCTGTTTTTATAAGGATTCGAAAGAACTATAATGTAGCTTGAGGGCTTCTATACTATTTGAAAATAAAAGCATAAAGATGGATAGAGCAAGGGACACTCGGAGGCATATTTTCCTCTTGATGCCTTGGCTGAAATCATGATTGCAGGGACGAATTGCATTATGCTAGAGAAGAGGGCAGCTTAAGCTGTCCCAGTTCAAATTTGGTATTCCTCTTTAGGGCTAGGCTGCAGCTTTGGCGTATGTGCCTCTTCAAAAAAAAAAAAAAAAAAAAAAAAAAAAAAAAAAAGTGAAATTGTTGCCTGTGGCCTTACTAAAGTCCGCTGTCGCTGGAAAGACAAGCACTCGTGAATGCCTGAGATGGGCTGAGAGTCTTCTTTCCATCAGGGAACACAGGAGGATGCAAGAAACAAAATGAGAAAAGAAATAGAGTCAGGAAGAAAGAAAGTGCAGAAGGGAAGCAGAGCTAATAAAAGTGTGAAAATGCCAGGAAAAGGAATATTTATACTGTAGCATACCAATAGAACTAAAGGGTAGCAAAAATATATAAAACTGGGAGTAAGTTTTTTTATTAGAAAGCATAAAATTATTTATAAAAATAACAATATATAACAAAAATTATCAGGAGCTAGCAAATCTTTAATTTTTAGTTGAAGGATGTTGTTTAGTGGAGTTTATATTAATTTACGATATAATAAAACAATTAAGGGGTGTGTCTGTGTGTGTGTGACAGAGTCAAACACAGAAACACACACACACATACACACACACAAAAGTGGGGTGGGAGAAAGAGGCACAGAGAGACTGAGAGACTATTTTCCATGTTCTACTTCAGCGTCATCCTTTAACAGTTGGGCCTATTAATATAAATCCAAGGCATGCTTTTTGACAACAGCAATTACAAATGCGATGCTCACAAAATGGCATTGTGTATAAAATTCACTCCCTTCTTTTCTCAGTGGAATAGAGAAGGCTGTAAATACATTTTTGTTTTCTTCTAATTTTAAGTTTATAATAAAATTACATCACTCCCCCTTCCTTTCCTTTCTCCTAACCTTTCTATCTATATATGAACCTCTCACACTGGTGCCTGGAATACGTGAGCTTGTAATAAAGTTCAAACTCTCATTATTTCTATATTTCTTTCTATTTTCTTACTAAATGTTATTAGGCTTCTGTTACACAGCCAAGTTCTGTGGACTGGGAATAAAATAGTAGGTCAAAACAAATTCACCTCTCCTCCTTGGATGTTCTGGAGGTATGTGAAAGTCACAAATTACATAACCACACTAACAAATTATGGTATAACGGGAGCTATTTGGAGCTATAACATATAGTTCAGGATTTCAAGAGGCCTATCTGTGTGACTTTTGCTGGAGAGACATTAACAGATGTCTATTCATCCTAGATAAGACACCAACAACAGATAAAATAAATGAGTTCACCTAAGTCTAGCTCAATGCACCAGGTAGTTTGTTGGGATTATTTACAGAATCATAATGAGTGGTTACTTTCAGAGAGAACATTGGTGACCCAAACATAAGTGCATCACCAAAAGGCAGCATGGGTGATGGATGAGTCATGAAAGCCTTATCCTTGGAGGTCCCTGTACAACTAGTGTGCTGGAATATCTCCTCCCCCACAAATTGTTTACTGCTTGTAGTAGTTTAAATGAGAAAGGTCCATCCCCCTCTTGCCTGTCCCCTCCATAGTAACAGGCATTTGGGTCCCAATTGTTGGTATTTGGCAGATTTAGGTGGTGCAGCCTTGCGTGAGGAAGTCCATCACTAGGGGTAGACTTTGAGGTTAAAAGCCTTGCACCACATCTAATTGCCTCTTTCTCTCTGCTTTCCACCTAATGATCAAGATGTGACCTCACAGTTTGCTGCTCCTGTAGCCATGTTTGCTGTTATTCTGCCCACCCATGATGAACTTTTTTAAAATTAATTTTTATTTAAATTAAAAACAATTTTATTTTATATACCAACCCCAATCCTCTCTCTCTCCTGCCCTCCCGTTGCCCCCACCAGCCCACCCCATTCACTCCTCAGGGAGGATGAGATCTTCCATGGGGGATCATCAAAGTCTGTCACATCATTTGGGGCAGGACACAGGCCCTCCCCCATGTATCTAGGCTGAGAGAGTATCCCTCCATAGGGAATGGGCTTCCAAAGCTCATTCATGCACTAGGGATAAACACTGGTTCCACTGCTGGAGGCCCCATAGGCTGCCCAATTCCCCCAACTGACACTCAGATTCAGGGAGTCTGGTTCCGTCTCACACTGGTTTCCCAGCTGTCAGACTGGGGTCTTGTTCAGGTCAGTTGTTTCTGTGGGTCTCCCCAGAATGGTCTTGACCCCTTTGCTCATTCCTCCTCCCTCTCTACAGCTAGATTCCAGGAGTTCGTCTGAGTGTTTAGCTGTAGAGCTCTGATTCTGTTTCCATCAGCTACTGAGTGAAGGCTCTATGATGGCTTTTAAGGTAGTCATCAATTTCATTATAGGGGAAGGTCATTTAAGTTAGCCTCTCCACTATTGCTTAGATTCTTAGTTGGATGATGAGATGGACTCCCCCAACCCCATAGGGTTTCTATGTACTGTTTTGGAGGTTGTCCTGGAACTCACTCTGTAGACCAGGCTGGACTTGAACTCACAGAGATCCGCCTGCCTCTGCCTCCTGAGTACTGGGACTAAAGGCATGTGCCACCAACGCTGGGCTCATGATGAAGCTCTTAACCTCTGGAACCACAAGCCCAATATATTCTTTCTCTGGAACTTGTTCAGGATCATGGGATTTTGTCACAGCCACAGAAACTTAATCGATTGATACACTGCCTTTATAGTCTTTGAGAGAGGCTCTGAGAATCCTTTAATCTCAGGGGCTTCTGGCACCTTATAAGTTTCCTTTATGTCCTGAGTATTAAGGCTTCCTCTTGGAGGAAATAGTTATAAACAATAGGGTCCTTGGAAAATTTCCTTATCAGTGCAGAAGCTTTGAGACTTTACCTTTTGACAGTACCCCCACTCCCCACCACTTTCAACATTAAGAAATGATCACAGTGCTGGTTAATTAAAAAAAAAGTTCTTATTTTTAAAAAAAAACTTATGTATATATGTGTGTCTGTATGAGTGTAGTGGCTTTGGAGGCCAGAGGAAGGGATCAGATTCCTTGCAGTAGTTACAGTTAGCTGTAAACCACCAGTCATGGCGGTGGTGAACAAACTCAGGTCTTCAATAGTAGGAAGTTCTCTAAACCACTGAGACATCTCTCTATCCCCTGAGCTAATTAGAATTAAATTTGAACTTGCCTCAATGTAGAATAACCTGGGAATAGAGGCTCAACTGAAGAAGTATTTAAATAGAGTTGCCTTTGGCTATGTCTTGTGGGAATTCCCCTGGTTGTTAACTGATGTAGGAAGAGCTAACATACTGTGTGCAGCATTAGTTCAGGGCACAGCTGCCCTGAACTAGGCAGGGCAAGAGAAAGCTAGGAGAAGTAGAAACAGAAGCAGGCAGTGTGTATATATTCATTCATCTCCACCCTTTGTTGTGCCAGGTTTGCAGAGCCCCAGACCAACCCAAGGAGCGGACACCTCCAATGCAAAAGCAAAGGTTTATTATTTTTTTTATTGTTCAAGCTGTCCAGCTTGAATCTTACTCCACAGTGGGGAAATGAGATGCCAGCTGGACAAAAAGAGAAGCTTTTAAAGGGGGAAGACCATAAGGTTGAAGGCCACAAATTTCAGAGTTTCCATGGTTACTTAAGGTCATACAAAGTACAGAGTAAAGCAATGACTATATATTTTAAGCAAGATACATTTGAGTAAGATAAGACAGGGCACAGGGTTGCAGGGTTACAGAGTCACAGGGTCTGTCAGTTATCCCCTGAGTGATCTTTACAACCTTATGACCAGCAATTAGCAGACATAGGAATGCTGACACAAGTGGAGGACAGTCACCTCCCTTCTCTGAGAGTGGGGCTCAGGGGCCAGCCATGGCATTCCCAGTATTTAGAAGTTCCCTTTTCAGGGCCCAAGTTTTTAAACTTTTATTAATTTTAATTTTTGGTCCTTTACCTTGACTGTAGATGTGATGTGACCAGCTGCTTGAGTTTCTGCTTTGTTTTTATTCTCTGAGATGGAACGGGAACTGTAAAGCCAAATAAACTCTTTCTCTTCAAAATACTACCCTTTGTCAGGGCGTTTGTCATGGCAACAGGAATGAAACTAGAACAGTCACTATCACTACTATACTGTTCCCACTGAAGAAATAATTTTTACATGTTATGACAAAGGGAGAAAATAGCAATGAAAAATGTTCTTTTTAAGTTTCTCGTCTTTCTCTAGAATTTATGTCTGCTATTTGGTGGTTCCTGTCTTTTCCTTTAGAGAATAGAAATAACAACAGCAAAAATCTCATTGCCTATAAGTGCCCTGAGCATTAACCAGATGTTTTTCTTAGATCTTATTACCACTAATCAGACAATTTACAAAAGACTGAGCTGGACAATGGAAGGACAAAGATTACACCTTCAGTTTGGATGCAGCTGTCAGGTAATACCGGTGGATTAAGATCACTGTTGTACATCTTTTTGCCAAAGACAGGTTGAGGTTAGGGGGCTCTTACCTCATCAGCCTCTTAAACAGATGAAGGCTAAGTCAGTAAAGGCAGCATTTGGCTGTGCCTTAATACTATCTTACACAGAAGTAAAAGAAACTCGGCAGAGCCCCCTTTCCTGACCTCTCTAATGGTTTCATTATTCGTCTTATAACTTTAGAAAAACGTTCAATCCATCTTTAGGGCCTGTGGCAAAGACTTTTAGCTGCCCTTGGAAATCCATTCTCCCCTGTTCCCCGGCATAAAGCTAAACTACATTTAATAGCTTCCTTTGCAGTTAGGTGAGGACATGTGACCAAGCTCTAGGCTATCACCAGAGTGATGGATGTTCTTCTTCTAGGGCTCGCACATAAAGTATGCTAAGCTGCTTCTTCATGTTCTCTTTCTTTTATGACCTTACAGGATCATAGTCGCCAGATGAAATGGAAGACTCATGCCTGGATGGTGGCAAGGCCTTTGCAATTCTGAGTCCTTAATTGATTATGTAGAACTTGCTCCTCAATCTTACTCCAACAGGCATCTTTTGGGGTTTATTGCAAGAAAAAGAAATATATTTCTTATGCATTAACCATTGAATTTTGAGGATTTTTTTTCTGTGTGTGTTGTTATAAGTCTGCTGTACTAATTAGGATGCTGCCTCATGTAAAGGTAGGACTCTGCCGTGATTATGAAACACTGTCAAAGCATTTGCCAATCCAGAGTATTCTTCAGGAGAAAAAGATGAGACAATTTGATCATTATTGTTATAATTTCATCTTTTTTCTCTCATATATTATATCCAAGATCTCAATATACCCTCCCTCTTCTCCTCCTAGTAGTCCTCCCCTACTGCACATCCCCTCTTCCCCAAATGCACTCCTCCTCCTTTCTCTTCAGAAGAAGGCAGGCCTTGTAGGGATATCAACCAAACAAGGCATATCAAGTTATAATATAACTAGGCACCTTTCCTCATATTAAGGCAACCCAGTAGGAGGAAAGGGGTCCCAAAAGCAGGCAGAAGAGTCAGAGACAGCCTCTGCTCCCACTGTTAGGAGTAGGAACCCCAAGCTATGCAACCATAACATACTCGAAGATGATGTAGGTCAGAAGGTCAGAGACATACAGACTCCAATGGTTGTCAATTCAGTCTCCATGAGCCTCTCTGGGTCCTGGTTAGTTGATTCTGTGGTGTCCCAGACTCCTCTGGCTCCTACAGTCCTTCCATGCTCTCTTCTGCAGGATTCCCTGAGCTTCACCTAATGTTTGGCTGTGCGTCTCTGCATCTGTTTCCATCAGTTGCTGGAGGAAGCCCCTCTGATGACAATTATGCTAGACACTGGTCTGGTTGCATATAATTGCCAGTTCAGATTCTGCATCCTCCATTCCTAGGACTCTTGGCTGGGGTCACCCTGGTGGATTCCTGGGAGTTTCCATTGCATCAGGTTTCTACCTCACTCGTGAAATGCTCCCCAAATTCCAGTTGTCTCTCCCAGCACTCTCTCCCTCCAGTCCCCTACAGGTGAACCCTTCCTGTTCTCATCTGAGGAATCTATTCTATTTCCCCTTCCCAGGAAGATCCTTGCATCTCCCCTTGTATTGCTACAATTTCTGCAAAACATACTGATTCTGAAATATTTCTGCATTCATATATAGGAATGGACTACAAACCAGGCACATGCCTTTAATTCCAGCGCTTGGGAGGCAGGGAGAGCCGGATCTCTGTGAGTTCAAAACCAGGCTGGTCTACAGAGCAAGTTCCAGGACAGGCTCCAAAACTATATAGAGAAACTCCATCTTGAAAAGCCGAAAAAAGAAAACCAGAAAAGAATGGGTTAAAAAAGTAGGTTGATGGGAGTCAAAGATCTTACCTCATATCTATGCTTTCTGCATGGTCATGAGGATGAGGCCATCAAAATAATTAGACAAAACAGAGAGGCGGTAGTGATCTCAAACACATTTCTCAAAGCCCTTCCTCTACAGTCAGATATGCATCACTGGTCCAGAGCAAAGGAGGCATTTACACATGTTTTGCTGGTTCCTCATACAATGAGGAGTGCTAAAATCATACATATACATTTGCATTTTCAATCCATCACAAGCATACCTGACTGATATCCCTCAGGGAGCCATGCCTTTCAGACCTTGGGTCTTAGTCATCACAGACTGTCCATGTTTAGGGAAATTAGAGACACTTCTGAATTACAGGATGTTATAGAGATAAAATCCCTTCCACGAATATATGAAGAACCTTTATTTAGTTATTCCTGACATTGGGTTTAAACTAACTGGGGCTTCAGACCCTTTTCTTTGCTCATGAAGAATGTGGATATACCCCAGCCCCACTAGCTCTTGTGTTAGGAGTTGTATGCATATGTATGTTTGTGTCAGGCCAGGGTCAATCTTAGGTGTCATTCCCTTTTGTTTTTCTCTTTATTTGCTTGAAGACAAAGTCTCTCACTATGACCTGGGGCTCACAGATTAGGCTAGGCTTTGCTTTCCAGCAAGATCCAGGGATTTTCTTGTCTCCACCTCTGTGGCTGGGATTGCAAACCTGTGTCATCACTTCTAGCTAGGGATTGCAACTCATATCCTCATATGTGAGCAGTAAACACTTTATTTATCGAGCCTGCAGCCCATCCTTCTAGTACATGTCTTTAACTTCTCAAGTACAATTTTATAACTCCATTGGAAATGAGTAGTATTTTTGGATTTTTTTTTTTTTTTGTGTGTGTGATTTTGATCGTGTTCTGACAAATAAAGCTTTCTTGGAGTAAGAGGGCAGAACTGTCAACTAGCAGACCAAAATTAACCACAGAGGTTTTGGAGGACTGTAGACAGATAGGACAGAAACAGTAAGGCAGGGCAAAGAGGGATCTCAGGCCCTTTTGAAGGAAGGAAAGGAGCAGGTGGGAGAAGACTTGTGGCTTCTCTGCTTCTCTGATCCTTCAGATTCTTAGGCTGATATTTGACTCCAGAATTTTTACTGATAAATAACATTTAGATTAATGTTCCAGATATTGACAAAGATTGCTTTAGATAAAGTTAAAAGAAAAATGTTTTACAATAGAAATGCATTTATTAAATCCTTTATTTTGTGCTTGGGTGTGCAAAGCTTAGAGACCAGTTAAAACTACAGTGTTTACAAAGCAAGTGAATTAGTGGAATGAACAGGACTCCTGGATTGCATCCAGACTACCTAAGCTTTGTGTTTCTGTAAAGTAAGTTATGTTCTCTAACTTGATTTATTTCTGCAGTCAGTGAAGTGTGATCCTCTGACCTCACTTAAGTTACCTTTTTCTGAGATCCATTGACTTCTTTTGGTTGAAGAAAGGTAGTGTGGTAATTAGTCAAGTAACTAGAGAACTACTGGTTATCTATCCCATGGACCCCCAGCTTCAAAGCTCAGCATCATGTTCTCCAGAACTGACTTTGAGAACAATGAAGCCAAGACCAAAGAAAGACAAGTTCTTTGAAGAGATGAGAAAATTATAGTACAAATTAGGAACATCATTCTTTTTAATGTATATACACATTAGTTAATGACATCATTCTGTTTAATGTGAATGTACTCCTGGGTATTCCTTTCCATACTTACCATTTCCTTACTGAATATGATGGGGTCCCTGAGAACTGAACTTGTGCAGGGAACTGAGGGAATACAGCCACAGTTTCATGATCGTTCCACCAACTTTAACAGACAACAGTGTGTGTGTGTGTGTGTGTGTGTGTGTGTGTGTGTGTGTGTGTGTGATGTGATATGTTCAGTTGTAATACCCCTTCTGATCTTCACACAATTGATGCCATGTTACAGGTAACAAGGCACCATTCTGACCTAAAAGCTTAGCATGTAGCCCCCAACACCTGCTGAAATGAGAACAATGATCTTATCCATCATAGTGCATGGGTCTGGGAGAGTCCCTAAAAGTATTAGATTTGCTTTTGATTTCTGTAGTTCTACTTACTACTGTTCTTACTAATTCAAGTGTATCAACCATGAGATGGTTTCTGTGCCTATAGAGTCAAGAATGGTAAGGCTCAAGGCTACATGATTTGGGCAAGTTCTCTGTGTAGCCATCTGGCCAATAATGAAGACTTTATATTGGCTTTAAAAATCCATGTGCTCTCTGAAGGAGTTACCTTGCAGCACAACATTCCAGTCAATATTTAAAAAATATGAAAAGCTGGAATGGCAATAATTAGGATAATATTGCACAGGTACTGAGACACAAACACACTTGAGACTGTTTTCAAATTTTCTAAGAACGCTTTTAGAATAAAGATGTGTCTTATTCCCATATATTATTAACACAGTCCAATGCCAGGATCATAACAAATATACAGAGAACTTCTGTAATATTGGAATCTTTCTAGTTTTCCAAGTCTATATTTGTGGGCTTTCTCCCACACTAGCAGTCATAAACCAAGCAATGGTCTAGGATGTTCCTTCAGATATAGGAATTTTGTTTAGTTTCTTTCTGATGTCTTGACTGTAAATGAATCTCTGAGTTTTTGAACATATTACCAGAGAAGACATTAAAAAAAATCTCTTAGTCAAATACATTGAATTCTTATATTAATATAGTATTTAACAATGTAATGGTTTTCCTCATTTGAATTCTCATTTAAATTCAATATAAAATTTTAGGCATTATTTTAAGTAAGTTTTACACCAATTAATTTTATAGTTAAAGTTAGAATTTAAAGTTACCATTGCTTGATGTGACAACATATCTTAAACCCCAACTATTGAATAATAAGTTTGAGGCCAGCCTGGGCTACACCGTAAGACCCAATACATTGCTTCTTAGCCCTTTGGCTAAGAAAAATGTAGGAAAAAAATAAAATTACCATTGCTTATTTAAAATTTAAAAATTATATCAAGAAAAAATTAAAATGACCCATCATCTCACTACAGAGATGCCTGTTAATATAATTCTATCTTTCCTTCCAGTATGTTTCCCATGTTTGTAAATGTATATTTGGAATTAAAATAATATATTTCATTCAGTTTTGTATTTAGTTTTTAAATAATTCCCGGCCATCCAAGTTTTGAAATCTTGAACTGGCTGTGGCCAATTATCTATTATTATTATGTGTACTAGAATAATAATGCCTAGGTTTTTCTAGGACACTGAGTAGTAAGGAGGCTTGTCATTTCAAAACTAATTGCTATCACCATGTAGTACAGCTTAGTCATTATTTTAAGATTTTTACTTTCATTAATTCACTTAATCCCTATGTAACTTTCAATAAGGTGGACACTGTTTCAATAATCATTTAGCACAAGCAACAAAATAGGCACAGACAGATGAATTCTCTTTCCAAGGTCACACCAGGTAAAAGGGCTAACCACCAAAGCTGAATTGCCTGAATCAAGAGTTCCTTATCACCAGTAGAGCCAATCTCTTGTTAGAATATTGATTTGCCTCCAGGATGGTGTTCTGAAGAAATAAATAGTTGTATGGAAACCTCAAACACTTTCAATGAAAAAGGTTTGGAATCTTACATAAAGTTCACACATGGAATAGCTTAAACTTAGGAAAGAAATGTTGCCAGCTGAGAAAGGGTTATCATTAGTTGGCTTAGGAAGATACTGGCAGACCTGGGAAAAGCACAAGACATCCAGGCTGTAACCAAATGTTGTGCACAGCGAGATGGGGAGGAAAAGCCCCAGTGGTGGCTGCTATAGACAAGTGGATACTATGATGTCTCCCATTCTATGGAAGGAAGTCTGATTCGATATTCTTTAGCTTTATAAAATCCATATAGATCTTTGGAAAGAGAGTGGACTTGGGGTGAGGTGAAGCAGAAGCACCTCAAGTGAGTGGTAGTTTATATTTTAATGCTATGTTAGGGGGAGTTTTGTAACAATTCCAATATTACCAGAGTTATAAATAAATATAGTAGATACAAGAAGATCTACCAAACTTTGAAATATTTGCCATATTAAAGGCATGGATATATGGATTCACCAGACCAGTAAATTTAAGTGGAGTTTATTAGTAAATATCTTACAAGGAAAGCAATCAGTAACTGCCTTAGCACGTTCCCGCTCCGAGGAGACAGACCTTGCTCCCCAGTGCAATGCTCTCTGAAATCAGAAGGAGCTTCCTACCCCTCCCCACCACCATCCCTGTGACAGTGCTATAGGTGTGGAGGCAGATCTATCACCAAACCATATCATTAGATATTTATTTTATTGGTCTAGAATGCTGTAATAAACATGTTTGAAGTTTCCTGTTGCAGAACAAGGATCTTGCAAGATCACTGCATTATCAGAATGGCAGTTGTTGCTCTTTTGGGGGGTCTGAGTAGTATACTTCCTTTGTGTTACATTTCTTTCGCCATATGTCCATCACTGGACACTTAATTCCATATCTTAGTTATTGTGAATACTGATGTCAATCACATGGGACACATCTGTTTGGTACATTAGTTTCATTTATTTTGGGTGTTTAACCAGATGTTTGAAGGTGGGATCTTTTAGTTATTTTTTTCTTATGCATTTTTTTTGAGGAGCCTCTGTATTCCTTACCATAATAATAACAGACCTTCTTTCAGTTCCCAGCTTATGAGTGCTTCTTTACATTTTATTTTTCCCATCAAGGCTGGAGAGACTGGGTCAAGTGTTGCCAAACTGTAGAGCATGTTTCTAATATTCTGATATCTATAGTTACAGGTAAACTTTTATTGGAAAACACCCATGCTTCGATTTCATATCCAACTCTTTCAAATTTCCCAGGCAGAGTTAATAGTGAGATTGAGATGACGGTGCTTCAAGAGAATGGTATTCACTACCTGCTTCTTTATGGAAGGATATTTTCTGTCCCTTTGTTGAGGTGAACTTTCTATTTCCTTCTCATACTGAAAT
This sequence comes from Cricetulus griseus, assembly GCF_003668045.3. NCBI lineage: Eukaryota > Metazoa > Chordata > Mammalia > Rodentia > Cricetidae > Cricetulus > Cricetulus griseus. Next base: position 166,210,551 of record NW_023276806.1, read on the forward strand.
TTTATGACTGTGTAAATCTGGAGTTCAGGGCACTTTCTTCTAGAAACTTCTCCTGAAGTAATGCCAACAACACTTAAAATTTATTGTTTATCAAGAGAAATAAAGGGACCATAATCGTTGTTAGTTTTTACCTTGAGTCTCTATTTTATACTTCTGTTGGTAAAAAATAAAATGATAAAGAATTTAGAGAGTGTAAATACTACCAGAGTCTTTACAATGGTTTGGACTGAAATGCACACTAAGAATATGAAAGCTGGCTTGATTTTTTTTTTCCATCAGAAGGAAGTCAGTGAAATCCACAATAGGGCATAGCAGAATCAGAATTTTGATTTCTCTCTCTCTCTCTCTCTCTCTCTCTCTCTCTCTCTCTCTCTCTCTCTCTCTCTCTCTCTCTCTCTGTTATAAAGGTAGAGAAAGGAAAATGCTGGGAAAGAAATCACTCTGAGAAATCTCCCACCCCCGAGGCTGCAATGTTTCAAGTCTAAAAGTTGGCGAATGCTGAATATTTCTTCTTCTGAGGCCACAGATACCTGCTGCTTGATTTAAGGCATTAGGGAAGCGATCAGCTTGCTCTGTGATGAAATTGCTGTGGAATAAACAGCCTCATGAGTCTAGCACTTCTGAACTTTTATTGTATTACTCACCCCTTCAGTTTCCCTGGCCCTTTGCTGGCTTCCCAGGGTTTCCCAGCATCTGCTACTAGCCTAGGATATTAATGATGCCAATAGGCAAGCTGTAGAGAATGCACTTTTAGAAGGCTACACTGCAGCAATCTTTGTGTAACTCTCCCAAGTTTCTTGGGGTTTTTGTTTGTTTGGACTCTTCCCCCCTTTCTCTCTGTAGAAGTTTAATTTACCATTCTCACTCCTACTTAGGCTTTCTCCCCAGCTAACACCTTGAATTAAGGTTGTTATTTGGTCACCTTTCTTTTACTTTTGGACGACCTTACCATTGTAAGGAGGAACCTATTCAGCAATCTGTTGCCTGTAACAACAAGGTCCAACAATTCCTCTGTTCTCAATTCAGACATTTTGAGCACCTTCTAAACCAGAAGCATCCCACTCAGGGTGAGTTCATGATATTAGTCTTTGAATACATGGTAGCTCTACTGAAAACCTATGTCGTTAAAATTACTTACTTGGTGAGGCAGGAGAGTAACAGTCTCTAACAATGGGGTCTGAAAACATACAATTAAGACTATCTGAAAAATGATTTCTCCAGCTCTTCAGCTATGACTTATACCTCCCATTTGCTCTAGTTTGGTCTTGGAGAATAGTTCATGGAAGCTTGAAACTGTAATTTTTTGAATCTGGTAGTTTGTTGTTTATTCATGTTCCTCATAATCCTGTTCAAGATAATATCTAGCATGCTGTAACTCTCTGAAGAAGCTATGTTACTCTGGGCTGGAGAGATGGGTCAGCTGTTAAAGACTAGGCTCACAACTAAAAAATATAAGAAAGTGTGCTCCTCAGGGATGCCAGCTCAGAGCTCAGAGTAGTGGCTGCAGATGTACTTTAGAAAAAGTGTGTTAGTTGCAGCTTCATAACAAACACATGGGATAATTAACTTAGATAAGGTTTGTTTGGGCTCATAGCTTTGGGAAGTTCAATGGAAAGTCTGCTTTCTGGGCACTGTGTCTTTGCTTTTGGCAAGTTTGAACATTATGGAAAGAATACACAGTTGATCAAACTGCTCACCTCATGGTAGCCAGGAAGCAAGAGAAAGTAAAAGATGCTGGAGTCCCCATATTCCCTTCAGATCATACCCTCCATTTTTATATATACTTACAACACATATGTTTTATATATTTATATATATGAATATGAATAATTACTTATGACTAGTAATTATTTGTACTTATATATGCAAATTAAAATTTGTAAGAGGCTGCTCCTTTTAAATGCACCACCATCTTCCAATATAGTGGCGGAAGCTGGAGAGATGAGGAGACAAATTCCTTAACACATGGAAGAATAACACCACTGATGTTATTCCTAATGAAGATAATTCTGAGAGTGCTGGAAAAACTGAGAATGGGACACAGTTACTTTCTTCTTTGAGAACTGAGAGCATTATGGCTTGACCAATAAAATAAGACAGACAGCCATCTCGGCATCAGTACATAGGGAGACTGGGGAAGGAGTATACTTCCCTTGGTATCTCTAACTTCTCAGTCTCCTCTTGTCAAATGGGAAGAAGCCACATATGCTGGGATGAAGAAGCTGATTTATTGACATGATGCTCTCAATAGTTGGGAAACTCATGAAAGGCAATAGATAGATATTCCTTTTTTCTCCCACCATTTTAACCTCTAGATTTTAATCTTCCATATTATCAATATTGTAATATGGCCACAGTTTATGTTTAAGAATTTTGGTTTTCACAGCCTCATAAAAAAGGAGAGTTGGGCAAGACTGGTTTGGAGCAAAAAGGACAATCACTTAATAAGTATTATAAAATATAGTTATTTCCCCCACAAAGTTCCATTAAGTTTTGTGGCTAGCATTGGAATAATAATAACTACAGGGGAAAGTGAAATACTTTCCCAGCATTCTGTGGATCTTTTGTCTAACCCAGAGTGACATAAAGAGAAAGTAGGAGGGCTCTATAGACATGTGATAGGCAATGTCTTTATGAATAGTCTGGATTATTGCAGGCTATTTATGTGTGCTGGGACTAAATAATGAATAGAAAAAAAGGTGCAATAGTTTTACATAGCAATATGACCATTTCCCACTCTCTCTGTTTATCTTTTCTTCACACCACTGTAATCCTCTGGGTAGAACACGATACATAATAATATATAAAATAAGCTAAGCACCTTTGATTAAGAAAGGCATAGTGAACATATGCTTGTGATTCTTCTGCACGCATGGAAGCCTCAATGTGGTTTCTGTTTATTGTATCCATCTAAATGTTATGCAGTTGGCTGTCATCTGGAGCGTCAGTTGGTGTAGCACACAAATGGCTTTGCTGTCTCATTTCCCACAGGCAATATTTGTAATGGCATGATTATGTGTCCAGAATTCAATAAGCAGGAAGAGAAAGGGGAGGAGGGGAGTTATTGTAATAGGAGTCACCAGTTTCATTGACAAGTGTTCTTCACTACAGTTGACAACACGAAGACCACCATGCCCTATACAAGGAATGGGGATAAAGGGAAACAAGGTATTATAAAATAAATACAGCAAAAAATATTTTACACTTTGAGAAACATACTAGTTTCAGGTATTTAACAGAATTAATGCACGGTGGGGAAATAAAAGGCTAGGTAGACCAGTTAGCTACAAAGCACACAATTCATTTTTCCAGTGTGGCATGATGAGGTGCTACAGTTACATGATGAATGCAATTTCCTTTGCCATGTATCTATGGCAATATAAAATACAGACTTTAGCAACTGAGTCTGAAATGCAGCTTTCTTCAAAGGATTTCTCCTTTACTTCAAACAGTTTATTCAGATTATTGTTTTGACATTTTAAAATATCTTTAGGATGAAATTGGCCACCAGTGTACCTTTAAATACTTCAAAGAAAATATCTTCTGCTTCTGACCTTTATGAGTGAGAAACTTTGGATAAGATATTTGAATATTTCTGAGCTCTAGTTTCCTTTGTAAATGAAGATGAGAAAAGCAAAGGTGAGAGATAATTGTTCAATACTGTGACTTAACCACATGTTCCAGGAAAATAGCTATTTTTATATGTCACTACAATTCTATTATTATGCTTATTAATGTTACAATTGGTAATAGACGTCATTGCTATATTTTGTTAGATACATCCATTATTATTATTATTAATTTTTGTAGCCAAGTGCATACTTTTGACTAAACGCAATACTAGTCTTTCTGGTCCATGTGTCTTGCCTGAAAGAGCACAAGCTGGAGAAAATAACAGCTCTAATAAGGAAGTGATCAGGAACCTGTTTGGCAGCTGTTTTGTATAGTGCCAACACACCAGTAGGCAGCATTCTGTTTCCAGTTTGAACTCATTTGCTGGGTGGTGTACGAGTGGGCCAATTTGTTTTGCATGTCTGATGTAACATATTTGTGATCAAGTATACATTTAAAATTCAAATTTCCATCCTCAAGAAATGTCTATGGCAATGAAACAAGCATTTGCATTATTATACATGAGTAATCATCCAGCAAATAATTTAAAAATGATACTTGACCGAATGATTGTTGAGGAATATGCTACAATCTATTGTTGGATCAACACTTGAGAATTTTGAACTTTGAGCAATGAAAACTAATGAACAGTTCCCAATTTATTCATATTAACTCTTAGGATACTGCAAAAGCTTATGGTGAATGACTCGAAAAGGCTTTTTGAGCTCCCTGAATAATAACACACTTGGGAAATACATAGGAAAGGTAGAAAGTTGGGACACACAACAATGTGACAAGGTGGAAATAATTTGGAAGAACTTCGTCAGGTTTTGGCTAGATTGCTTAAACTAATTGGTGATCTGTTTCCTGGAATGTCAAAGAACTGTGACATGTTGAAGTGATGTGTTTGGCTTTAACCACTTGTAAGTGGAGTTCTGGGCTCTAGTGTGGTTCTTGTGCCAAGACTGTGACTAATATATGTTGTTAGAACTTCTGGGAAATGAGCTAATTCTTTGGTATTCTATTTTTGGTGATTAAAAATATCTTCCCATTTAGTACTCACAGTATAGAATATTCTCTCATCTATTTCTGTATATATAGGAACTACAATCATATTTATTATATAAAAATTTACACAACTAACCTAAAATTACTGAATTTGTGAAGGAATCTGATAGTTTTAGGGAGCCAAGAATGGCTTGGCTAAGTGACTAAGTCATCTTAGACTCCAAACCAATGGAAATGAAATAAATGCATGTGCAGTTTTTAAATCCTTTGGAGTTGTAGCAATACTGCTATGTAGTGGAAGAAAACTAATGTAACAGGTGTTCATCATTAAGACTGAATAAATGCCCCATATTCTAACACACCTCTTTGGCCCTGCACAAATTCATTCTCTTCCTCGTAGTTACAGCTCCTTCTCCAACACATATATGATTACTTTGATTTGTTGCTTAAATCCTATTAGTGAGTCTATATACCTCCTGAACACCATTCATTATCTGTTTCCATAAATCAGGAAGGCTTTATGTCAAATGATGGTCTTGGGTTCTATAAGAAAGCAGACTGAGTAAATCATGAGGCACAAGTCTGTAAGCAGTCTTCATGGCTTTTGTATCTCCTGACTTTTGCTGGACCACTTTGTTTCTACTTGACATCTTAAAAATACATCTTCTGTCTTTTTCCTTTATGTTCATTGTCCACTTACCTTTCAATAGACAGTAAAAAATACCACTACAAATGACTGAATACTGTATACTTCATTTTCCTACAAGTGTAGAGACATTTAAATCAAGCCACATTAATGACTGGTGTTGATTTTGTGCCTTGATTTTGATGAACAATGCTCCATTATTTCAAGAATAAAAATGTAAATGTTTAAACTATGGGATTATTACAGTTGTTCAGTCATTTGGGCCCAAATGATTCAAGTGTGTCTTTCCCACATTATGTGAAACAACTTCTAATATTAAGAATTCTGACCTCCAAAGGGGAGAATCAGGAAGGCTTTATGTCAAATGATGGTCTTGGGTTCTATAAGAAAGCAGGCTGAGCAAACCATGAGGCACAAGTCTGTAAGCAGTCTTCATGGCTTTTGTATCAGCTCTTGCTTCTTGGTTCCTCCCAACATTGGTTTCCTGTTTAGCCTCCCTCAAAAGACTATGATTGAGGATATAGTTAAATCTTTTTCCTCCTCAACTTGCTTTTGGTCATGGTGTCTTATCACAGCAATAGAAACCCTACAGTATCTGTGGGAAAACTAAGTTTCAATGGGCCTGACAGCTGGCCTAGAGCATATGCAGTAGATATCTCTTGACAGCCAGCCTGGGTCTGTCAGAGGGCCTTGACAACAGCGGAGGAGAAATGATGTGGACCTATGGACAGCGACCACATCACCTCAGCAGATACTGGCTCAGTAGATTGCCTCCCTTGCGGACAGGGTTGAAGAGTATATAAGTCTTACCCCTTCCTGGAATAAACTGAGCTTTGTGTTTCAACTTGTTTCTGATGCCTGTGTCATTGGTGTCATGCCTACTGTCCCTCACACCCAAGGAACACCCATCAGGATCCTTTAACAAGTAACTAATACAGAATTGGTAACATAGTTGTGGGGTGTTGTGATAAATATGATCAGGTGACTTTTATGCTTATTGAATGTTTTATGGGAGAATTTGGAACTTTGGTCAAGAAAATCCCTTGACTGTTAGAAGCAGAGCTGAATGGGCCATTTCAGTGGGAACTTAGAAGATAAGAGTGCTGAGAAATTAGACTGTAGAGGCCTTGCTGCTGAGTTTGCAGAGGGGGTATCCAGACTCTGTTAGTAACAGGACTAGGGTACATTCATGTGATATTTGGTCAAAGAATTTACCTGTGTCCTCAGAACTCAGAAAACATTGAATTTAAGAGTAATGGAGGAATGACACTTAAGTCAGCTGATGATGCATGTGGTATAGCTCTTTCCTTAAGGAATACACAATATAATCAACAGAAAACTTGTGTGAGGAATTTGATTTTGAATTGTGTGTGTGTGTGTGCGCGCGCGTGCGCGCGCGCGCACACACACACACACACACACACACACACAGAGAACAGAGAACAGAAACTTCAGATTTCCTTGGAGCTGGAGTCACAGATGCTCACAGATCTTAAAGAAAGATGCTGTGGACTGAACTCATGTCCTCTGTTAGAGCGGTGCCCTTAGCCACAGACCTACATCTCCAGTCCCATGTAAGACTTCTTTATTTTGTGTTGTTTTAATTTTAGAGGAGATCCTGGAAAGATATTACTTTGAGAAGGGGCTTTGGGCTTTTGAATATCACTATTATAGGCTATGGTAATTTTAAAGGTTGAACTAACTATATTTTGCATTATGAAGTAGCCATGAGGCTATGAGGGTTAGTAATTAGATTGTAGTGGTTTGAATGACAAATGTCCCAAATAGGCTCATATATTTGAACACTTATTCACCAGTTGGTAGGGCTGTTTGGGAAAGTTATGGGATCTACAGGAGCTGTAGTCTTGCTGAGGAAGCATGCCACTGGAGTCTGGATTTGAAGGCTTACAGCCTGACCTACTTCCTGTTCTCTCTGCATGCTTTTTATGTGGATATAATAATATTATCACCCAGCTTCTGGTTTCTACTGCCACACCTTCCCTGTGTGTTGTCATGCCTTCCCCATCCCTCAGTGACTGTTAGACAGAACCCTTCTTTCCAAATCAAATAAATAAATAAATTCTTGATACCACTTGATTTTAAAATTGCGTGACAATTTTTACCTCTTCTAATAAAGAACTATAAATATTTTATCATATCATGAAAGTGGATGATTCGGATCTGATTACTTAGAAGTAGTAAGATAAGAGAGGGGCCTTTACTAGTAATTTGTGCCATTTACTTTACAAATGCCTTTGTGACAGGTCTGGAAGAGTCAACTAAACAGTTGTTCTGATCTTGGCACCTGGAAATGACCAGTTGGTTGGTCTTTTGGCTGGAACTTTCACATTCATGAGAACTCCAAATCACTGAATTGTTGTTGTTGTTTTTGTTTTCATTTGTTTGTTTTTAATCGTAGAGCTCTGAAGTAAGGGAATAAATTTGTTACAGAGGCCCCTGAACAAGGTGAGAATTGTAACTATGTGCTAATATCTTAAGAATCATTTTATCTTCACATATTACAAAATAGTAGTTTCTAAGATAGTCTCTTTTTATAACTGCTTGAGTCAGTTCTCACAAGAAAGTTCTGCCTTCACCAGGATCTTATAAATGAATGAAACTTCCTTCTTACCCCTTTTATTCCACACCATCTGCTTCTACTTATTAGTCATTGAATATTCTGCTATTGGCTTGAATGCAGGAATCCTCTAAATTTCATTGCATTTTTTTCAGTTTGCTATAGCTAACGTTGATTCCCTATAGTTCCCAATCCTGTTAATTTCTCTTTTATTAATATCAATATGTGATATATTTATTCTTCACTTTGAATTTCTTTATTCTGCTACCCTTTGATCCTTTCTTGTTTTTTCTTCCACTAAGTTGCATCTTCATATTTCCCTCTTGTTTCCTGTCAAGCAAAAGTTGTGCACACTGGTCCTCTCATTAACTGCAGTTTGGCCACATAACAGAAAAAACATCTGTTGTCATTGAGAAAGAGTCTAAGCTAAGTTAGCCAATTAAAGCACAGCAGGTTTATGAGATAGCTTCTAGGGTTTCCAGAAATGACCATTGTAAGAGTATTGACAGAAATCCTTGTAAGAGTATTCATTCACTTTGGCTGCTTCATGGAGATGATTAATGGGTTCTAATAGTTGTGTCTGTATTTTCAACAGTTGATTATTTGTCAACCTCAAATACAGTTTGGAGTTCATTTGATTGGGTCTCTTCCATTTCTAGACCACCCTGGAAGGAGCCAGGGAGAGAAAGGTCTGAGAAAGTCATCAACACATACTTGGATCCCAGCCAAGCTTCAGCAGCAACAATAGTCAAAGTGTGACTTTTGGGGGGTATAAAACAACCCTGTGCTCTAGATTATCAATTTTGTTTAGTTTCTATTCTATTCCAAAAAGATTGGTTGATCTTGCTACTGTGGTTAATGTGCAGGGTGGGAGAACATAGAAATAAACTTAGGCAGTCAAGAAGACTTTAATTTTGGGAAAATGGGTCATTACTTCAAAGATCCCATTCTTTATTCTTTATTACCATCTTTGGTTGATGAGAATGATAGGCAATATTGTCTCTCCTCAGTTTATCCAAACATATTGAAGAGTTTTTTAGTCTTAGTCATTTGTTAACTATCTATAGGTATTTCCCTTAATCCCCACAACTACCACTTAGTTTTGCTGATGCAATTATGAAGAGTCATGTGCTAAATTGGAAAAGAAAAAGGTAGCTGAAAAATCCTTTCCATAGTTCCCCTGAAGCTTTAATATGTCCCTCTTCTTTTTTTATTTTTTTTTTAAATTTTATTAGTTCAAATTAGGAACAAGCTTGCTTCAGATGTCAATCCCTTCTCCCTCTCCCTCCCCTCCCCCCAACATCCCACCTGCCCCTAGCCATCCCCCCTCCACTCCCCAGGCAGGGTAAGGCCCTCAAAAGGGGCTCCCCAAAGTCTACCACATCATCCTGGGCCAGGCCTAGGCCCTTCCCCATGTGTCCAGGTCAAGAGAGCATCCCTTCATATGGGATGGGCTCTCAAAATCCCTTCTTTTTTTTTAAGACCTTACATATTTAATACAGTACATTATCCCTGTACAAATGGAAAAAAATTAAGTTCAACATTTCTAGAACAATATGGCTGTTAATTTTTGTACAATGCCAACTGAACACGGTAAACTGGGATACTTTTTTCCAAAGTTGACAGCACAGCTAAAGTTTCCAAAAATTCAAATTATATATGTATATATATATATTTATATTTATATAAAAGACCAATAATGGCAATATGTTATGCATCAATAGCAGCAACAGTTTTTCCAGGTTCTGCAGTCATTTAAACAAAATTGTAGATACATCCAGCACTCTCCATTAAAAAAAAAAAGTGAAAAACAAAATCCCAGAAAAACAGCACAGTTCTTTTACCCTTGTGGTACCTGGCACCATTTTTTTAAATTAGCTTCTCAATCATCATCTGGAAGGAAACCATTTGAGCAACATCATTAAAAACAGCTCTGATAAAGCATGGTCACTACTATGTATCATAAAGCAGGTTCACATATGAGTGAGTACATATCATGTTTGTCTTTTTGTGATTGGGTTACCTCACTCAGAATGGTTTCTTCGAGTTCCATCCATTTTCCTGCAAATTTCAAGATTCCATTGTTTTTTTCTGCTGAGTAGTACTCCATTGTGTTAATGTATCACATTTTCTGTATCCATTCTTCAGTTGAGGGGCATCTAGGCTGCTTCCAGTTTCTGGCTATTACGAATAATGCTGCTATGAACATGGTTGAACAGATGTCCTTGTTATATGAATGTGCTTCTTTTGAGTATATGCCTAGGAGTGGAATTGCTGGATCTTGTGGAAGACTCATTCCCAGTTTCTTGAGGAGTCGCCATACTGATTTCCAAAGTGGCTGTACAAGTTGGCACTCCCAGCAGTGGAGGAGTGTTCCTCTTTCTCCGCATCCTCTCCAGCATAAACTGTCATTGGTATTTTTGATTTTAGCCCTTCTAACAGAAGTAAGATGGTATCTCAGAGATGTTTTGATTAGCATTTCCCTGATGGCTAAGGATGTTGAACACTTTATTATGTGTCTTTCAGAATATGCCCCTCTTCTAATTAGAAAAAAAAAAAAATCCAGGGAGCTTTCTAGAAGACATTCCAACAGCCACATACGTTGTCATACAACATGGCATGGTAGCCATTTGAGGGCTGTTCGGAAGAAAAGCATTCATACAACTCACTCCTCTGCCTTCCCTTGTACATTCCTTGGTATTATTAAGATCCTACCTATTTTCACAACATTAATGTAGGCACTTTTCTATCACTAGTAAATGCTAGCTCCTGGGCATTCTTTGAGAACACTTAGAAAGGAATAATTTCCTATTCAATGAAGGCATTATATGGGAGAGAGAAACACATTTGTGAGAACTGACCTAATTAATGTACCAGAGAATCTGCCACTTCTGAAGTAAAATATTGTGAATATTTTAGCATTTTGATATTAGTGACATGACTGATACCCTTAAAAGGTCCTGTAGTTTTTAAAATGTACTAGAATATAGAGTAAAAATTAGGGATGAGGGAAGGTAATTGCTTTATCTACTTCTTTTCTTTAACCATACAATGTGTTTTATACCATCATAGTCCTAAATTAGATACCTTATCAGTTGACTATCATCGATTGATTTTTAAAGTTGTTTTGTTCTACAATAGATATTTCACCAAATTTATATCCAGCACCAGAAATAGAATAATGAAATTTACCTGCTTTTTATTTGAACATTTTTAAAAAACATCTATACAGTTAGATTTCAAAACCACATTGTAACTTTAAAGTTCAAATGTAACTCATAATAAGGAGAAATTTGGACTCTTGGTTGTAGGACCAAGAATTCACATTGTTGGTGACATTTAACCTCAAGATGTTGAGATTTTCTGATTATAACGAAGTTTTTTTTTTTAATGTGTAAATAGCACCCCACATATACTTTCAGGTTTAACAATTCTTTTCCTTTCTTTCCCTCTTTTCTCTTTTCTTCTTCCTTTAACTTGCAAATCAATATTCTCCAAGGATCTTTCAGTAGATTTTCTCTTCTGCAAAGCAGAGGCTTTAATCAAATTTGCTTGTTTTTCTTTCTAACTCTCTTCTCCTTAGAGACAGGTTCTCTGGAGCAATTGTTAGATGGCAAGTATTGACAATGGATGCACACAAAGTGTCTGGGAACAGTCTCAAAAGCCAGAATTACTTCATGTTGATTATCACCTGTTGGGTGAGTGTATGCTGGAGATGAAAGGACAATGCCTCTCAAAGCAGCATAATAGCATTGCTGGGTGCTCATGTCATTACAGGTTATTTCTTTGAGAAAGTCTCATGAACACTGTGGTATCCAGGTGAAAATATCCTGTAAAATCTTGAAGCATATTTTAATCTTTAAAAGGACTCACTGGGAACCTCTGTAGGCATCTATTTATTACTTAATACTGTTAAGCAATATACAACTTCATATGGTATCCTTAAAAGAAGACAGGGTCTAGAAACAGGGACTTATGTTTTGTCTTCTTCTACACACTATGCTTTCTTCTCATTTTTTCTGTTATTTGTAGATACACCATTTTATGGATTTTGGGTGAACACTATTATAATAATGCTGTTTTGTGTTTGCTTATGGTAGGCATATGATCATTCCTCTGATCACAAGGTTTTTAATTAATTTATTGAGACTTTCTGGGGAGACCCAGGTAGATAGTTATATCAACCTGAAATTGCTTGAACAGATGGTACCCATGGTTTTTGATGCATTTTGTGTAGGTAGTTCTTTTTTTTTTTTTTGTATTTTCACTGATACCAAGAATTCTCTGCTGTCCCCCAGAGCTCTTAGTTGAAGTCCCATGGAGGAGTCATAGCTGTGTATTGTGTTCTGCTGTTTCTTCTACTGTCGTCTACCTATCTAGTTTTTCTGCTCCATGGAAAGGTGTAGTTTCCTCTCCCATTGTAGTGCCTGTATCTTTCTTTTGCTCTGATCATCCTCTTCTAACACCTTACCTTCATGGCCCTTTGACCTTTTGTCTCTTGGGTATCCTAGTTTACTTAGAGGAGTTCCCAATATGCAGAATATTTGTGCCTCCAGGCACATCCCACCCATTTATACCGTAGTTGTCTTTTCCTTACTATGTGGTCAGGAACTGCATTGGTTAGCAGTTCACATTGTTGCTGAATCGTGCTTTTCCTTCTGCATTTCATCTCACGCCATGCAGTCTCTGCCATTTTACTGGACTTCATCATTCAACTAGACTAGGAGATAGGACCATAACCATGACAACTGCCTTTAGCTGGATAAGAAGGGGGATGGATGGAAGAAAAAGAGGCCAAAGAATTGGTAAATTTGGAATGATAGAGGTCTTTTCTGACTTTGAAAATCTGCATTTTCAGTGAGTTTTAGGAATACAATCTTCATCCAAATGAAATGGGAAGAAAGGACAAGGAGACTGTTTAACAAGAACAATACTTCTAAGGAATTTTGCAGAGAGGGCAAGAAAGGGAGGGAAAGAAAAGGAGGGAGGGAGAGAGGGAGGGAAGAAGAGAGAGAGAGAGAGAGAGAGAGAATCATTGGTGGCAAAGGTAGTGGTTTTGACTAATAAGTAATAAAAAGCAGATGTGTTTCATATCACAGGTGGGAGGGTTGGCCTTAGAGAGGATCAGGAATCATTCATCCTCTGCAATAGTCTGGAAGGCGGAAGGAACAGGGAAAGAGGGACAGATGGTGGTTTTGTGGTAAACACTAGAGGAATTCTCTTCTGATTACTTCCATTTTCACAGTGAAATGAAAACAGAATCACTGGTGTGTACTTATGCAGAAAGTATATGGTTTACGCCATCCTTTGAGCTAAAGCTTCCCCAATTCTCCCTTGGAGGTCAGAATTCTTAGTATTAGGATTTGTTTCAAGTAACATGGGGAAGATTCACTCGAATCCTTTTGGACCCAAACGAGAAATGACTAATGACAGAACACCTGGAACAATCCCAAAGTTGAAATATTTACATTTTTATTATTGAAATAATTGGGCATTTTTCATCAAAATCAAAGCACATGCTTCCCTTAAAAAAAAGTTGCACAGGTTGCCTAGTAACACCAGGTCTGTGTTTCTACAGAACACCAGTAGGATGGAATTGAATCACATTGTCCCTTTGGATGGTCACTGTAGTGTTTTTCAGTCTCCAGTACACTGGTTGTTATCTTATCACTGGCTTGGATAATTCCCTTATGTTAGTTTTCTGACATCTACTAAAGAAATTGAGACAAAGGCTTTACTTACTACTATTCAGGGGTGATTTGTAGTGTTATTCTTCTAAAAGGGGGCTCCTGGCTGCAGTGCAGTGTGGAAGTCTGTATAGCTCAACAGATATTTGCAGTTCTTCCTTTGACTGTCATAGAGAACTGAACAACTACAGAATAAGCCTAGGAGGATGACTCTCATAGCTAGGTTGATTTCCATTTTCTGTACTGCAATTTCCTTAAGAAACAGCTCGGTGATACTATTTCCCTTTGAAGCATCTAAGGAGATATGTTTGAGTCTTAACTTTCTCAATATGCCGTCCTTTGGAAATAGGGTTTCAGATTAAACTTTTAAGTATAAAATGGGATGGGATCTTACTGGGTTAGACTTGCTTTGTGAAGTCTAACTCTCATAGTTAATAGTGTTTCAAGAGTGGCATGGAGATATAGAGAAATAAACACACTTATAAGGGAGAAGGCCATAGACTGATGGAAGAAAACTAGTTGGACATAGCCCCATGTTGCTGACAACCACCAGAAACAGATGAGGCAGAGGACCAGTCATCCCATAGCATTTGAGGAAATCTGACCTGAAGATTTATTCATTTTAAAATTCTAACTTCTAGAACTATGGCAATAAATTTCTACTTTGTATAGTTTGCAACTTGTAATAATTTTTAGGGCAGCCATAGCAAATAATACAGGGTAACACATACAAAATTCTCTTTCTCCATTGTGTTCTCCAGCACACTTTAGCGATACTCTGCATTTTGTATTTGGTTTCAGCTCTTTATTTGAAAGAAGCATATTCTTATTTGAGGAAGCAGCCTGCCTTTGATTATGCAGATTGTCTTTTATCAATGCTGAATTCATTTAACTCCTTAGGCAATCTAGACTCGCTCATTTTGTCTTCATTGAAATCAACGCATGTCTGTAGGACCCACATTACACAGTTCAGATTTCTGGAAGTGTGAGGTACTCTGGTGTAGTTTCTCCATTTTGAACTGTACAGCATGTAATTATACTACCTAGGGATTCATGGTGGGGTTATCCTATTGTTCTATACTTATGGAAGACTAGGAGTTGATGGTATTTAAGCATTGTTCTTAGTGGATAAAGACATGGACCAAAACCAGAATAGTTACTTGATAAAAACTAAATAGACAGCAAAAAAAGTGATGTTTAAGTGATTGCCTTGGCCGGGCATTGGTGGCACAAGCCTTTAATCCCAGCACTCGGGAGGCAGAGGCAGGCAGATCTCTGTGAGTTTGAGGCCAGCCTGGTCTCCAGAGTGAGTGCCAGGATAGGCTCCAAAGCTACACAGAGAAACTCTGTCTTGGAAAACCAAAAAAAGGAAAAAAAAAAAAAAGAAAAAGAAAAAAAAAGAAGATTGCCTCAAAGTATTTTATGAGATACAGAATTTGTGTATGAAAAGGATATCATTTTATACAGAAAAAGAGATGCCTTTGAAATGTGTTAAACCCTTTTTATGTGCTGGTTATATTTTTGCTTCAAAGGTTGGAAGTACCCAATAACAGCAACACATTCATTCAGATGACTTGAAGTGTCACTTCAAAGACAGAAATAAGATGAAACAAAGAGTGGATATTGAGCAAGCTCAATAATTGAGGATAGCTCCTCATTCTCCAGTGAGAAATGTATGGTTTTAATTTCTTGTACATAATCACAAATTCATGATACAACTAGAAAGTAAATCATGCAGATATATAAACGCATTGGATGCTGAACTTTGTGAAATCAGTTACATGATTAATTACATGACAAATATATGAACATTTTATTAATTTAACAATTTGGTAACTGGAAAATTAATTATAAGATGAAAAGTCTGTCTTCCAAATGAATGACTCTTTTAAAATATTTAATAATCTTCATTTCACTGAAATATATCCTACTGTTAGACAAAAGTGAATAATTAAGCTATTAGAATGATTGCAAAACTATATATTTTTATTATTTTTCTTAGAGGAATATATAAAATTAAATGTTGCATGTTTAGATGTATGAATGTCTAGTAATAGGAGAAAAATTATTCTTTAGAATACAAAGTTGGTTTTTTTGCAAAAGTAATCAAGTGATAGGTATATTAATTCTGGTAATGGCAGGAATACATATTTTTCAGAGATGTGTTAATATTCAACCTAAAGTAATAAAATGTTAGTATAGTACAAAGCTAAATTCTTTCATAATTAAAAACTCTTTATTTCCATGGGGAGATTTTATTTTAAAGTCACATAGACTCTGTGTTAGTTTCTCATCACTATAACAAAATATTAAAGGTTGTAAACCATCTTACAAAGAAAGTTTGTTCTGTTGTACATGTGAATTTAAACAGGTTCCCATCCATGATTGAGTAGAAACATGGCTTTCAAATCTCTAGTCAGGTGAATGGTGGCAATGACGGAGAACAGACGTTGGGGAGTTCGTCTCCTAATGGCCAGGAAGCACATGTAAGAAGGGGCTGAGATCCAACAACAGCCTTCAAAGCAGCATTCCCAAGTGCCCTGTAGACTGTCCACAGGGTTCCACTTCTTACATGTTCCACATCCTTCCTTTAACATGTGTGTCTTTGTGGACATTTAACATCAGAGTCAGAGACTGTTCTTGCTCCTGACTGTCCAGGGAGGAAGTAGCAGTTGAAGAACTGTGGAAAAATTTTCACCTGCAGCAAGCCTGATTGCTATCACTAACAACCCAATAATGGATAGAGAGTCACTAATAATTATAATACTGTAATAAAAACAAACACTGTTGTCTCTGTAGCATGACCATATGACTCAGAACTAGCCAACTCCATTTAGGAAGGCCACCCTTAATAATTGTAACATGCAACATTTTTTTTTTTTGACATACCACAAACACAAAGTCAATAGTTGACAAGAAGTTATTTAACTTAGCTAGATGTGGTAGCTGCTACCTATAAACACCCCACTTGGGAGGCTGAAGCAAAATGTTCACTTCAAGTACTAGGGTGGCCTTGGCTACAGAGTGAGACCTTATCTCAAATAGCTAAAAAGCTGGGTGGTGGTGGTGCATGCCTTTAATGCCAGCACTCACGAGGCAGAGGCAGGTGGAACTCTGTGAGTTCGAGACCAGCCTGGTCTACAAGAGTTAGTTCTAGGACAGCCTCCAAAGCCACAGAGAAACCCTCTCTTGAAAAACCAAAACCAAACCAAAACAAAACAAAAAAAAAACAAAACAAAAAAAAGAAGTTGGCATTGGTACATTATTATTAACTAAGATTCTTACTTCACTAGTATGTCACCTTCCACTCCAATTCATATCCATGTTCCAGGATCCAACACAGGATACCACTTTGCATTTACTGATATATCGATTTTGTGATTTCCTTAGTGTCAAATTGTGTCTTTCAATTGGCTAGAGATAATACAATTTTTCTCCTTTTTCCCTTCATATTCATTTCCTCTTTCTACCTCATTTCAATAAAATTACTGTGATTTTTTCAAAGACTTTAATATTTTTTTCAGTAGAGCAACTGAATAGATTCATAGCTTGGCAGAATTTTAGGCTATAAGTTCTTTTACTTAAATGAAAACTCAGAGAGACATCTTTAGGAGGGGACAATAAGATCATAGACTCTTCTAAAGTTCATAAGACAATTGAACATCTTAAGATCCAGTAGAAGAAATTACTTTACTTCTAAATTTCCAGAAAAATCTTTTGTACTTCAAAGTTGGAAGTAAATTGATCTGATTGCTGCCTGACCTCCAATTCATAGTCTCCAAAAAGACTGAATTTCTGTTTGTAGAAAGTCAAAGAAAAAGAATTTATGAAGCACATGATCGGACTTGGAGGAAGAGCACAGTGGAAAAATATTTGAGAGGATACTGGAATCTTTATGTGGGACTTGCTGCATTGTCTAGACTAATGACGTGTGAATGCCATAAATATTAGCCAGATGTTGAGTGACACTTTCTAATTTTCTCAAGATTATTGAGCACCATTTAATTTTAGTAGTTTGAAAATTAATTGTTCACTTTCAATTCATTATGGTTTGTTCAATCCATAATGAATTGTTACAAAAGTGAGTGGCCCCACAATTTTTCACTTTCCCCAAGATAAATATTATATTGTTATATTTTTCACACAACTGTGTTCTATTTATTCATTTTGTTAGTATTCTTTATAAAATTAAGGAAATGGTGCATATTAACATGAATGTATTATATAATGGAATTGGTAAGAAAATAATAGGTCCCCTCCTTTCTCTTTAACTCCATCCTCAAAGGTAAACTATCAGAATCATTTATATTTGGCTCTTCTTGTATCTATTTTTGACAATATTAACAATATGTCTGTAATATTTTACAAATAATTTATCAAGTTTTCTTTGGCAACTATGGAATCATACTCAATATCCTTTTACCTAACTCTAGTGTTTCAATTTAGTCTCTATTGATCTCCTTGATTGTGATGATGATTATTTTTATTTTCCAACTTGATATATTTTATATTTAGTACCTCCTTATAGACCATACTCGTTGTCCTTTGTGGGCTGTGTTATACCCACCTATGTACAATAAGATAGTTACAGCACCATTTCCTGCTTAAAATATCTATTAAAAGGTCTGGTTTTATGTTGTTGAAGCTAGTGTCACTATAATTATTTTTTAATTTATTCAGAGTTTAATATAAAGCCAGCATATAGTATTTATATGTATTTATAAGGTCAGTTTTATTTCCTGTTGAACCCTGTAGAGATACGATGATTATAATTCTATCCTTATAGAGCTGAAATAATGAGTAGTTTTCAAAAAGCTCAATTTCCTATGATTGATAGTTTAGTGCTTGCATCTTACAATTTTATTCACAAATTGGCTTAAATGTTTATCGAATGAATGCGCATTTTATCATAGGTACAGTTTAGAGGACTGAAGTCACAGTCTTGAATAAAACAAGTGGAAATCACTATCTCCATGAAATAAGGAGTGGTCATAGAAGGCTAGAGGAGGATGTCTTTGTACCTTTCCTTTATCTTCTGTGTGCCTGTTTATCTTGAGGCTCTTGCCTGCTCATAAAAACACTAGAAGAATGTGCAGCTTGCTCTAAAGCCATTGGAATATTAATAGATTACAGGCCACTTCCTTTTCCACTTCCTCATTTATAACTTACATTTGAAATTTGTCTTTTTGAGATAGTTTGCAATGTTTCTTTTTCTAGTGAAGATCTTTATCACAATTGAAACTGGAGTTACAAACTGTTGTGAGCTACCTAAGTTGTACAAGGAATTGAACCTGGGTTCTCTGGAAGAGCAGCCAATGCCCCTAACCACTGAGCCTGCTCCAATCCTGAAAAGTCATTTCTTATAAACAACCTTAATATGATGCCTATGGATATTACACAGCAGCTGTAAGGAGGGCATTACTTTTTACTGTATAATACAGGGGTCTTAGTGTCAACTTCCCAGACTATGCCCCTGACTTATTTGAACACGAAATCCAGTATTAAGTTTCTTTTAAAAAAGTTTTTTATTTATTTTCTTATCTTACATACCAACCACAGTTCCCCTTCCTGCCCCTCCTAAGGTGGTGGTGGGTAGTGAGCAGGAATTGTTTTCTTTTTAGACAATGTATTATTTACCATTAATTTTGGTGATCTTTATTTTCTTATTTAGTTATTCATTTATTTCAAATTTTCACAAAAAGTAATACTAATTTGTTACACATAATTTAATGAATTCATTTCCTGTCTTTCTTTAAACTATTAAAATTTGTGTTTATATTGGCACAGAAAATGTGTGAATGTTTCAAAATTACCATCTAAATGGAAGACACAACTTGTAGGAAGAGATATTTGAGTAAAAATGCAGTGTCATTTTCATCATTATACACAAGCAATACATTTTCCAAGTGCTAAAATAGGCCTCCAACTATGTTAATACCAAGTGTCTTAAGGGAACATAGACTGCTTGTGTCTTTTCATCCAAGTACAAGAAAGATCTCTACAATGAAAACAGTAGAAAATCTTATTAGATAGATTGAAGTGGGTAGTATGTAATAAATAGGACGACATCCCTTTATTATCACTATAGAAAAATGATACAGTGATTAAATCAGAGACCAACTTAGAGCCAGGACAGTGGGCTGAGTGATAAAGGAATATTGATTAATCGCCTACATTTTAATCAATAACTTGAAGCACGATAGAAAATCTACTACTAAAGTTTGTGTCCAACATAAAGTTAGATGAGATATCTGATAGAATGAATGATAAAATGAAAAATTCAAAGCAATGGTGATAGTTTAAAGATCTGAGACAAGATGAAACTTAATGGGAGGCAATGGTGTTAATGTAGAAATGAAATTACCACAGTGTAGGATGAGGCTACAAGCCTTTGTTCGCAATAACAACAAACTGAGACAACATTTTATGATTTATGTCTTTTAAAGTGATAGCTGGAGACTCAGCGCATGTCTCAATGGTCATATACTTAGAATATAGTGTATCCCATACCATACCCCTGTGTTTTAGTTGGTGTTACTATTGCTCTGATGAAACACCATGGCCAAAAGCTAGTGGAGGATGAAAGAGTTTATTTGTCTCACATATCCTCAATCACAGACCACTGAAGTTGGCAGAGGCAGAAATTCAAATTGAAAGGGAACCTGGAGGCAGTAGGTGATACAGATGCCATGGAGGAGTGCTGCTTACTGGCTTGCTCCACATAGTGTGCTTAGCCTGCTTTCTGTCTTTCTTTCTTTCTTTCTTTCTTTCTTTCTTTCTTTCTTTCTTTCTTTCCCTTCCTTCCTTCCCTTCCTTCCTTCCTTCCTTCCTTCCTTCCTTCCTTCCTTCCTTTCTTTCTTTCTTTCTTTCTTTCTTTCTTTCTTTCACTATCTTACTTCATGTGAATTAGTGTGAAGGTGTCAGATCCCCTGGGACTGGAGTTACAGACAATTGTGAGTGGTCACGTGGTTCTGTGATTTAAACACCAGTCCTCTGGAAGAGCAGCCAGTGCTCTTAACCCTTATGTGTGTGCACCCGCGCATGCGCGTGCACACACACACACACACACACACACACAATGCACATGTGCACACACACATGCACACACACACAAATATAAACAATAAAATAGTTCAATATAAGTTATCCTGTATTGATAAAGTTCAAAGAACATGGAACATGTGCCAAGAAGAACAGAAGGTACAACTTCTACTTGACAAACTGTTTTTGGATTGTTGTTCTTAGTGTCAAATTACATTTTAAGTAGGAAAATTGCTATTTGCCATATAGGCATTTCGATTTTAGATTTGAGGAGTGCTTAAGTCATGAAGCCATGCTTTGTACTGAAGCATCTGAAATTTTATATGTGTCTCCTAAAAGGCCAAGGTAAGCTCTCAGGCCTTCCTTTTGTGTCTACCCGGTGGCTTGGATGCATTCATTCCAATATGAATTATAGAGCATGCATGTGATGTCCTAGGAGCTGTCCTACCTCCTGGGTTACAGAATGGGGAAGAGAAAAGACAAGATTCCTGCTCTCACAGAAATGGCTCTGTGGGAGTTAGTTACAGATAAACAAATATTCAGATCACTGACAAGCACTGTGAAAGAGAAAATGCTGTGTAGAAATGCAGCAACAAAGCAAGGAAACTTTAGAAGGCCTCTCTCTGTGGGGAGTTGACATTTGAATGGAATAAATTACAGAAGGAATCAGCCAAGATACAGATTGTCCATTTTGTAGCAGGATAAGGAGGACAAAGTTCTGCTAGATGAAATGTGCTTGGTAGGGATATGATCAAGACATGCTGTATGAAATTCTCAAAGAATTAATAAAACATTGTTAAAGTATTTTATGTAGTGTGAGTGTGTGTGTGTGCATATTTGTGAGTGTGCATGTAACTTTGCATGTGCAGAGGCCAGGAGAAGGCATGTTATCCCTTAGAGCATGGGTTACAGGCAGTAGTGGGACACCTGGCTTGTGTGGGTGAGGGGATTTGACCACTGTTCCTCATGTTTATGCAGCTATAACACTGCTAATTGCTAACCCTTGTCTCTAACCCTGTTACTTAACTCCTATAAGTTCCACTTGCATTATCCTGAAAATAGTTTCCATGTATTATAATACCTGGTGAAAATTTACGCAGATAACACATCTAGTGTTTTATTATCTTCTGCCCAGGTAGCCTTGATAGAGATTAGGTGGAAAAAGAAAAGCCTAGGCAAGTGGGATTCAGGGTGATGTGTTTTAAGAAGAGAAAAAAAAATGAATTGTCATGTCCCTAGAATATTTTAGCCTAATCACTCCATATTGATTGATTAGAATGACACTGGAGCCGATGACTACTGCTTTGAAATCTAGTCCAACTGTAGTCCCAGAGTAGTAATTTATGCCAAGTTGACATCTGTCACCAGGTGACACCAGCTACACTTGGGACCATGATGGATCCAGTGAGCATCATGATTCATTTTACTCCATTGAAACTTCTTCATGATCAAACTAATTACTTAATTATATTTTTAATAATGCAAATTTGTGTTTTATGCAGGTAGAATTTTTATGTATCAATTATTTTAACATGGTAGGATTTTACAATAATAAAGTCAACCAAAAAGCTACTGTGAAAAAATCAGATTGTGTACATGCTTTTTATTTAGAACACTGCACTCATGATGATATAAAATAGCCATCAAACATTATCTTCAGAACTATGGTTATTAAAATTAGATATCTACACATATTAAATTTGGAGTACAGGAAGGGGTTGGAGCAATTGGGAATAGAATTAATACAAATAGCGAGGTGAGAATTTGCAACTCATATGTTACCCAGACTAATGTGTGTTGGATGCATATTTGATGTTTTTAACAGAAGAATTGGCTGTGGTTTTCCTGTGTTGGCATTTTTGCCCATACTTATGCTCCTCCTATGCCTAGAGATAGTGTTATTTTTACCTTCCTGTCATCACACTGCTCTCTTTTATAAGAGCAAACATCTCAAAATATGAACATTTGGGATTTAGTTTATTCATCTTAAAACACTCATCTTTTTAACTTGTATTCATTTCCCATGATATATGAAGCTGGTAGACTTTGTGCTCCTTAGGATTTGTAAAGCAATTATTAAAAGTCTTTGATATTTATAAAGGATCTGAAGCTTTCAGAGTGATTAATTATTGATTACCCAAATGAATCAACCTATCAGACTATAATAAATTTTTAATATTTTTGAGTGAAGTGATGCATTTTTTGAGGATTTTTGAAGTTATATTGTTCTTCAGTATTTTAAATACCACATTATGATTTGACAATATTTGGTAAATAGAAATTTTTGGTTCTTATATAATATTTAATTTGTTATTTGAAGTAAACCAAGCATATGATATAGTCAATGGCCTTATAACTACAATCTAAACACTGGTGGTTTTATTTATATTCATATTTTATTGTGTGTCTGAAGCTTTGTATGCAAGATTTCTTTTTCCATTAAAACAGTTAGGATAGTTTTGCTGTTTTGACTGCATTTGCCAGTTATATGAAATTACTTGTCCTGTATACAATGGCCTTTTTGAAATGTAGATGTCTAGGAGAAAATTACTATTCAGGCATAAAAGAGAACTGTTTTATTTAACAATAAATCAGTTATATCAAGACTTGTGGTCAAACTACAAAACATCTGTGTCATATTCTTTATTTAAGAGATTTTGAGAATACAGTTTTGTTACCAGTGCTGTCCATTTATTCAATATACTTTCAACACTGGAGTATAAATTTTGTGTATACATGATGGATTCTGAGAATTTTACTGTTAAAAAGGAAGTCATTTAAAAAGAAAAAGATGACATGATGTTGGGAGGGATAAAGGGTAGGGGGACACAGGAGGAACTAGAAAGGAGGAGACGGAGGTAAATTAGATCAAAACATATACGCATGTATGAAATTCTCATTTTTTTAAAACAGAAGGCAATTGGATAGTTTTTAAATGTTGGGAAGTTTAAGTATTTAGTCATTCTTGAACTGACACCACCAAAGGTGCCAGGAGATGCTTTTATATGACAAAGAAATTGTATTTGCTGAAAGTGAGAAGTTCCTAGACTGGTACTAGTTAATAGTTAGTAACTGATTACTTTTCAGTCTGAGGGGTTAGTTTGCTTCCCTGAGAGCTCTAGGTTCTGAAGTTCTCTCTGCATTGAAGCCTCCATGTGTATTTTTAATAATGAGAAAGAAAATGTGGCTGTAAAAGTCAGGAGGTAGCCAGTCACTGGTTAAATGCAGGAAGTCAGGAAACTGAGGGAGGAGGAAGGTCATGAGTTGCATTTTATTCTACATAGTGAAACCCTGTCAAGAGGAATAAAACAAGGAAAGAAACAAAGAAGGGGGGGAGAGGAGGGAGGAGGGAGGAGGGGAGAGAGGGAGGAGATGGGGCTAGAGTGATGACTCAGCAGTTAAGAACACTTACTTGGGCTTAGTTCCTTTCTCTCTCTCTCTCTCTCTCTCTCTCTCTCTCTCTCTCTCTCTCATACACACACTCTCTCTCTCACACAGACACTCTCTCTCACATACTCACACATACACACACACTACACACACTCACATACACACACACACTCACACTACACACACACACATACACACACACACACACACACACACACACCGTACACCAAAGCATAGCCATGTTTCCTTTCTCCTAGAGCTCAGAGGGGGAACAATAAGTGTGAGATCAATTATATAAGATGCTGTGATACTGAAAACAACTGGACCTAAAATTACTCACAATGAGTACTTCTAAATCCAAATGTGTGTGGAGGATTCAATGGAGTTTGCAAAGTGAAAAGACTAGGAAAAGAATACTGGAAATGCCAGGCATTGGTGGTGCACGCCTTTAATCCCAGCACACAGGAGGCAGAGGCAGGTGGATCTCTGTGAGTTCGAGACCAGTCTGGTCTACAAGAGCTAGTTCCAGGATAGCCTCCAAAGCCACAGAGAAACCCTGTCTTGAAAAACCAAAAATAAATAAATAAATAAATAAATAAATAAATAATAAAAAATAAAAAATAAAAATACTGGAAATGAAAGAAAGGGTCCTGTGGGAGTTTGGAAAGGGGGAACAGTAACAGAGAAGGGATAAAGAATGAGAAATAACGTATGCTAAAGAAATGTGTTGAATACAAACCAGTCTCTTAGATAAACATGGATAGATAAATGAATAAGATGAATAAGGTGAAACCAAGTAAGTGAGTAAGGAATAGAACCACACAGAATAGCAATTATATACTGCTGGAGAGTTGGCTCAGAGGTTAAGAGCATGTTGCTCTTGCAAAGGACCCAGGTTTCATTCCTAGCATCCACATGGTGGCTCACAACCACCTGTAACTCCAGTTCCAGTCGACCTGATGTCTTCTTCTCATCTCTGTGCATACCAGGCATGCATGTGGTTCACATACATACATGCAGACGAAACACTCATACACATAAAATAATAAAATAAATCTAAAATATTAAAAACCAAAAAATAAGAGAAAAACACTGGAGAATAAATCATTATTATATGACAAATATGAATCATTAAAAAGGTGTGAGAACAAAATCTAGGGTTTGTGTGGTGTATTTTTCTGGATACCATTGTATATTACCTTTAAGAAGTTTCCATTGTAGTGTAGGACTGTGAAAAATTGAAGAGGTCTTCACAGTGCCCTTAATAATGTAATAAACACTGAGATTCTAAGAGGAAGCAATATATCACGTTTCTCCCTAAGTTTATGGATCATAAGCTTTTCTTCTTATGAGTATCTCCAGAGATGGCACCACTGACAAAGGGGACATATCAAGAGAGATATATTAAGAACTGGAAGAGAAGAAGGAAATAAAAATTTAGATAAACTATTTTTTGCCTGGAGCTTCTCACCTTGCAAACTCTTGACTGGAAGGTACTCTTATCTTTCTACCCAGTATTCACTCTTGCAATTTTTTTATGAACAGAAACTTTGTGACCTCTTGCATGTGTAATTTTCATATATGTATGTAGACATAAAGGAGTTTGTGCATGTATGTGAAGATAAATACACACATGACCAAATGCATATATATATATATATATATATATATATATATATATATTCAACTTCTTTTGTTTTTCTTAAATATTACTTTTCTTATATCAAAAACCAAATAATAGCCACTAATCTAAATCACTTGACAGTTTCGATTATGGTCACTAATTAAAAAGTTCTAGTGGAAATCTCTTTCGATTTAAAGTGAAAAAATAAATAAAAATAGAAAAAAATCTAATAATGTAGGAAGTGTTATAGAAATGTTGTCCCAGTCTGCAAATGTGTTACAGCATAGAAACTGTTTGGGGATCAATAACAACAGTGTTTATGAATGCCATATGGAAATATTTCTTCAGCAGTTTGCCTGCATTGCTATTTAAATGGAGAATAAATGTTATGTTAGCAATATTTTTATATAGCCTAGAATGTTGACTTTTTATTTTCTCTTCCCCACATCTGGATATTAAATAAAAGATAAAACTCACCTATCAAAATAGCCATTCATATGATTTATGCATCACTATTAAGTGTGAACTTTTTATGATGATATCTTGAAAGAATACTCATTATTTTTCAAAAGTATTAAGTCCAATTATAGGTAAATATGTACTTCACAAAACATGTTTCAGATCACTGATCTTTAATTTGTAGCCTGATACTGGGATTGACAATGAACTGTAAACTTCAAAATGGAATGTAAACTTCAAAATTCCAAAATGTAATTTTGGAATTTCCCAAGCTTTTTCTGAATTGTGCTCCCAACAACACTGACCATGTACCCTTTCCTTTTTAGGATCATTTCTACACAATAAGAAAATAAATAAACTTCATTTTAAAGTTTTAAGCTTCTATGTAACCAAGTACTGAATTTTATAAAGCAGAAATTTGAAATTCCAAGTTTGAAAATGCAGAAAATGACACAAAAAATACTACAGTTGCACAGTTGCCACCTTTGTGTACGTATGGGTTCTAGTAACCTGTCTCAACTTATGAACTCTGGGTTTGCATAGTTTTACTGTTCAATGTAAGAACATACTATGGATGTCATGCCATTTGTTCATGCCACATTTTCTCCTAGCTGTACTGGAGGAAGACTTAAGTCTGCAGATTGCTAAGTAGTGTACTCAGCTTGTTTCCGGAGCTCTGGCAGTTGTCTGTTCCTAGGCTTTAACACTCTCACTGCATGTCTTTTGAGTGGAGAAACCAGCAGAGTAGATCATTGTGCAGTTACCAAAGCTTGATACCATTTTGTATTCAGGGCAGGGAGGAAGAAAAAACCCTTTTGTAAACTCTAAATAATATGTGTTTACTCAAACACTAAATCTTTAGTAGTGCCTGGGTACTAGGATATTCCTTTAGCTGACAGAATTGGAAAAACAATGCTCTCTTATTTAAAAACAAAACAAATAAAAATCTAAGGAAGTTAGAGAATTACACACAAAGAAATTCATGATGCCTAGTGATTGGATTTAAAACCTAAGTGCACATTTATTTACCAGCCTCAGACATTGAAAGTAATCTCAATGAGAATCATTCTGGATTTCCTCATTTTATCCAGATTTGTGATCCAGATTCACCCATATCAATTCAAACCGATTTTTCAGTGACTCCTAACATAGCTTCAATAGAAAACTTTTTGAACCCACACTTCATGGGTCTCCAAAGTAGTTAATTAGATTGGGTAATTATTTTTTTTTCTGTGAATGGGAATAAACAGTTCTGAGCTTTTGGTTTTAGTTCTGAGAAAGAATGCAATGGGCTCTGCTGCGGGAACAGATTGGTGTGACTCAGCTGTGTGGTTTGTTAGCTGAGAGTTTTCAACAAGCAGAGGGTTTCACACAATACATTTTACAGTACAAATAGAATCCCCACTTAATCTTCTGGATTTGTTAAGGCAACGGTAATCATATTTTGCCGTGGTACAATCATCTGTGGATCCTTTGATGAAAATGAACACTGTTTGCTTTAGTCCAGGACCTACAAAAAAAATCCAGGCTAATCTACATGTAAACACTCCTATACATTCAAGGTAATTTTACATGCTGTTTGAGAACCCTAGGTTATTAAGTCACTTGTGCCATATAGCCCAATGTACAAAACTCTCCATTGTTTTATTATACTGTAGGACCTTTCCAGTGATATTAATCTTCTAGAATCATTCTATGTATTTTACTAGGTCAAAGTGATGATTTTGCTTTCATGTTTATTGGGTGTGGGGGTTTGAGAGCAAAGCATGAAAATCCTTGAGCCCACAGATGTCCACAGAAACCAGAAATGTAAAGCCCAAAGGTTTGTCTTTCCAATTCGAAAGATGAAAAACCTGGTTTTCCATCCAGAAAGCTGAGAATTCAAAGTGATTAACAGCCTGGTGATCTGTGTCATTTGTCAGGTCAGGCCACATCAAGCTCTTAACACCACATGGCTAGTAATCTAAATGACCCTTGTAGTCAGAGGCTCCCCCAGGCTCCCACAAGCAGGATCAGAGGTGACCAACAGCCCAAATGACCTCTGTGCTACCTGTGTGACTGAAACCAGGCCAGACACTTAAGCTACTATACAGGTAACCTGTCTTCTTAGAAGGAATGACATGTACCCTGAGTTGAGTTTGAATATAACTATGCTTCCTTATCCAATGTATTGCACCAGTAAACCTTTTCCAAACTACATTGGGCTTGAATACTTGAGAATGAATTGCATGTTATTAGACTCTCTGAAGTCTGATCCAGGTTGACAAAGACAATCTACACCAGGTCTTCTTCTTTCCTTCCTTCCTTTCTTCCTTCCTTCCTTCCTTCCTTCCTTCCTTCCTTCCTTCCTTCCTTCCTCTCTCTCTCTCTCTCTCTCTCTCTCTCTCTCTCTCTCTCTCCTCTCCCTCTCTCTCTCCCTTTCTCTCTCTCTCCCTTTCTCTCTCTCTTCCTTTCTCTCTCTTTCTTCTCTTTTTTTATTAATTCAAGTTTTTCATTTATTTTACATCCCTACCACAGTTTCCCCTTCCACCCACTAACACTCTGCCCCCTCCCCATCCACTCCTCCTCTGTTTCTCTTTAGAAAGCAGCAGACCTCCTATGGATGTCAACAAAGCATGACAAATCAAGTTGAGGTAGGATTAAGCTCCTACCCTTATATTAAAGCTGGGCAAGGCAACTCAGCATGAGGAGTATGTTTCCAAAAGCCAGCTCAAGTATTAGGTACAGGCCCTGATCCTATAGCTAGGAGTCCCACAAATAGATCAATTACACAACTGTCACATATATGTAGAAGGTCTAGCTCCACCCCATATAGACTCCCTAGCTGTCGGTCCAGAGTCTGTGAGTTCCTATGACCCTAGGTTAGTTGTTTCTGTGGGTTCCCTTGTGAACCCCTGGCTCATACAATCCTTACTCCCTCTCTTCAACAAGATTCCCATAACTCCACTCAGTGCTTGGCTGTGGATCTCTGCATCTGCTTTCATCAGTTGCTGGATGAAGGCTCTCTAATGACAATTAGCTAGTCACCAATCTGATTACAGGAGAAGGCCAATTCAGGCACCCTCTCTGCTATTGCTAGGAGTCTTAACTGGGTTCATCCTTGTGTATTCCTGTGTGTTTCCCTGGCACACAGGTCAGGTTTCACTCTGACCCTGAAATGGCCCCCTATCAAGACATCTCTTTCATTACTCTCCCTCTCTGTCCTATGTCTAACCCACCCAACTGCAACCCTCATGTTCCCATCCCTCTCCCTTCCCGCACTTTACCCAGGAGATCTCTTCTATTTCTCCATCCCAGGGAAATCCATGGCCCCTCTTTGCGCCCTTCTTGTTACCTAGCCTCTCGGGGCTGTGGATGGTATCATGATTATACTTTACATTACAATTAATACCCACTTATGACTGAGTACATAACCATGTTTGTCTTTTTGGATCTGGGTTACCTCAATCAGGATAACTTTTTCTAATTCCATTCATCTGCAGGGGCTTTGCCCATCAAGTCTCACCAGTAGGAGGCGCTATTGGCAACTGATGACTGATGGAGGAGAGGGTCAGTTTTCTTCAGGGATTCAGACCTGAGAGGTTGCTCTTACTGTAGTAGATGTCTTATACCCTGCACATGCAGGCAGCTCTAAGCGGACTCATTGGTTATAAAAAGTGAGAGCATGAAGTTGGATGGAAAAGAAGTATACTGGATGGGGGAGTAATTAGAGGGGAGGGCTCAGGGGATGAATACACATGTATCACATTTCCAAACAATAAAAAAGGGAAAAGCTTACTAGAGTGAGAAGGGAAGAAAAGGAAGGATGCAGAGGTCACAAGGAAGCAGAAATTTTGAGTCAGGTGTAGATTAGAAGAAAGGACATATGACAGGTAGGACTTTAGTTGGGGGGGTGGTAGGGGAGGAAGGGAGGAAGAAGGGAACTGGGATCGTCATGTAATTCAATCTTGTTTCTAATTCAAATATATATATATATACATATATATAATAAATAAAAAAGATAAAAGGGAAAAGCTTAAGCTAATAGCATAAGGGAAAAGAAAAAGATGTTCTAATGTGCTTCAGTAAGGTTTCAAAATTTTTTCTCTCTAGCCATTCTTGTTAAGCTTCTCTCTACATGTTTTAATCTTCTGTCAATTCCACTGAGCCATCAACTTTTCTAATTCATGTTGCGCGCAATGGGAATTTGTTGCTTTTATATTTTCATTTTGTGATATTTCCTGTTTGATTTTTAGAACATTGCCTCTAATAGTTTCCTTTAAAGGTGATTCTTTGTGTTCCCAAATATTTAGTCATGTATAAGGTACATGATAGTTATTTTGTCTTTTTTATTTTCAGTTTTATAGTTAAATATAATTAAATATTTATCCACCCCTCTTCCTCCAGCCTCTTCTGTGCTCTCTCTCTTACTCCCGCTCAAATTCTTTTGTATGTATACTGCTGGATGCCTTTAGTGTTGCTTTCATGCATGTTTTCAGGGCTGACCACTTGGTAGATTCTCTGATTATCTGGCTCATAACTAGGGAAGACTGGACCCTCTCTCAGCAGCAGTTGGTTGACTGTAGCACTTTGTCTATGGGTGAACCCTGTGAGATTTCCATCTTCCATATTAGCATGTTTATTGATGCTGTCCTTGTGCAGTTCTTATTTAGAAAACCAGTTCTTATTTAGATACACATGTGTAGCTCACCTGTCAATTGCAAGAGACACAAACACAGCAGACTTCTTTAACTGCTGCAATCATTTTTCACCTTCTTGAATGATATAGCCTGAGCCTTTGGTTTGGGGATTGTGTTGCAAATAGTTGGGGCTTAGTATCCCACAATCAGTTTGTTGTGGATTTCTATAATAATCTCCTCTTGCTACAAGCTGCTTCTTCTTCTTCCCCTCCTCCTTCTCTTCCTCCTTCCTTTGTTTTGTTTTTTGAGACAGGGTTTCTCTGTGTAGTCTTGGCTGTCTAGGAACTCACTCTGAGGACCAGGCTGGCCTCACAGAAAGCCATCTGCCTCTGCCTGCCCAGGGCTGGGATGAAAGGTGTGCACCACCACACCCAGATTTTTCAAGGAGAATCTTCTTTGATGAAGGATGGTAGTAGCTACATGACCCGAGAGTGTAAGGGTAAGTATTTAGAATGTAGTTAGGATTTACACTGGTTCAGCATAGTGGCAGAAGTACATTCTCCTATAAGATCATTTTTTCTCTTCTTCGTTCCATATGTTTTATTTTTTGATTTTCTTTCCACACTGCCTGACTTGCAGAAGTGTACTTTAATATTCCATAATATGAAATTGGTTCCCATAGGGGTCCTGTCTATTCCTCCAATCTCTGACTTATGCCCATAGCTCTTATCAGTCTAAGGAAATCATGGCAGACTTTTCAGAGCTATGCCCTTTAATTCTTGACAAATCATCCCTGAAGTGTAGAGAGTTCCACATTCTCTCTATTTGCTCGCAGGTGCACTGTATTTGACAGATATTTTTCTCCATTTGCATTTTACATTTCCAGTTTTTATTTAATGGATGAGACTATAATTTTTGATTCTGTGTTTTGGTAGAATTTCAGGTTGGATATGAAGAGCAAAATGATTACTTTTCTGCAGCTAATTATTGCAACATGTCTTCTCCATCAAATTTTCAAAAGCTGAAAAAAATGGCCTGTGAGCTTTAGTTTCTTTTCTTTCACTAAATTTCCATATCAAATATGTTGAGTTTTTTTCCTGCATAGCTTGGGCTTATCAATGTCACAAAAGGTTGCAGAAGGTGGGACCATTGAAGCTGGATAAGGGCACACAGGGATTCATAATGCTATTTATCACTGCATTTTACATATTTATAAATTTCTAAAGTAAAGTAATAGGTCTCTGTCAACTTTGAACTTTAGAGAATTATTGCCCAAAGTTTCATTTTAGACATTTTATTTTTAATTATTACTTTCATTGATTTGGAACTAATTTTTGTGATATTGCATGAATATATATTTTATCTACCAAAGAGATAGTTAATTTTTTCATTCTGCTCATTTCATATTTCTTCTGTCTGTCATTCTGTTCTCTGACATATTTAGGGTGCTAGTTTATGGTGTCCTAAAATCATTGATAAAATCTGTTTTTTGGGGGGGATAATTTATGACATTTTGCCTCTCTGTACTTGAATATTAATCTTCTTAGGGTGTTTTTGCAGCTAATGATTTTAATACTAATGAAAGGAAAATATTCTTCCTTATTTTTTTTTACCTTTTTTTTTATTAATTCAAGTCAGGGAACAGGCTTGTTTCACATGTAAGTCCCTTCTCCTTCTCCCTCCCCTCACCCCCAACCCTCCTCCCCCACCCCTAACCTACCCCCCACCCCATCCACCCACCACTCCCCAGGCAGGGTAGGGCCCTCAACGGTGGCTCTGCAAAGTCCACCAAATCTTCCTGTGCTGGGCCTGCGCCCTTCCCCATGTGTTCAGGGCCAGAGTGTATCCCTTCACTAGTAATGGGCTCTCAAAGTCCCTTCTTACACCAGGGCAAAATGCTAATCCACTTCCAGAGGCTCCCTGGAGTGCAGAGGCCTCCTTATTGGCATCTATGTTCAGAGGGCTGGATCAGTCTTGTACTGGCCTCCCAGATAGCATCTGGGGTCGATGTGCTCTCCCTTGTTCAGGCCAACTATTTCTGTGGGTTTCTCCAACCAGGTACAGACCCCTTCGATCTTCATTCCTCCCTCTCTTCAACTAGATTCCAGATTTCAGCTCAATGTATTTCTGTGGATGTCTGTCTCTGTTTCCATCAGCCACTGGATGAGGGCTCTAGGATGGCATAAAAAGTAGTCGTCAATCTCATTTTAGGGGAAGGGCTTTTAGGTTATCCTCTCTTCCATTGCCTGGATTGTCAGATCATGTCATCCTTGTAGGTCTCTGGAGATCTCCCTAGTTCCAGATCCCTTCTCGGACCTATAGTGACTCCCTCTAATATGGTGTCTCTCATCCTGCTCAGGAGTTCATGCCACTTCCCATTTCTGGGGTCTATTTATCCCTTAGAGTCCTTCATATTTCCTAGTTTCTTTGGTGAAGAGGATTATAGGCTGGTAAACCTTTGCTCTATGTCTAAAATTCATATATGAGTGAGTACATACCATGTTTGTCTTTTTGTGACTGGGTTACCTCACTCAGGATGGTTTCTTCTAGTTCCATCCATTTGCCTGTGAATTTCAAGATTCCATTGCTTTTTTCTGCTGAGTAGTACTCCATTGTATAAATGTACCACATTTTCTTTATCCATTCTTCAGTTGAGGGGCATCTAGGTTGCTTCCAGGTTCTGGCTATTACAAACAATGCTGCTATGAACATGGTTGAACATATGTCCTTGTTGTATGAACATGCACTATTTGGGTATATACCCAAGAGAGGAATGGCTGGATCTTGAGGTAGATTGATTCCCATTTTTCTGAGCAACTGCCATACTGATTTCCAGAGTGGTCTTACAAGTTCATACTCCCACCAGCAATGGAGGAGTGATCCTTCTTCTCCACATCCTCTCCAGCATAGGTTGTCATTGGTATTTTTGATTTTAGCCATTCTGACAGGTATGAGGTGGTATCTCAGAGTTGTTTTGAGTTGCATTTCTCTGATGGCCAAGGATTTTGAGCACTTTCTTAAGTGTCTTTCAGCCATTTCAGATTCCTCTGTTGAAAATTCTCTGTTTAGTTCTGCACCCCACTTTTTAATTTCATTGTTTGGTGTTTTGGTGTCTCGTTTCTTGAGCTCCTTGTATATTTTGGAAATCAGCCCTCAGTCAGATGTGGGGTTGGTGAAGATCTTTTCCCATTCTGTGGGTGGTCGTTTTGTCTTACTGACTGTGTCCTTTGCCTTACAGAAGCTTCTCAGTTTCAGGAGGTCCCCTTTATTAATTGCAGACCTCAGTGTCTGTGCTTCTGGCGTGATGTTCAGGAATCGGTCTCCTGTGCCAATTTGTTCAAGGGTAATTCCCACTTTCTCTTCTAGAACATTCAGTGTGGCTGGATTTATGGAGAGATCTTTGATCCATTTGCACTTATGTTTCGTGCATAGTGACAGGTATGGATCTATCTGCAATCTTCTGCATGTCCGAATCCAATTGTGCCAGCACCATTTGTTGAAGATGCTATCTTTTTTCCATTGTATGGATTTAGCACCTTTGTCAAAAATAAGGTGTTCGTAGGTGCATGGATTAATACTAGGTCTTCAATTCAATTACATTGGTCTATCTGTCTATTCTTGTGCCAATACCAAGCTGTTTTCAGAACTATGGCTCTATAGTAGAGCTTGAAGTCAGGGATGCTGATGTCTCCAGAAGATCTTTTATTGTAGAGTTGTTTTGGCTATCCTGGGTTATTTATTTTTCCATATAAAGTTGAGTATTGTTCTTTCAATGTCTGTGAAAAACTGTGTTGTGATTTTGATGGGGATTGCATTGAATCTGTAGATTGCTTTTGGTAGGATTGCCATTTTTACTATGTTAATTCTACCTATCCAAGAGCATGGGAGATCTTTCCATTTTCTGGTATCTTCTTTAATTTCTTTCTTTAAAGTCTCAAAGTTCTTATTGTACAGGTCTTTCACTTTTTTGGTTAGTGTTACCCCCAGATATTTTATGTTGCTTGTGGATATTGTGAAAGGTGATGTTTCCATGATTTCTTTCTCATTGATTTATCATCTGTATACAGTAGGGCTACAGATTTTTTTGAGTTAATTTTGTATCCTGCTACCTTGCTGAAGGTGTTTATCAGCTGTAGGAGTTTCCTGGTAGAGTTTTTCAGGACACTAATGTAGACTATCATGTCATCTGAAAACAGTGAAAGTTTGACTTTGTCCTTTCCAATTTGTATCCCTTTGATCCCCTTTTCTTGTCTTATTGCTCTAGCTAGAACTTCAAGTACAATATTGAAGAGATATGGAGAGAGTGGACAGCCTTGTCTTGTTCCTGATTTTAGAGGAAATGCTTTGAGTTTCTCTCCATTTAGTTTCATGTTGGTTATTGGTTTGGTGTATATCATGTTTATCATGTTTAGATAAGTTCCTGTTATTCCTGTTCTCTCCAAGATCTTTATCATGAAAGGATGTTGGATTTTGTCAAAGGCTTTTTCAGCATCTAGCGAGATGATCACGTGGTTTTTCTTTTTCAGTTTGTTTATATGGTGGATTACATTGATGGATTTTCGTATGTTGAACCATCCTTGCATCCCTGGGATGAAGCTTACTTGATCGTGGTGGATGATTTTTCTGATATGTTCTTGGATTCAGTTCGCCAACATTTTATTGAGTATTTTAGCATTGATGTTCATGAGGGATATTGGTCTGTAGTTCTCTTTCTTAGTCATATCTTTGTGTGGCTTGGGTATCAAAGTGATTGTAGCCTCTTAGAGTTTGGCAATATCCCATCTGCTTCTATTGTGCGGAACAGTTTGAGGAGTACTGGTATCAGCTCTTGTTTGAATTTCTGGTAGAATTCTGCAGTGAAGCCATCTGGCCCTGGGCTTTTTTTGGTTGGGAGGCTTTTGATGACTGCTTCTATTTCATTAGGGGTTATGGGTCGATTTAAATGTTTATCTGATCTTGGTTTAATTTTGGTAAGTGATATTTATTCAGAAAACTATCCATTTTCTTTAGATTTTCCAATTTTGTGGAGTACAGGTTTTCAAAGTATGACCTGAAGATTCTCTGGATTTCCTCCATGTCTGTTGTTATATTCCCCTTTTCGTTTCTGATTTTGTTAATTAGCATGCTCTCTCTCTGACTTTTGGTTAGTTTGGCTAGAGGTTTGTCTATCTTGTTGATCTTCTCAAAGAACCAACTCTTTGTTTCATTGATTCTATGTAATGTTTTCCTAGTTTCTACTTTATTGATTTCAGCTCTCAGGTTGATTATTTCCTGGCATCTACTCCTCCTTGGTGAGTTTGCTTCTTTTTGCTCTAATGCTTTCAGTTGTTCTGTCAATTCTCTAATGTGACTTTTCTCCAGTTTCTTCATGTGGGCACTTAGTGCTATGAACTTCCCTCTTAGCACTGCTTTCAGAGTGTCCCATAAGTTTGGGTATGTTGTGTCTGCATTCTCATTAAATTCTAGGAAGTCTTTAATTTCATTTTTTATTTCTTCCTCAACCCAGGAATGGTGCAATTGGGTGTTATTCATTTTCCAAGAGTATGTAGGTTTTCTGCCATTCGTATTGCTGTTGAATTCTAGCTTTAATGCATGGTGATCTGATAAGATACAGGGGGTTATTTCAATTCTTTTGTAACTATGGAGGTTTGCTTTGCTGCCTACTATGTGGTCAATTTTAGAGAAGGTTCCATGTGGCGCTGAGAAGAAGGCATATTCTTTTGAGTTTGGATGGAATGCTCTATAGATATCCGTTAACATCAGTTGGGTCATAACTTCTTTCAGATCCTTTGTTTCTTTGTTAAGTGTCTGTCTGGTGGTCCTGTCTAGTGGCGTAAGGGGGGTGTTGAAGTCTCCTACTATACGTGTGTGTGGTTTTATGTGTGGTTTGAGCTTTAGTAATGTTTCTTTGACAAATGTGGGTGCCTTCATATTTGGAGCATAGATGTTCAGGATTGAGACTTCATCTTGATGGACTTTTCCTTTGATGAGTATGAAATGCCCTTCTTCATCTCTTTTGATTGCTTTTAGTTTAAAGTCTAATTTGTTAGATATTAGGATTGGTACACCAGCTTGTTTCTTGAGCCCATTTGATTGGAAAATCTTTTCCCATCCTTTTACTCTGAGGTATCGCCTGTCTTTGAAGTTGAGGTGTGTTTCTTGTAAACAGCAGAAGGATGGATTCTGTCTTCGTATCCATTCTGTTAGCCTATACCTTTTTATGGGTAAGTTAAGACTGTTGACATTTAGGGATATTAATGTACATTGTTAGTTGGTTCTTGTTTGTTTTGGGTTTATTGTTTGTGGTGTCATTGGGTGTGGATTTCGCCCTCCTACTTCTTTTTGTGTTTGGTAAAATTAGATTATCTATTGCCAGTGTTTTTGTGTGTGTAGTTATGTTCCTTGGGTTGGAGTTTTCCTTCCTGAACCTTCTGTAGTGCTGGATCTGTGGACATGTATTGTTTAAATCTGTTTTTCTTTTCATGGAATATCTTGTTTTCTCCATCTATAGTGATTGAAAGTCTTGCTGGGTACAGTAGTACTAAGATACTGTTTGTATCTTAGTACTGGGTAGTGCTAAGTAGTACTGGGTACTAAGGGACATCCATGCTCCCTTAGTGCTTGTATGGTATCTATCCAAGACCTTCTGGCTTTCAGAGTTTCCATTGAGAAGTTGGCTGTGATTCTAATTGGTTTGCCTTTATATGTTACTTGGCCTTTTTCCTTTGCTGCTCTTAATATTTTCTCTTTATTCTGTAGATTTGGTGTTTTGATTATTATGTGTTGGGGGGACTTCTTTTTGTGGTCCAGTCTGTTTGGTGTCCTGTAAGCTTCTTGTACTTTCATAGGCATATCCTTCTGTAGGTTGGGGAAGTTTTCTTCTATGATTTTGTTGAATATGTTTTCTGTACCTTTGAGCAGTGTTTCTTCACCTTCTTCTATACCTATTATTCTTAGGTTTGGTCTTTTCATGGTGTCCCATATTTCCTGGATATTTTGTGTTAGGGATTTGTTGGACTTGAGGTTTTCTTTGGTTGATGAATGTATATCCTCTAGAGAGTCTTCAATAGCTGAGATTCTCTCTTCCGTCTCTTGGATTCTATTAGTTATACTCACCTCTTTAGTTCCAGATCGTTTATCCAGTCTTTCCTTTTCCAGCATCGCCTCATTCTGTGTTTTCTTTATTGTGTCTATTTCAGCTTTCATGCTTTAAACTGTTTCAAGAGCTTCCTTCACTTGTTTGGATGTTTTTCTTGGGTTTCTTTATTTATTCTTTAAGAGATTTGTTTACTTCTTGAATTTTTTGATTTGTCTTTTCCTCCATTTCGTGTAATTTTTTGCTTTCTTTTTCTTCTATTTCTTTAAGGGATTTTCTTGTTTCCTCTTTAAAGGTCTCTATCATCTTGCTGAGATAACTTTTGAGGTCCATCTCTTCTTCATGCACTATATTGGGCTTTTCAGATCTTGCTGGAGTGGAGTCCCTAGATTTTGGTGGTGTCACATTGGTCTTTCTGTTGTTGAGTGAAATCTTATTCTGTCTTCTTCCCATATCTTTTTCCAGTGAGTGCAGGAGGGGTCTCTCTGTCTCCCCTTGTTACCCAGTAGTGTGTGTGGGCCAGGAATTCAATGTGCACAGCTCTGGATAGTCTTGCCTCTCCTGGTAGTCTCCTCACTCTGAAGGAGTTAGGCCTCCATAGGGGTCAGGTGTGTGTGTTGGGGGGACAGGAAGTAAGAGTGGGGTGTTTCCAGGCTCTGGGACTTCCTCACTGCCTGGGCAGGTCTACCCCAAACAGGAGTAGGCCCGAGGAGATCGGGGTGAATGACGCTTTGGACTGGAGTTGGTAAGAGCAGGGGGTCACTCACCTCGTTGCGATCAGTCGGCGGAAAGGGAAGGAAGAATGGCCTGTACCCAGATTCAGGGAGCTCCTCCCTGCCTGGGCATGTCTACTCCAAGCAGGCACAAGACCGGGGAGATCTGGGTGAATTACTGTTTGGAAGGGAGTTGGGTAAGCGCAGGGGGTCACTCACCTAGTTGCTGATCAGTCGGTGGAAAGGGCAATATTCTTCCTTATAAAATACTTATTTTAGTAAGGTAACTCAGACCCAAAAGACCCATAGGTATTATCTTTGAATTTTTATTTTATTTTAATAAATATAGTATCTTTCAAAATATACATTCCAAAAATGCCGCCAAATATATAAAGCTGGGCAGAATTACACCTTAACTTTGTTAATTACTCCCTCTTAATTTTGCTGTTTTTATCCTAGCCTTTTTATTTATTAATTTATGTTTCCTACCTCTTTTTAACATCTCAGCTAAACATTCTGTTGGTACCATATAAGTTCTCAAATTGGAAAATTAAGCTTTCATTTTCATACAAGTATTCTCTAAATTAACACAGGCAGTCATGTTTTCATCTGGGCATGGCGCATGCCTTTCCATTTATTTATGGTAGTTGTTTTTAGAATTGTATAATTCTGTATCTTAGAGTTGTCAAGAAAAGTGTTAAGAAACTATTGTGAGAGCTGAGCGTGGTGGCACTTGGGAGGCAGAGGCAGGCAGATCTCTGTGAGTTTAAGGCCAGTCTGATCTACATAATGAATTCTAGGACAGCCAAAGTTACATAGTGTAGTTTTTATCTATACCAGTTGTCTATGAAATTTATCAAGTTTCCTGTACTAACATAGAATTAGCTTTTATGAATATCCCAAGACCATTCATACATAATAAGAGAGAAAATATTGTATACATGTATAGCAAGTATGTATATATTATATTCATACTGAAGATAAATACTAAGGGTGAAATATCCACGATAGTTGTATTAATTCTATTGCTATCTAACAAATTAATACAAGCTTAGTAATTATGAAATAACAATTATCCATTATTTCATAGGAGGTTTTGCTTTCTTGACAAAATAAGATGTAATAAGATAAAACAATAACTATCCCACTGTGTTGGTGCCCATAAAGATGGCTCCTCTCCATCTTGGCTCAAGGGCAGAGAGTTAAAAAACTGTCCTTAGTAAGTCATAAGACCCAAAAATCAAAAGCATGGCTATAATAGGATGTTCGATCTTGGCCTTAGATGTCTTATCTAAATAACAACAGACCTAGTCTGAGGTGTGGTTGCTTCTGACCCTCAAGGCCAGGTTGAATCTAAGGTGTGGTTACTGAATTCTTGGAGAAAAGAGGAAGAAAAGTCTGTTTGTTCCGTATACATGATACCATGTTCCTCTTTTTGGTTAAGGTATATAAGAGTGGCGAATAAACTTGGGCACATTCAGTATTAACTGAATCTCCCCTCCTGATATCTATTCTCTGTCTCCCTCTTTCCCTTTAACTCCTTTAGCTAGCCTTTCTTTAGTTCACACTCCCCCTCTCAGGTACGAACTGTGGGCTGCCTGGCTGGCTCCGACTACAGCCCTGCAAAGACAGCTTCCCACAACACTGGTGCTGGACAAGGCAAACCAACAGAAGAAAAAGAACCCTAAGAGCAAGCATGAGAATCAGAGACCCACTCTTTCACACACTCAGGAGTTCCATAAAAACACTAAGACAAGCTTTAACATATATGCAGAGGACCTGGTGCAGACCCATGTAGACCTTATGCTTGTAGCTCCAGTCTCCATGAGCTCATATGTGCCTTGCTTAGTTGGTTCAAGGGGGCTTGACCTCCTGGTGTCCTCCATTCCCTCTGGCTCTTATCCTCTTTTACCTCCTCTTGTGCAGGGTTCTCTGAGCTCTTCGGGAGATTTGATGGAGACTTATTTAGAGCTGTGTATTCTGAGGACTCTCACTGAGTAATGTCTAGCTGTGGGTCTCTGCATTTGTTCCTATCTGCTGCAGAGGAGGCTTCTGATCTATAGCAGAATAGTATTAGGAGTCATTTTATTAATACTTTTTTTTTTTAAAGACCAGTAGTGTTTGGTTTTATAGTAGGTCTCTGGGCTATTTAGTCTCTGGTCCTTGGTCACCCAAGAAGTTTCAGGTGTGGTTTCTGTATCCTGGAATGGGCCTTAAGTCAAATCAGACGTTGGTTGGCTACTCCTTTAAGTTCTATGCCGCTGTTGCTCTAGCTTATCTTTTAGGGAGAACAGAATGTAGGTCAAAGTTTTGTGCATGGGTTAGTATTTGTGTTTCTCCTTTGGTAGCTTGCAGAGTATCTATTCCCACACGAGAAGTTAGGGTCCACTGCAGAGAGACATTTGATTCTGGAGACTGTTAAACTAAACCAATGTATAAGTTATCTGCATTTCAAATATTGAGTCTAAGGATATGTTGCTTTAGAAAAGAGGTTTTGCATTTGTTTCCACAAATGATGGAAACCTATGGATTCCTTCCAGACTGATGTGGTTTGATCAAACAAGGCACCCTGAAACAATGGCCCAGGTGATCCAACATCCAAAACAGCTGAGAATATGCAGCCTCACAGACTACTACAGCCTGGATTTGGCCATGGTTCTGAGTTTTCTCAGGATCCCCATGAGACTGACAGTGTCCAAAATCAGCAGGAAGTAGTCTAG
Source organism: Cricetulus griseus (assembly GCF_003668045.3). Lineage (NCBI taxonomy): Eukaryota > Metazoa > Chordata > Mammalia > Rodentia > Cricetidae > Cricetulus > Cricetulus griseus. The sequence continues at coordinate 166,251,744 of NW_023276806.1, forward strand.
AGAACTATGCCCAAATTCCCAAATATTGTTTATAAATGTTTGTTTTCATTTAAATAGGGTTAATTATAAATGGTTGATGATCACAGTCAATCTCTTTCTAAAGAAAAAAAAGGATGGATATGATATAAATACTTTGTATTGGTATATATTTTGGTTTATTGATAGGTATTTAAGGTCACATATATGTATATTTCTACTCTTGTTTAAGGTATTACATTTATACATCTCATTTAAAAATGTAATATATAATAAAAAATACAGATTTTTAGATAGTTAGCTATAATATTCAAAACTTATGGTTATGGTAGTTTTTCTAGATATACAGAGATATATTTCAAATGGATAGGTATTCTTCAAAACCTTTCAAAGACCTACAGAATACAGCATTTAAAATGGCTTGTTAACTTAGGGCTTTTCATGACAATGAGACACATCAGCTCCTCGCAGCACCAATTATGTCAGAGAGAATGATGGGCATCGAAGAAACTCATTATAGAGTTTGCCTTCAATATGGCAGGGAGAGCTATTTGGACAAGAAACAGCTCTTGCCTGGATGGCTTGACTGTATGCTGTATAAACTGGATACACATAAGAACCCACAAAAAAGTGACTGCTGAACTTGCCAAGATAAGATGGGATGGTCCTGCAGGGTTCCTGCTTCACAGAAGAAACTACCAGACTTTCTACAGGACACACACACACACACACACACACACACACACACACACACACACACACACACACACACTTTAGATTTCCTACTTCATTAAAAAGTCTGCCACATACTATGAGCTTATGGGCTGAAGATGGATGCCCTGGTGTGGCAGAGAAACTTTGGATGACTGTCCAGTCAGTGAGATGCCTCTGTCAATTCTAGAATTTATATTATATTCTTCTGGGTTTTTAATGGAGTTGATGTCAGATCGTTGTAGCAGTTTTCCTTAGTTAAAATAAAAAGATATATTAGATATAAAACTTTAGACTCACAAAGATAGGATAGATAATAGAGTAATTTCTTTAAATTTTGCCAAACGTAAATGGATTAAATATTGTAACTATAACTCTTGCTTGATAGCTGTCTTGTTATATATAATTTTACTATGTTAAAGTTAAAACCTTCCTTTTTATTTAGACAGAGAAGGGGAGATGATGGGGGATATCCTCCTGTATTCTGTAACTATGTGTTTCTCTTATTGGTTGATGAATAAAGCTGCTTTGGCCAATGGATAGGCAGAATTTCACTAGGTGGGAATTCCAAAGAGGCAGGGAGAAAGAAGACAGAGGAGAGATGCCATGTAGTCTCTGAGGAGTCAAGATACCAGGGCATGACTGGTAAGTCAAGGCCACGTGATGATACACAGATTAATAGAAATGGTTAATAATTAGCCAGTAGAAAAGCCTAAGCCATTGGCTAAACAATTGTGACAGATATTAAGCCTCAGAGTCGTTATTTCATTAAGCGGCTTCAGGGACCCATTAGGTGGAGAGAAACCAGTCCAGAGGGCCTGAGAGAGATGGAGAAAGTCAGTGTGTACAGGAGTCAAGAAGCCTGATCCTTCAGGAGAATGCAAGCCTTCCACTGCAAATCTGGTGGAAAACTAGTTTGTGGGTGAGGTCACAGGTTATAGGGTGGAATCAAGTATTGAGTGGACACGGTGCCAAACTGCATTCTAATCCCTGCCCCACCCCACACACTCATAGACTCTATCTTCTCTCAGCCTTGGTCAGAAAAGTTTTTTGTTCCCTTCCCTCCATGGTACGTAATAGCTCTTAACTGGTCTAATTGGTGATAATAAATACTGCTGTTGAGTTATTTATTATCACCTAAACAGGACATCTATGTATCTCTATGGCCCAGGTCATGTAATAAAAGAGGGGACAAAGATTTTAAGAAAGGAATGCTATGGAACTCTCTTCTCAGGATATGCCATACCCATGGCAATCATGAACATGTAGCAGTTATGGCCACCTGCAAAAAAAAAAAAAAACTTGCTACAAGACAAAACAAAACAAAACATGGAAGTAAGAGGGGACTATTTAGGAGGAAGAGTTAGTAGTAGTGGGAGGGAGATAAGATAGTAATGGAGAGAATATGATCACCACATACTGTATATGTGTATGAAATTGTCAGAAAAGTATTCTAAATTTAAAGTGGTATTGGTGTTATAATACTTCACATATGCTTCACTGAAAACATTGGATTGTGCAAGTGGGCAATTTGTATGCTACATGAAATACTAAATAAATACAATTTTATTTGAGCAGGGATTTATTGGATATTTTTATTCACTCATTCTTCTTGATAAAATTTGGAACTGTTCTGTCAATTCTAAGGCAATTGTGGTGATATCTTGCTTGTATAAATAAAGTGTGTCTGAAGGTCAGAGAATGGAGCTTCCCATTAGAGGTCTGGAGGTCTGTGCAGACAGACGGAAAGTTAGGCAGCTGGGTAGAAACAGTATATAAGCAGGGAGAAAGAGGAAATCACTCTGTAGTCTCCTGAGATGCTAAGGAGGTAAGGTATGGTGGTGGTTTTCTCTTTCTCTCTGATATCTTAGCATTTTCTTCTCTATTTGACTTTGGGTTTTTATTACTTAAACCAATTAAGAACTCCATTTACATTTTGGCACCCAACCTGAGGCATGAACCCACAACACTGAGATTAAAAGTCTCAGGCAATCACTTTGGTGTATGATTTAAATATCTATAAAGCTCCTTAGAGGCCAGGTCAGTGTTTTCATCACAGTGAGTTTCTCTCATGTCTGTTTAGAGTCCTCTGCTCTTCTGCCATCCCTATAGATGGGGAGAGAATACTTGCTGCATGGGGCATTGTTACAAGATATGGAATAATTATATAATTAACCTTAATTTTTAAATGTTTGATGTTATTTTTTTCTCTTTGGGTCTTTTCCAGCAGTAGCATTGTAAGTATAACCGGGCCACTTTGCTGTCCAATTAGCTACCTACTAAAATCGGTATATACACCCTAGGTTGTAGTAATTTGAATGTCTTATATAGTTTAGCAGGGAAATAACTTAGAAATGAATTACTGAACCCTAACTGAAGTGATGAATGTTAGTATGCATACTCGGATGTGAAGCAGACACAACATCTACTTAGATGTAATTAGAATGGAGTCCAAGTTTTCATAGCATTTTAAGCTTTGCTCATCTCCATGTTAAGTCCTCCTTACTCCTCGATGATGGTAACAGAACAATCTTGGAGGTTTCTGTGCTTCCAAAGTATATGCAATGTCTTCCCAACGTCTTCAGAACATCGCTTCCCTGGTACAATTCATGTCATATGTGACTGAAGTGTGGACATCAAAATTCATTGAATCAACTTGTTTTATGTATGCCAAAAATGTGGGATTTCAAGTGATTAGTGTTCACCTAATGAAAACAGGAAGTTTATTATAAAAGAAATAAAAGAATCGAATGACCTTAGAGTCTACAGTTTCCCCACTCTGGGAACCATGACACTTTGTACTTTCCTTTGGAAAAAATGGACATAGGTACATTTAATTACTTATAAAATATTAGGTATGCCACTATAAAGTCGTTATGATAGTTTTATATGGGGAAAAACCCTGGGAAAATAAGATACCGATATATAATGCTATAATAAAATGTAGTAAGGCATGTAAGATTTCAGTCACCAAGGTTTTGTTTCATATGGAGTTATCATTAATTCATACTCTGTCTCTCCTGTGTTTGGGGAAAAGTAGATAAACAAGAGCAGTCTTCATTCCCAACTGCTCTACTACCATGCTCCAAATGAAATGAAACCAAAGGAAGCACATTACAAATTTGATTCAAAGGAAACTTCAGACACTACAGCCATTACCCACATATTTCTTAAATAAGAAATGAGTAGTCTGCAAGCTGTCTTGACACAGCCTGCAAAGGCTCACTGCATGAAACACCACTTCAGTAGACTGTCAAGAGAACTCCTGAGATAAACAAAACCCAAATCAAACTGCTCCCTTCCTGTCTTTTTAGCTCAGCTTCATCTTGACATTACATAAAAAAGTGTTCCTTTATTCTTTAGAAATGCCATGACTATCTCTGTATGACATTTGCATGGTGCCTTTTGATTTCCAAATAAAATTGAAAAAAAAAAAACCCATGAAGTAATGCATAGATTGTATGTAAAAGACACACGATTAGCAATACATTGGGAGTTTTAAAATGAATCAATCTTTTGTAATATGAACTTCTGGTAATTACAACTCAGATTCAGAAAAGTTTGTAATGTAGTTGTAGTTGTAAAAATCAAATATCTAGAATCTGTACTTCATAAATATGCACAATTACTACACATCAGGTAATATCATTCAAACAAAATAACTGCTAACATAAATATCTACATTAAAGAACTGTGCTAATTAGCAATCAGCATTTGTTTGAAATGTTTCCTTTTTGTCTGAAGGTCTGTGCCATTAATAATGTACAAAAACTGTTTGAACTTGTGCTCTATTCTCTGTCTTTTTTTCCATCTCTAGCCAGTGTTGTTAAATTGCTTATTTGAAAGTTTGGTTCATTTGAAAAAATAAGACTCAGTTGGAACACACACACACACACACACACACACACACACACACACACACACACACACTGATTATATAACATTATATATTGCATCTTATGTATTATTTATTATATACATGATATATATGCATGTAAATTTTAAATATTGTTTCAGTGTTTTTCATTCTGTACTCTTTGTCTCTTAAAACACAGGAATGGTGACTTTTCTGAGAGATTGTGTCTCCTAGGAATGTCAGAAGCTATATCCATAAAGTCTCACCAACAGGAATGCCTAAACCAGTGGTTCTCAACATATGGGTCACGACTCCTTTGGGGGTTGTGTAACAGATAGATATCCTACACATCAGATATTTACATTGCAATTCATAACAGTAGCAAAATTGCAGTTCTGAAGTATCAATAAAATAAGTTTATGGCTGGGGGTCACCACAACACTAGTATTAAAGTGTCCCAGCATTAGGAAGGTTGAGAACCACCGGGCTAAAGTGAATTGAACAAGGATGACCACAATATTAAACATGCTAAGACAAACTGGGGAAATCCCATGAGGTCTCAACAGTATACCAAGAGCTGTAAACAACGAAGGGTGCTGACAGTGGGAGAAACTGTCTTCTTCAGAGGAGCACACCAGTTGGTCATCCACTTTATTTTAATTTTTAAATTTTGTTTATTCATTTTACATACCAACCACAGTTCCCTCCCTCCCCATATCTTCCTACCCTCTCCTACCTCTCCCTCACCCCCCCATCCACTCCTCAGAGAGGGTAAGGCCTCCAACAGGGAGTTAACAAAGCTTGGCATATCAAGTTGAAGCAGGATTGAGCCTCTCCCCGCTGCATCAAGACTGAGCAAGGTATCCCACCATAGGGAATGGGTTCCAGAAAGCCAGTTCCAGAAAGCCAGTTCACCAGGAATAAATGCTGATTCCACTGCTGGGGGCCCAACAGACAGACCAAGCCATACAGCTGTCACTGACATTCAGAAGGCCTAGTGTTCTTATAGAGGTTCCTCAACTGTCAGCCGGGAGTCCATGAGCTCCTAGTAGCTCGGGTCAGCTGTGTGTTTTTTTTTTTTTTAAATGAATTCTGTTTCAGTTTTGAGACCCATTGTGGTTACTTTCTAAAATGATTTATTTATTTTCATGTGCATTGGTATTTTGTATGCATTTCTATATGAGGGTGTCAGTTCTACTGGAGGTAGAGTTACAGGTAGTTGTAAACTACCATGTGGTTACTGGGAATTGAACCCAGGTTCTCTGGAAGAATAGCTAGTGCTCTTAACTGCTGAGCCATCTCTCTGGTTCCTTTTTAAACCATAGTGCTTCATTATGTGCTCCTCCAAGAAATGCTTGAGACCAATTTAATCATTGTTAGAGTACTGTATTTTAATTCTGGAGCTTAGAGGTTTATTCTCTCTTGGGAAAAGGGGTGATCTGGCCTATTCTTATATATTTTATGATAAGTTTGTCTTAATTTGTTCTGCATTTCCCAGTTCATATTTTGCCATCTTATAGATGACCAGTGATTTTATTTATTTATTTTAACATAATTTGTTTTATTGATTCTTAGGCAATTTCACATCGTGCACACAATTCTGCTAATTTCCCAGTGCCTCCACATTGGTCCCTTACCCTGTAGGGTCCTCCCCAAAGAAAATTTAAAGAATATTAACTAACAACAAAACAAACAAAAACACCACTTTGCTCCTCCATCTTTGCTGCCTCTCCAATACCTTTCACTTGTCTCAGTGGCATTGTGTGGTGTGTCACACAGTATACCTTTTGTCTACTGAGCTTTACTTGCAAATGTTCATTGTGCAATGTGTGTCATGTGATTGTTTAAAATGTTTGCACTGCTCACCAAACTTCTCCTCTTGTTGTGGAAATACTTCTTCTGTAAAAAGGAAGCATGGGATACAGAGATGTCCCTGTGGGTTGAAATGTTTTCTACACAGGTCTAAGGACCTGAGTTCAGGTCTCTAATACTCACATGAAACTGAGTGTCATGGTATCCATTTGTAACCCAGCATTAGGGAGACAGAGACAAGAAAATCTCTGAGGTTGGTCAGCCAATTTGGCAAAGCAGTAAGTACCACATTCAGTTCTATGTTGGGTTCAAACACAATGGAGAATAGAGGAAGACACTCAATGTCAACCTGTAACCTACATGTAAGAATGTAAGATATGTGCACCATACATACATGCACAAACATACACACACACACACACACACACACACACACACACACACACACAGAATGAGGGTCATTTTTATAAAACTAATAAATGGGAGCTAACTAAGATCTACTCAAGAGGAAGGTGGAAACTGGGCAAGTAGCTCTTAGCATAACCTCAATGTAGCTGGCTGCTTTCATGGAAATATATAGTGTCTTATTCTAGGGACTGTTTTTAGGGCTCACACTAGATTAACAGTTAGTCTAAATTAAATCTAGATCAAAGAAGGCTTTATAGGCTGTGAGCGAAACCATAGTTATCAATCTTTTCTCTAAATGAGAAGCCAGAATGATGGAAACTGCACTGGGCTAACACATCTCCAGCTAGTCAGTAGTTGGTGATTCAGAAGCAGAAAAGCTTCAGTGACTTTCATCTGTACTCAGCAGCCTCTGCCAAATGTGTGTTATGCTGGGAAAATGACATTCTATTAAATGCTTTAGCTTCCCTTTGGGGTCCACAAGAATGCTAATTTACTTCCATTTTATTCATGGACACCATGGCTCTGAGCTTGACTTAAGTAGAGATAAGTTGTCCCTATATTTGGGTACCCACTGGAAATCTCTTCAGTTTTCTTTTTATAATTCTTCCCAGAATATTTAAAAACACTATATACTTTAATTGAATGATGAAACTATAGCAGCTAACCAGCCTTTGGTGTTTCCCCAAATTACAGTTTCCTAGGTTTTACATGTTTCTTAAAGTCTGAAGTCCTGGGTGGGATTGTGCTGCTGCTGCTGTCTTCTCTAACTTGCCAGTTTTAGAATTCTCATCTGTCTCACGATGTACTCTAGATGACTATTTTCTACCAATGTAGTCTGGCCTCATGATTGATCCCAGAAGCGTGAAGCCACATTTCCCTTTCATGCTCTTGAATGCATTCTCAGGGCATACAAGAGACCAGAAAATAGAAATTTATTGCTCTTCAGGCTTTCTTTTTCACCCTTATTTACTCATTTTCTTTTTCTTTCAACCAACTTTATTAAAAATGAGCACTGGAATATTGAAGGCTTGGGAGAAATTTATAGTGTGATCAAAAAGAGGTGTATGATGGATGTGGGGAGTGTGTAAGAACACAGGATGGCACAGACGGAAGGAGATTTTCCCCAGTTATAAACGTGCTTCTAGAAGGTTTTCTGGCATTTGAAAAATGCCTGATTGAGGTTGGCAGTTAAGAAAAAGAAAGCAGTGAGACAGGAAAAGTTAAGAAAAATACCCCTGACTGAAATTTGTGAACCCTCTTCTCCAATGTTAAAAGAGATAAATTGGATGCAAGACTCAAGTATTTTCAAACTGAGAGAGAATGCATGGGTCGATGATAAATTTTCCTGGGATGAATGGAAATGCATGAAAATATCTGAGATATCAGAATTGGGAGAGTGCACTTGAAAGTTGGTGGTGTTGGGGCTTATGCAGCAATTTCAATATGTGAGATTATCTGAGTATATGAGATTAAGGGGACTTCCGTGTGTAAAATGTGTAAATAGAAGAGTAGACAAGGTCTGTGTGCCCTTTCAAGCATACTCTGTTACTGTAGACTACTCAGTACTTATATTCACTCTGAAATGAAGTGAGACTAGCTGTGAAATATCCCCTGCCTTTCACAAAGAACTTTGGCTTTTAAAATATCCACAGATTTCTTGAAGCTTCCAAACAGCCGAAAGGAGAAACATTGCAGACAGGTGCAGATGTTCTCAAATCAGAGAGACAGACCTCCAAGAGCCAACAACCTACTCCAAACAAATTACGATTGTGTTGGAAAGATACATTCAGAGGAAAGTGCCAAAGGCACACTTGGAGTTAAAGGGCTGAAAATATGGGCCAAGAACTCAGGCATGTGTGAGCTTTGAGCCAACACATAGCAGATGGGAACATACGGCACCTTGGAGTTTCCGGTATTTTCATATAGGAGAGCCAGATTCCTAGATTTCAGCAACAGTTATTTCCTTTAATCTTATTTCATTTGCTCTATTAATTGTGACACAAAGAAGAGGAATGATAACCATGAATTTCAGCTTTCTTTAAGGCAAAAGCAGCTACGTGAATTTCTCTAAGCATGGCCTTCTAAACTCCACATGCTGGTCAGTAAGAGCAGGCATAAGAGTAATAAGAGCATTGAAGCTATGGGACACCTCAAACTACGCTGAAATAAGTACATAAATACAAAACTGTTATACTTTAGAACAAATTAATTCATGGAGACCCAGTCAGAACCTGGGGAGAAAATAGGGAAGGTAAACAGATGCAAGATCCAGAAGCACTCACAGCATCAGGCACATCGAGTCAATAACCTGGTTCTAGAAATACCGAGGACAGCCCGAGACTTTGCTGGTCACACCTCTGGCTATTGGGAAGGGAAAGGGTTTTTTTTTTTTTTTCAATTGAAAGGGCACAGAACTAGAGGTAAAGGTTTCAGAAAGGCCCTTTCTGGAATACAGCAAAGAGATGGGGCAGGAAGCCTACAACAATAAAGAAAAGCAAAACCAGAGAAAATATCAGCCATTTCCAACTCTTTTTTTTTTTTTTTTTTTTTTTCGAGACAGGGTTTCTCTGTGTAGCTTTGGAGTCTATCCTGACACTCGCTCTGGAGACCAGGATGGCCTCGAACTCACAGAGATCCTCCTGCCTCTGCCTCCTGAGTGCTGGGATTAAAGGCATGGGCCACCAACGCCCAGCTCCAACTCTTGATTTACCCACAAAATATGTCTCCCTCCATTGAAGAGAAGCTCACTTCATACTTCATATACTAACATTAACACAGGAAGGTGATCTTAAGCAAAAGCCTTAGTAAGTGATCAAAACTCCCAACATAGGAACCTAATATCAACTAAGAAAATATCAAAAGAACATAACCAAATAGCATAAAAACTAGAATAGAAAAGCCAGATCTAGTTATTAAAAGAAGAAAAAGAAACACAAAAATGGAAGCCAGAAATGAAATAAGTTTTGCCATGCTGCAAAGCTTAATAAATAGCTATGAGAAAGCATTTACAGAGTAGAGAAACCGCTTTATGCATACAAAGATCTTGACATAGAAATAGACTATAGAATAGGGAACAAATCATGAATACAGAGCTCATTCACTTAGGAAAGCAGTAGAACATAAAAGACAAACTATTTTATAAATTAAAATAAAGCACAACCAATCTCAGAATAATTTATGAAAAACTCAAGGAAAATTCATTTGATTAAAAATATTGGTGATGTTCAGTGGGGAAATAAAAGTTGGAAAATTAAAATTAAAAATGAAGTATAATTCACAGAACACAACAGACCTATGTGTTCATAGTTAGAATGCCTGAAGCAGAAAATAGACAGCAAAGTAGGCCATGGGCTAATATTTAGGGAATCAAGGAAAAAATTCAGAATATAAAAGACTTGAACTTATTATTAAAAAGGAATAACATATCTGGAACAATAAACTAAGAGTAGCATATTAATTCAGCATGAGTCTGAGAGACAGCCAGATTCAGGTCATCCTGGATTAAAGAGTGAGTGCATACCTCAAAATACTAAGAACACGGGAGGCAGGAGCATATTTGAGCTCTATTCTCCCAGGTAGGTTACACTTTTATTATCCCATTCATTTGGAATGTCACACTGTAAAAACACAGATGAAATGAACCCTGAAGCAATCACCTTTTGCAAGACAGAAAGGAAATTGGGCATCAAACAAAGTTAAAGCACATTTAAAAATTTGAGGGTTAGGGTTAACTATGAGCATGCAATTCAATCCCCACCCTTCAACAGCGATATGGAGCACACATAAGAACTGAAATACATTGTCACAAAGTTAGGTAGCATAAATAGCCTTGGATTACCTACTTATCAAAAAAAAGTCTCAGGGTAGTTCATGGGGAACATTAAAGTCACTTTGGACCAGAAATATCATTGGGCATAAAAGGTTACAAAAAGAAGATATACGTGGTATCAGGCAAATACATAGCAAAAAAAAAAAAAAAGAAATATTTAATTCTGATGTTGGAAAGATACATTTCAGAGCAAACATTACAAAGTGATGACAAAGAAGGCTGCTCAATAATATAATACTGAAGGACAAAACTCATAGAGCAGATACAATGGTATTGGACATAAGGCAGATAATATTACACTTACCTTTAAAATATAGACAAAATGTTTTTCTAAAATGTATTTGTATGTATGCATCCATTTTTTGGTGTGTTTGTATGTGTGCATATAGGTGCCAGATGTCAATCTTAGTTATTATTCTTCAGGAACCATCCAGTTTGACTTTTTAGACAGGGTGTCTTTGGTACAAAGCACAGAGATAAGGTCAGATAAGACCGATTATCAAGCTCCAGAAATATATTTGTCACCATCTTCCAAGCATCAGGATTTCAAGCACATGTCACTACACCCACATAATTTTTGTGAGTTCTGGGAGTTGAAACTCAGGTCCTAATTCTTGTAGTCAAGCATTTTACTGACTGGAGTAACTTCCCTGCACTCTAGACCGTACTATGAAGTTAATAAAACTAGGTTCAACTAGTATATATGAGATACTGATTTTTATTTTTTTATTTTATATTTTGCAAATAGGCAAGTAAGTGAATGTTTATTTGCAAAAATAGAAATAAAAAGGAATGGATAGCAGGAAGAATAAAAGTGAAACCAATCTATGATGGGTACTATGAGCCAAGGAAATATGACATTCCGGAAGTATAGAAGGGAGGAAATGGCTTCTTCACTAGAGTCTAAGTCACAATGGTGTACCAAAACATCAGTGATTGTAGGGAGTGGGAACACTAAAAGTTACTTTCTCATCATTTAGGAGGCTGAAAGTTTACCATGTTGGTGCCAGGATGGCTGCCTGCTGTAGAAGGGCCTCTTCCTAACTTTCAGATGGTGCCTTCTTGTGTGTTCACACAATTTCTGTGTGCATGTGTTTGAAGAGACAGTTAACTAATTTTTTTTTAATACAGCTTCCCTCTCATTAGGGCAGAGCTACTCTCTTGGCTAATTAAACTCTGTCTTCCAAAGATTCAGATCCATATACTGTGTCAATGCAGACTAGGGCTTGTCTATGCATATTTTAGGTATATGCACCTTCATACCCCTTTAATATGTAACAAATACTTGGTGGTAGTTTAAATGAAAACAGCCTCCATTGGCTCAAATGTTCAAATGCTTAGTCTCCAGTTGTTGAAACTGTTTAGGAAGGATTAGAAGGTATGGTCTTATTGGAGGAGGTGTGTCACAGCTTTCAAAAGCACATGCCATTTCCAGTTAGTGTTCTCTGATTCTGATTGTTATCTCATCTATATACTCTCAAATGCTTCTCCAGTGCCCTGCCCACCTGCATGCTGCCATGCTCCCCTCTAGGAAGGTCATGGATTCTTCTCTCCTCTGGAACTATGAATTTCAAATTAAATCTCTTTCATAAGTTTCCTCAATCATGGTGTTTTTGTCATTGCAATAGAGGAGTTACTGCAACATACATGTAAATTTTGTGCCGTGGTTTATGCACCACCTTTGTTTTACAAAGTAAAGAAGCCAAGGCTGATACATTTAAATATCTTGATCAAATTAGAGGAAGAGCCAGGTTTAGATTTCTGTTTTGGGTCCTACTTCATGTTTTATTACAATAACATGTTATCAGTAATAAATTATCTTATGGAAACTTTAAAAAAACAAAATAAAATTTTATTCTGATAAAACAAGATTATGTTCACATGGTTATTAGAAGAAAATGCTTGAAAGACATTTAGAAACTACAGTAGAAAAAAAATATGGCTGTGAAATCACCCAATCTTAATTCTTTAATCTGAGTGTGCTAGGTTGCATGGCAAAGGTAAATTGAAATTGCAAAAGCAGTTAAGGTTGCCAGTCACTGTACCTAAAAATAAGTAGTTCTGTTTTTACCAGTGGGCTCAATAAATTGACAAGAGTCCTCAAAAGTGGGAGAAAAGGGAAGGGCTGGAGATGGCTCATCTGTTAGAGCCACTCGCTGCCTGATGACCTGAGGTAGAACCCTGAATTTCATAGTGGAAGAAGAGAATCCATTCCTAAAAGTTGTCCTCTGATTTTCACATATCTGATGTAGTGTGCATATGTGCACAAACATAGCTTAAGACATCCATGGTAGTGTTCACTTGTAACTCAAGTGTTGCAGAGGCTGAGAGTGACAGATCTCTGAGTCTAGTTTACCTTGTGTGCACTGGGCAAGTGACAGATGCTGTCTAAAAATTATATAAATAGAAAAATACAAGAGGTTGATGCTGCATGAGAAATGACACGAGAGTGAGGCACACACAGAGAATTAGAAGCATAGCACTGCAATAAGGATAAGAGTTTAGAGAAGGCAGATAGCAGGGAAGCAGAGGAGCATGGGAAATTATTTCTGGGCATCCTTGGTGGAATGAGACTGTGACTTAAGTGCTTTGTGGCTCTGGTAACTAGTAGAGGAAGAGAGAGTTTCTCCCCTAGAGTTTTCAGGATGGCAGCTCCCCAGAGCGCTGACTACAGTAGACATAAAAGCCCAGAATTCTAAGATGGTCACAATCCCATGCTGTTTACACCCACTGTAGTTTGTCAAGCACCACCACAACAAATTAAAGTGATTCAGAGACAAAGGCTTGTATGGGGAGAGAGGAAGTGGCTTCTTTGGAATCAGTCTCCAAGAGTTAGAAGTGGATGAAAATGCTGATGCCATCAATTTGGAAAAAGTTAAACCATGTTTGAGCTGAGCAGTTAGTATGTCTGACTTTGGGATAAAAAAATTATATATATCTAAGCTGGGTTTTATAATTTGATCATAACTCTTCTTCAGTTTCAATAACTTTCACATTTTCTCTTACATCTCTTGGAAAAGAATCAAAACCTTTGTAAAGAAATATTATTGTGCTGAGAAAAGAGCAGATGAGAAAAATTCTGTTTAAATTAAAATGAATTGAGAGAAAAAAATTAAAAGGTGAATAGAAGAGCAAGGGGCTTCTTCTGATCTCATTTTTCTTCTAAGTCCCTCTGGCCTGCTGTGCCAACAGGGTCACAGAGAACTGTTTAGCATTCTCTTTTGTGAATCCCCTTGAAAGGGCGCAAGAACAAAAAAAATCATACTGTCTCCGAAATTTCACTAACTCTTTTTAGAAAACTTCAGAGACATGCATGAGAGAAATGGAGGATATTTAAGACCATTCATTTGTCTTGAATGCCAGATAAGATTTCAGTGGGCTGACCACATGGTTTCAATAAAACTGAGAAGACCTGCTGGGCAATAGGTGATTGACTGAAACATTTCCCATTTCCCATCTTGCAGTATATACTTTCCTTTCTCTCTTGTAACCCTTCAGATTAAGAGTCTCTAGGTCTAAGGGAATACTGACATTTTGGATCTGATCATTTTTCACATTGTCATAGAAGTTGTAAAGTATTTCTATCTTCAGATGTACTTGTGAAAATATGATCTTCTTTTTTCTAAAGGTGCAATTATAGTGTTTGTGGTACACTTTCATCTAGACATTATTTTCCTTAGGAAATTTAATAGATTGATAAAGATTGTATTATATAGTGGTTGAATTTATCATTGGTATTGGCTTAATGCAGATATAATACAGACATTCAAGTCATTGTAATGGAAACAGAACTATCACTTCAAACAAATTAGGGTATGAAAAACAAAACACACACACACACACACACACACACACACACACAATTTAATTTCCCAGATACATAAAGTTCTCTTAGGTGGTTTTGTATTTTCACTTCTTTCATTACACAGCTTAGACTTCACTGTGGATATTCTTGAATGGTAGATCTAAGTTGCATCATTTCTGGCAAGTAGTGATAAGCACTTAAATCTGGGGGAGCCTGAAGGCTGTACCAAAACCCTCAAAGAATTTGTTCACAGAGATTGCAAATTCCCATTTATTCTTCAGAATCGTGTTGCTGCCAGCATTTAACTGAGTCACACAAAACTGCAATCCAAGAAATTTTCTTTGTAGTTACACTTGGATCCAGCAAATGAGCTTCAGAAAAAATAAATTTTAGCTTCAAGAAAAAGATACCTTATGTACAGAGAAATATTATTAGGCAAATATGAGAAATGGATCACTTGTGCTATAGTGGAAACTTGCTTATAAATTATGGATTCATAAAGGTATGTATCCTTGAGCCTTTTGTAAGAAAGCACTGTAAATTATCAAAGGGTTAGCCATTGGAGATATTTTTTAAGCTAAATTTGAAGCAAGCTTAATTTTTATTAGGGTGCACCCAAGAACTGGCCTGTGACTGCCTCCTAAGTCAGGTCATTTCTCATGAGCACAAAACCTAAGGTGCATTTTGAATGCCTAAAAGCTATTTCTTGGTATAATTGAAAACATTGGGGATTTTATTAAACCTCAGACTTTTGATCTGAATAGGGCTAAAATGAAGCTTTAGTGACTGAGTCAAGTGTCCAGTTAAATGATACTCAGTGTTATAATCTTACAAGGCCATGACGTGTGCAGTGTTCTAACCATCTGTCCCATCCAAGGCCTACATTTCCATCACTGTTCTAAATCACATCACTTCTTACATTTTGACTTTGCTTCAATAATTATCCCCTTGACTTTTCAAGTGGGCATATAAATAATCCAAACACATATCTCCTTTTTTTATAGAATTAATTCTTTTAAAAACAAGTTCTTGCTGTGTACCCATGGCTGACCTCAAACCACTCCTTTTAGAGACTAGTTATTTGCAGCTTTATAAAGAAAAATAAAAGTCAAAGGTTTCATTGCATCCAGCAACCCTGTACAGTTGTTCTTTATAGTTTTATACCTGAATAACATAGTCAAAGGCCCCAGAGAGCAGGCTAAAGATGGGTAAGAGAGGTATAAATAGTTGAGGAAAGGTAGGCACTGGGGAATAGTAATCTGTACCCGTTACCCAATGCCATGACTGATATCTAGCATATAAAAACTCAGATCCAGTTTCCAGAACTTATTTTTCAAGAGAACATTAATATCTGGATTTTAACTAAAATATCTTAAAATGCTACTATCTACCGATGAATGACAGTGAAGAAAAAAAATCAAATACATTCATATCTATTGAGGACTTCTATTGCTAGAGTCTGGGGAGAGGGGCTCTTTGGGTAAAGTGCTTCCCACCTAGGTATGGTGACCTGATCTAGAAACTCAAGCACCTACATAAAGACCATGCTCAGTGGATTGGGTCCTTAACTCCAGCCCTGTGGAGGGGAGGGGAGAGACAGGCATAACCTGGGAGCATAGTGGCCAGTCAATCATTCTCGGATCAGGTTCAGTGAGAGACCTCGTCAGAAACATAGGTGGACAGGTACCGAAGAACTCATCCCAAATTAATCTCTGATTTCTACAGGTACAATCAACCCATACATATGACAGGCACACATACATGCCCCCACATTCCACATCTCTTTGCCCCAACTAAAAAGAAAATTTATATAGACTGAATTCAGTCTATTATCTGGTTGGTACAATGCAAAACAAAAATCACCTTGGATTAGTTCCACTAGTTACAGGGATATTGCCACTATCTCTTTTTTTTTTTCTCTTCCTAATTCTTAAAATAATCATAATAGAGCCTCCTCTCCCTTGAATCTGAATTGTTGCTGCTAAATTTACTTATGATCTAAATACTTAAAGCAATGAAATGGGCAGCATTCAATATTCCAAGTCCCTCCTTTTATGCTGTTTGATCATGGACTCTGATGTCATAGTCATTCTCAGTGCAACCTTCCTATTCTCCTTCTACAGGTCCTTAGATACCAATACTTATTCTAAATTCTACCAACAATCTTTACCTCCCTGTTCTCTTCTCCTTGCCTTCCTCCTATTCTTACTCTCCCTCTTCCTCTTACTTCTCATCTCCTCTCCTTTCTCCCCCTTCTCCCTCTTTACTCTTATTGTTACTTTATGAAATTAATCCCGACGGGTGTCATAAAATTCATTACTCCAACTTCTACCCATATAATAGTGATTTCTAAATGTATTTCAGTTCCAAATTTTTTCTTAGTTACTAAATTTACAATTGTCTATTATATGCCTATATTTAGACATTCTGCAAGCAGGTCTGTGTACTACATATATTTTCTGTTATAAATCTGAATTACTAACTGTTCAGTTTATTCAGGGCTGAGGAATTTCCAAGGGCAGAGAACTTTAAGTACTGATACTGGTACAGGAAATTAAAAAAAAAAGAATCCAACCAATAACAGTAGCAGCAACAACAAAAAACAGCTAGTTACTTTAACCCCTTTTAATTTTATTCTCTTTCTCTGATTTTAGGTTAATGGAATTACCAAGTCAGCTCTTCAAGTCAGAAAACAGGGAATCATCTCAAACCTTTGAGAACTGTGGTCCTCAGAACCTCTGGGTGCTAATTGAAAATTAAGATTCTAAACACACCGCTCATTTTACACTAATTAAAAAACATCTGAGGATGGGGCATTTAAATTTGCATTTTAATAAGTTTCCCAGGAAATCATTAAATCACCTATGGTTTAAAATCCTTGCTTTATTCCTCTTGTTCTGCCCAAACAATCAATTAATTAAAATTACCATTGCTTCCATCTCCTTCCTGCTATTCTTATACATACCCTCTGGAGTGGGATTTCATCATTTAAAATTTATATTAGGAGGGTTGTTTTCTTAGTCCTTGATCAAACTCCAGAGTGACACTTTTTGAAACTATGTAAGTCTAAAACATTTGAACCGGACTTGTATTCAAAATACTTCAGTGACTCTCTATAGCCTCTATATTTAAAGATAAATTGTTTTTATGTCAAGTTCATTTATTTGGAGTTAGATTATCATTTACACTCATCACAATGCTTTTATACCATCTGTGAATAATTGAGTCCTGATGTTCATTCATATGTCTTGTGTAGCACAGGATAGACTCAGAGCTAATGGAAAACTCAGTCCTAAGTGGTTGGAAAAGTGTGTTACATAATCCCATTCACTCTCCTTTACCCAGACCCAATCCTTAAGTACGATATGCATGTACATGAAAGGAAGCATTGTATCTGGCGGACCTGAGGGTTGGAGCAACTGTGAAGTTCATGCTTGCTAATAAAACCCACATGGAAGAGAAGCCAGGCTAACAATCATCGGTGATAATATCCTTGGAAACCTTAGGTTAATTCTAGCCAATGAACCTGCTGAATTTAGCTAATCTGCCTCAATTCTAAATCTTTACTTATGAACTTATCTGTCACCCTGAAAACTAAGATTGCCATCCATTTTAACTGGCAATTTCACATGAACATCTGCCCCTGAAAGGCATTCGAGCAAAGAGAAGGAACTGAGAGATCAATTCTTCTCCTTCATCTTAGCTCCTGGCAGCATATGTCGAGGAACTGGAGATGGCTAAGGTTTAGTCCTCAGTTTGTTTACTGATTAGCAGTATTAGTTTGGTTTTTTGAGACAGTGTTTCCCTGTGTAACAGCTCTGGTTGTGCTGGAACTTACTCTGTAGACCAGGCTATCCTTGAACTCACAGAGATCCCCCTAGGATTAAAGGCGTACACCACCAGTTTGTTTATTTTTATAATATACTTTAAAATACACTTCTTTCTTTTAGGTATGTCCAGATTCATAGAAAAACTGAGAATAAGACATACTGATTTTCCATTTTACCCCCACTGTCACTCACCCACATATATGACCTCTTCTATGATCAACATTCAGAGATATATTTTTATTGTCATTGAATGTACTTAACATAGAAGCTAACATTTAAGTGCAGTATTCAAAAGATTTTTATGAGTTTTATATTTATATGAAAGTGGAGAAGATAGCACAGTTCAATTATATCATTCACATCTTATATTGCAGTGACGCATTTAATCTAACTACTTAACTAATGTAGATATTGTATCAGTCACTTTTCTCATCGTTGTTATGAGATGTATGACAACAGCAGCTCAGTGGAGGGAGGGAATTTTTGGCTCATAGTACAGAAGAACAGAATTCATTACTGTGGAGAAGGCATAGCAGCAGGAATGTAAGCCAGCTGGTCACATCGGCTCCCCAGTCAGAGAGGGGGGGCACTGATGCTCAGTTCGCTTATTCTTCCCCCCTTTCTTCTTTCTTTCAGTCCATGGTATAGTTCCATTAACAGTGCATCTTCCTTCTTCATGTAAACATCTCTAGAAATACCTTACTAGATATACCTAGAGGTGAATCCCCAGGATGATTACAAATCCAGTTAAATTGACAGGGAAGATTAACCACCACAAATACATTATGACTCATTAAAATATCTGGAACTAGGGAAATGTTCAGGGATCCACAGGGATGACCTCAACTAAGAATCTAGGTAGTAATGGAGAGCCTGCATTTGATGCCCTTCCCTTATAATGAGATTGATGACTACCTTGGTTGCCATTCTAGAGCGTTCATCTAGTAGCTGATCGAAGCAGAAGCAGACACCCACAGCTAAACACAGAGCCATACTCCTGGAATCCAGTTGTAGAGAGGGAGGAGGGATGAGCAAAGGAGCCAAGACCCTGTTGGAGAAACCTACAGAGCCAGCTGACCTGATCTAGTGAGAGCACAGAGGTCCTAGTCGTAAAGCTGGGGAACCTACCGTGGACCCAACCAAGCCCTCTGAATGTGGGTGCCAGCTAGGAGACCTGGGCAGTCTATGGGACCTCTAACAGTGGAGCCAGTGTTTATCCCTAGTACACAAATGGACTTCAGCAGCCCATTCCCTATGGAGGGATGATGCTATTGCAGCCCAGATACAGGAAAGAGGGCCTAGACCCTCCCCCAAATGATGTGACAGACTTTGATGATCCCCCATGGAAGGCCTCATCCTCGGTGGGAAGTGGGTTGGGGGGATAGGTGAGGGCATGAGAGGATGGGAGGGTGAGGGAATAGGGGAACTTATATGTAAAATAAGATTGTTTCTAAAATAAAATAAAAATATGTAGGGATTAGGGAGACAGCTCATTGGGTAGGAATGCATTCTGTGCATGAATGGGCTAAGTCTGGATCTCCAGAATCTACACAAAACATGTTGGAGTGGGCATGCCTGCCTGTATTCTCAGATTGGGATGGAGATAGGCATATCCTAGAAGCTCATTGGCAGGCAAGCCTGGCAAAAATGCAAGCCCAGGTTTAATATGAGACCCAGACTCAAGGAAATAAAGCAGAGAGTTAAAGAGCAGTGCACTCAAATAATGACTCTTGCCTCCTGAAATGTGGAACACACACACACACACACACACACACACACACACACACACACACACACACACACACACACACACACACACACACACACACACACAGAGGCATTGGCATGGATGGGCATGCATGCACACACCTCTAGTTTATTCATGTTATTTATGACTCATTTTCACCAGTGTCTTTTCTGTTTCATGATTTCTTCCATGATGTATAGTGTATGTCTTCCTGGACTTCTCTCATCTCTAACATTGCCTTATATTTTTGTTACTTGTTTTGAGGCCCTTGAAAAATTTGAGAAGTACTGAACAAATCTATATGCTCTTATTGCAATTACTCTAATGTATTTCTAATAATTCAATTTTAGATACAGTTTTTAAGTAGGAAGACCACAAAGAAAACATGTCTTTCAAAATACCTTATCTTACTTGTCATTGTTCATGTTAATCTTGACCATCACCTAATGGTAGGCTTGTGAGATTTATTCACTGTAAATATATTCTCCTTGCATTTCTCCATCCAATATGTGTTTAATTGTATCCTTTGTAAATAGTCACTACATGTAGCCCATACTTACATAATCAGAGGACTTGATTCCTTTGTGATGGCAGATTGGATAGAAAAAACATTTGGAATACCCCTGAAAGAAAACCTGTACTTTTTTCATTGATCCATCCATCCATCCATCCATCCATCCATCTATCCTCCAACTATTCACTATTTCCTCACATCCGTTGAACTCATGGGTACTCTCCTTTTCTCATTTTCCTTATAAGATGTGTTGTATTATTTCATATCTTCAGTGGACACAAGAGAATTAAACTACATTAATTTTACTGCCTGGGATATTCTTGTTCTCTGTACTCACAGGGAATATTACCAGCAATTCTGATTCTCAGTAGACATGAGATGCTTTCTGTAACTCATACCCCATTTCTGCCTGTCCCAGGCATTGCTTCAAGCCCACAGCACCCTTCTAGTGAAAGCTATTAATTCCTTCTCTATCTCCCTAGGATATCTTCTGAATATTGAACTTTTCCCTCATGAAAATGCATCAGCTTTATTAAATGGATATTATAGTGATTTACAGATCCTCTTTCTCTCTAAAATCTCCCAGTGACTTTAAATTATTGATATTCTAAAAAGGCCAAGAGAGCCACCTCATTTATACATTTGCTTAGTAAAGATGAGGTTCTCTGAGCATACATTTCACTGAAAATATTTGACTTATTGCCTAATTGTAAAAGATGCTTCTAGTTTTCTCCATCAAAACAAGGTGCACTGTCTCAAAATTCACACTGAATTTTCTTTCACATGTTTGGAGTATTGTGTTATCAGCTTATTTCATTGTCTCAGGGACTTCTAATAAATAGAATCATGAAACTGTAGACTGTGTGTGTACTTTGACTTCCTGTGACTCATGCCCTATACTAAAGTTCATGTCATTTTCACTTGCAGTTTATTTTAATGGGCATCAAAGTCTTTGTAAGTTTGCTGCTTATGTTTCTTTTTGGGAAAAATAATCCATTGAAAGTAGTTCCTGTCTACATGAACTCTCAACCACTCTCCTTCCTCGATTGGCTTGTGAAGATTCTGGGGTTGAGTAGATTCAATTTATCCCACACTTCAAATGGATTTAGTACCATATTATTAAAACCTTGATCATAGATAGTTCTTTATATCGTTCAGAAGACATACAGAGATAAGACCTATTGGCAAGCATATGCCAAAGCATAAGTTTTTTGTGCAACCATAAAATGTGCCAGTGTATATATCTACATGAACCTCTCAAATTTTATAAATATAGAAAAAAAACTAAAAATGTAAAATTTCAAATACTGGTGATATCTCAGATGGCTCTTGAAATATTCTGGTTGTCTGTTTCAGGGACTCTCAAGGATTCGTTAGTAAGTCTTGTTTTTCCATCAAGAAAGATTACTACAATTGCTGCAGCTATCATGCCTATGCCAGAAACAGCATTCTATCTTTCCTTCACTTTCTTTGTGCCAGGCAGGCATCAGGCATTATATAGGTATCAATGTAGCTTATGAGAGAATTGCACAATAGTGTGGGTATGCACAGGTTATCTGGGCAGTGCTGTATCAGGGACCCTAGTTTTGATTCTAGGAAGAAGTGGAGAACAGAGTGCATTTGTAAGCACTGATCACACCAAGATTTGAATTCTCAGACTTTTTGAGCTTTATTGTGTCAGATGGATCCTTTAAGGAGTCAGAGTCAGAATGAAGGATAGATAATTTCACATTATGGAAGGTAAATTATATGTAGAAAGAACCTTGCTGACCCTGTTATAGCCAGATGACCCTGACACCACATGGCTGTGCATGACAGAAAGCTGTCATGAAATGTTGTCCATTATTAAGTGTCCTTCCAAGATCAGATTCATCTGCCAATGGTCACCCTTTGCCAACATAGTCTTTTATATGCAATTAAATGCATCTTGTTGCTAGTGAATAATCTAACACAACTGATCTTTACATTTCTGTTGAAACCACCATTAGAGCCCAAGAAGATCTAAGTGCATCTTTCTTGAACTATTTATATATGAAAAAATAGGACTTATCCAAAATCATCATCATAATACATTCTCTGTGGTTTGGAATTTTCATGCTATTTTAATGTAGTCTTGTTTTTCTCTTCATAGTAGCATGTTAATGTAGGACTTCCCGATTTACACATTTCACAGTCCAGTAAAACTAAAGAAAAAAATGGAGATGAGTTGGTTTGACAGGTCTAAGTTTTTACTGAGATAGGCATGAACAGTATCTAACATTTATTCCCATACTGCTTCACAATAAAAACTGAAGGTACAACTTTACATTTAATAAAACTTTACATTTAATAAAAATATGCTCTATGAAAAAGAAAACCTAGATTACTCCAATTTCCCTCATCTATTTGCAATTTGGAGAAGAGCTCTGTGTTCTTCATGTGGAGTGAGTGTTGAAATCAGATGGATCTGCAGGTGTATTCCAGTTATGTCATGCTCCAGTTGTATGAGCTTGGCCGATATTTTCAATGTGTCTGACATCTTTTTATCCTATAAAAATTGAGTAATTATTTTCTTTGCTTCAAGTACGAGGTTACTGAAAACACCAAGAGTTAAGATGCTAAAAAATGTAATGGCTAATAAATTGCCTAACAATTTTAAAAATTAAATTAGGAGTCCTAAATGAATTACAAAGCATTTTCTTCTGCTTTTAGAAAGTGTAAAGAAGGAAGGACGCCAGTGTTTGCTGAGTAGCACCTGCAAGACTGCTGAAAGCAGCCTTTTCATTCCCGTTAATTTTTATAACAAACCCAAGGCTTCCATGTTTTCATCAACATTTTACAGATTAAAAAATATGCATGAAGTTCAGAAAATTAAACAAACTTCTCCAATCACACAGCCACTGAAAGGTGGAATAGGAATTCAGCCCAAAGCTTGTTCACCTTTCATTATTTAATGCTCTCTCCAAAGCTAAAATCAGCATACTTAGTTCTGTCAAAATATATATTCATTATTTTATTTAGCCCTCATAAGTTGGAGATGTTAATTTCTGGGTTAGCAGATAGAAATAAGGTCACAGTCAAGGACAAATTCTGTCAGTGAAGTTTATATTTTAGGAATTAAAATCCTGAATTATGTTTTTAAAAAAACCTCTCTTATAATTAACTGTCAAATTAACTTCTGTGATGAATAATTTAATACAATTATTCACATGGACTTCAAGAGGATTCTTACTAAGAAAATTAGACAATGCAGTGACATTTAAAATAAGGTTTCTACAACTTATTTTAGGCTAAAATAAAAGGATAATATTCTCTATACACTATTATCATACTAATTGTGTGATATTTGGACTTTAGAACCATATTTTAAAATGACCCTTTATTACTGAGTAGAAGAATGATACATGGAACTTACCGAATTGCTTAACTACATCCATGTATTATTTTTTCACATTTATAATAGTAAAAATAATATATTTCAGCTCAGGTTCAAAAGCCTAGAAATGCCATCAATAAGTTTTCCCTTTGCAGTACAAAAGTAACTTTTAGTTACAAAATAAGTGTTTCTAGTCCTATGTAAGAAATACAATGTTTTGTGTAAGTTCTATATGAGAAATTCCTTTTATACAGTTTCATGTTTTTAAAAAAATCTTTAAATGTGTATACAATGAAACATGTTCATATCTAACACCCATTTCTCTCTTCAGCTTTCCCTGCATTTCCCCATCCTGTTCCCCTCCAAACTGTTATATATATATATATATATATATATATATATATATCCAGCCTAAGCTCAGTGAGTTTTGCCCCATGTGCATGCCTGTGGGGCCGTCCACCAGAACATGGTAAACCTAGCAGTTGCCACACCCTTAATGAAGAATGATTCTCCCACCCCAGCAGTTATCAAGCACCAATATCTCTTCAGTATAGCATGGGAGTTGGAGGTCACCTACTTCAACTGTAGTGCCATTTTGGTTGGTTCGATCTCGTGTAGGTTCTCATGTCCATAACCAGAGTTAATGACTGTAATAACCATGCCATGTTCAGAAGACAACACATCACAACATTCTCTCTCAGTCTCCTGGCTTTAACTTCCTCTGATCTATTTTCTGATGTTCCCGGAGCATCGGTATTAGGAGAATTACTATAGATGTGATGTTCTGTTTAGGGCTGAGTGCTCAGATTCCCTTCTTAGCACATTGATCAGTGTGTATGTATCTTTCCATTGCCTGCTGCTTACTGACCACATTGAGGTCAGCTGTGTGGTGATATTTTGTTTATGATCTAACAAATAAAGCTTTCCCAAAGATCAGAGTGCAAAATTAGCCACACTAGTTAGCCATAGAGGTCAGCCAGTGGTGGCACACACACATTTAATCCCAGCACTCAGGAGACAGAGGCAGACAGATCCCCATGAGTTCAAGGCCACATTGGGCTACACAAGATTGAGTCTGTCTAAAAGAGAAACAGAGCTCACACAAAGGTGATCTCAGAACTTGGAATCCCACACCTTTAATCCCAATACTAGAGTGCAGTGTAGTCTGAGGTTTGGTGGAAGCAGATGTAATCTGGAGATGCAGTCTGAAGACAGGGTCACTGCTTCCGTCTGAGCATTGGTAGAGATGAGAACTCTCTAGTGGCTGGCCGCTTTGCTTCTATGATCTTCAGCTTTAACCCAATATCTGTCTCTGAGTTTTTATTATTAAGAGTAATTAGAATTCATGCAACATATATGGGTTCATGGTATAAGCACAAACATTTAGAAGGCAATGTCACAGCATTCTCATTTAGCAAAATAACAATAACAGGTTCTATCATAGAATCTATGACTTCAATAGTCATAGATATTTCATTAGGATTACAGTGCCAGGTCCAAAATTCCCTCCTGTGGAACAAACTTAAAATCTAATCAGAAAGCTGCTACTGGACCAGTAGCACATCTTTCCTAGCAGGTTGGTATTGTTATATGAAGAGTCCTGAACTTGATAGGATCATTGGTGTCTTTTCTTCTATATCAGTAGGCATTGTACTTTCAGGAATTATGAAGTTTAGTCTAAAGGGATTAAGCTTCTATATCAATTTGAGATTTATGTCTATCGGTCCTCCTGACAGCATGTGTGTTATCTTCAGCAATGTGGTCTTACCATTAATTTTAATAATTAAAAAAATAAATGAATTGCTTCAGTGCCATGTAATCCTTCAAATCTTACATACTCTGGATGGAACTCAGAATTTCAAGATGTGTTCTGTTTCTGCTATGGAGAAACAGGCATGGAAAGTGGGTGAAAATTGTGGTGGCTTGCTGCCAGACCGAGTTTGGCGGCGGGATCCGACACACTGAGGCCCGGTGACAGCTCTGCCGGACCCGGGACGCCCAAACACCGCCGACACCCGGGTAACAGTGACACCTTCATCCATGAGAAGAGAACAGACATCAGAGTATTGGAACTGTTTGCATCTACCAGAAGAGAACCTTGGTCTCACACCCACCAGGAGAACAAGAAACTCTTGGTACACCCACCAGAAGAAAGGATGAGAAGAGGACAAGGTAAAAGCACATCCAACAACAGAAAACCCAATATGACACCACCGGAGACTAGGAACCATACACCAGCAAAACCTGAACATCATGATGAAGATGAACCAGAAGAGAATGACCTTAAAAGCATCTTCATGAAAATGATAGAGGACCTCAAAGAGGACATGAGAAAACCCCTAAAGAAATGGAAGAAAAAACTAACCAAAAAATACAAGATATCAACAAATCTCTCAAGGAAACAGTTCAAGACCTAAAAACTGAAATAGAGACAATAAAGAAAGCACACTCTGAGGGAATGCTGGAAATAGAAAAGCTGGGTAAACATCAGGAACTACAGATGTAAGCATAACCAACAGAATACAAGAAATGGAAGAGAGAATCTCAGGAGTGGAAGATAGACTAGTGGAAATAGATTCATCAACCAAAGAAAATCTTAAGTCCAACAAATCCATATCACAAAATATCCAGGAAATATGGGATACCATGAAAAGACCAAACCTAAGAATAATAGGTATAGAAAAAGGTAAAGATATCCAACTCAACGGCGCAGAAAACATATTCAACAAAACCATAGAAGAAAACTTTCCCAACCTAAAGAAAGACATGCCAATGAAAATAGAAGAAGCATACGGAACACCAAAGAGACTGAACCAGAAAAAAAGGTCTCCTTGCCACATAATAATCAAAACATCAAACATACAGAAGAAAGAGAAAATATTAAGAGCAGCAAAGGAAAAAGGTCAAGTAACCTATAAAGGCAAACCTATCAGAATCACACCTGATTTTCCTTGGAAACTCTGAAAGCCAGAAGGTCCTGGATAGATATTCTACCTACACTAAGAGACCATGGATGCCAGTCAGCCCAGACTACTATACCCAGCAAAGCTTTCAATCATTATAGATGGAGAAAACAAGATATTCCATGACAACACCATATTCAAACAACACGTATCTACCAATCCAGCCCTACAGAAAGTTCTGGAATAAAAACTGCAACCCAAGGAAGTTAACTACAACCAGAAAAACATAGGCAATAGATAATCCCAACTTACCAACAGCCAAAAGGAAAAAGGGACAGAATCCCACACATAATCTTGCCACTGTCACCGAATCAAAAACAAACAAGAATGAACAATAATCAATGGTCATTAATATCCATAAACATTAATGGTGTTAACTCCCCTATAAAAAGACACAGATTAGCAGAATGGATGAGAAGACAGAATCCTTCCTTCTGCCACATACAAGAAACTCACCTCAACTTCAAAGACAGATGGTACCTAAGAATTAAATGTTGGAGAAAGATCTTCCAATCAAATGGACCCAAGAAACAAGTGGGGTAGAACCCTAATATCCAACAAATTGGACTTTAAACTAAAATCAGCCAAAAGAGATGAAGAAGGTCATTTCCTACTCATCACAGGAGAAATCCATCAGGATGAAGTCTCAATTCTGAACATTTATGCCCCAAATACAAAGGCATCCATGTTTATAAAAGAAACATTACTAAAACTCAAATCATACATAAAACCGTATACACTTATAGTGGGAGATTTCAACACCCACTCTCACCACTGGACAGGAATACCAGACAGAAACTTAGCAAAGAAACAAAAGAACTAACAGAAGTTATGGTGCAATTGGACTTAACAGATATCTATAGAACATTCCACCCAAATACAAAACAACTTACCTTCTTCTCAGCACCACATGGAACCTTCTCTAAAATCGACCACATATTTAGCAACATAGCAAACCTCAACAGGTACAAAAAAATTGAAATAACCCTCTGTGTCTTATCAGACCACCATGTTTTAAAATTAGAATTCAACAACAACACCAATTGCAGAAAACCTACCAACTCATGGAAACTGAATAATGTATAACTGCACCATTGGGTCAAGGAAGAAATAAAAAAAGAAATTAAAGATTTCCTAGAATTCAATGAGAATGCGGACACAACATATCCAAACTATGGGATACTTTGAAAGCAGTGCTAAGAGGAAAGTTCATAGCACTAAATGCCCACCTGAAGAAACAGGAGAATAATCACACTAGAGAATTAACAGCACAACTGAAAGCTTTAGAAAACAAAGAAGCCAATACACCCTGGAGGAGCAGACACCAGGAAATAATCAAATTGAGGGCTGAAATCAATAAAATGGAAACTAGGAGAACAATATAAAGAATCAATATAACAAAAAGTTGGTCCTTCTAGAAAATCAACAAGATAGATATGCCTTTGTCCATACTTACCAAACAACAAAGAGTGAACATGCAAATTAATAAAATCAGGAATGAAAAGGGGGTCATAACAACAGACATGGAGAAAATCCAGAGAATCATCAGGTCATGCTTTGAAAACCTATATTCCTCAAAATTTGAAAAGCTAAAGGAAATGGACAATTTTCTGGACAGATTTCACTTACAAAAATTAAATCAAGAACAGATGAGCAACTAAAATAGACTTATAACCTGTAATGAAATTGAAGCAGTCATTAGAAGTCTCCCAACCAAACAAAAGCCCAGGGCCAGATGGCTTCAATGCAAAATTCTACCAGAAATTCAAAATACAGCTAATACCAATTCTCCTCAAAGTATTCCACACAATACAAGCAGAAGGGTCATTACCAAACTCTTTTTATGATGCTTCAATAACCTTGATACCCAAGCAACACAAAGACACAACTAAGAAAGAGAACAACAGACCAATATCCCTCATGAACGTTGATGCAAAAATTTTTAATAAAATACTGGCAAATGGAATCCAAGAACACATCCGAGAAATCATCCATCCTGATCAAGTAGGCTTCATCCCAGGGAGGCAAGGATGGTAAAACAAACGAAAATCCATCAATGTAATCTGCCCTATAAACAGACTGAGGAAAAAAAATCACATGATCATCTCACTAGATGCCGAAAAAGTCTTTGACAAAATCCAACACCCCTTCATGTTAAAGTCCTGGAGTAATCAGGGATAACAGGAACATACCTCAACATAATAAAAGCAATATACAGCAAGCCAACAGCCAACATCAAATTAAATGGAGAGAAACTCAATGCAATTCCTCTAAAATCAGGAACAAGACAAGGCTGTCCACTCTCTCCATACCTCTTCAATATTGTCCTTGAAGTCCTAGCTAGAGCAATAAGACAACAAAAGGAGATCAAGGGAATACAAATTGGAAAGGAAGAAGTCAAACTCTCACTATTTGCAGATGATATAGTAGTCTGCATAAGTGACCCAAAAAACTCTACCAGGGAAATCCTACAGCTGATAAACACCTTCAGCAAAGTGGTAGGATACAAGATTAACTCAAAAAAATCTGTAGCCCTATTATATACGGATGACACATTGGTATATAAATAAATCAGAGAAGCATCACTCTTTACAACTGCCACAAACAACATAAAATACCTTGGAGTAACACTAACCAAAAAAGTGAAAGACCTGTACCATAAGAATTTTGAATCTCTAAAGAAGGAAATTAAAGAAGATACCTGAAAATGGAAAGATCTCCCATGCTCTTGGATATGCAGGAACAACATAGTAAAAATGATAATCTTGCCAAAAGCAATCTACAGATTCAATACAATCCCCAACAAAATCCCAACCCAATTCTTCACTGACCTTGAAAGAACAATTCTCAACTTTATATGGAGAAACAAAAGACCCAGGATAGCCAAAACAACCCTGTACAATAGAGGAACTTCTGGAGGCATCACCATCCCTAAGTTTAAGCTCTATTACAGAGCTATAGTCCTGAAAACAGCTTGGTATTGGCTCAAAAATAGACAGGTAGACCAATGGTATAGAGTTGAAAACCCTGATATTAACCCACACACCTCCAAACACCTGATTTTTGACAAACAATCCAAATATATACGCTGGAACAAAGAGAACATCTTCAACAAATGGTGCTGGCATAACTGGATGCAAACATGTAGAAGACTACAGATAGACCCAAGCCTTTCGCCCTGCACAAAACTTAAGTCAAAATGGATCAAAGACATCAACATAAACCCAGCCACACTGAACCTACTAGAAGATAAATTGGGAAATACCCTTGAATTAATCAGTACAGGAGACTGCTTCCTGAACATTACACCAGTAGCACAGACACTGAGATAAACAATTAATAAATGGGACCTCCTGAAACTGAGAAGCTTCTGTAAGGCAAAGAACATAGTCAGCAAGACAAAATGACAGCCCACAGACTGGGAAAAAATATTCACCAACCCCACATCTGACAGAAGGCTGATCTCCAAAATATACAAAGAACTCAAGAAGCTAGTCTCCAAAACACCAAACAATCCAATTAAAAAATGGGGTACAGAACTAAATAGACAATTCTCAATAGAGGAATCTAAAATGGCTGAAAGACACATAAGAAAGTGTTCAACATCCTTAGCCATCAGGGAAATGCAAATCAAAACAACTCTGAGATACCATCTTACTCCTGTCAGAATGGCTAAAATCAAAAACACCAATGACAGTTTATGCTGGAGAGGATGCAGAGAAAGAAGAACACTCCTTCACTGCTGGTGAGAGTGCAAACACATATAGCCACTTTGGAAATCAGTATGGTGACTCCTCAAGAAACTGGGAATGAGTCTACTACAAGATCCAGTAATTCCACTCCTAGACATATACCCCAAAGAAGCACATTTATACAACAAGGACGTCTGTTCAATGATGTTCATAGCAGCATTATTTGTAAAAGCCAGAAACTGGAAGCAGCCTAGATGCCCCTCAACCGAAGAATGGAGAGAGAAAATGTGATACATTTACACAATGGAGTACTACTCAGCAGAGAAAAACAATGGAATCTTGAACTTTGCAGGAAAATGGATAGAACTTGAAGAAACCATTCTGAGTGAGGTAACCCAATCACACAAAGACAAGCATGATATGTACTCACTCATATGTGGATTTTAGACATAGAGTAAGGGATTACCATCCTATAATCCACACTGCCAGAGATACCAGTAAACAAGGAAAACCCTAAAAGAGACAAACTTTGTCCCCTGGAGAAGGGGAAAGGGTCTCCATCCCCTGAGCAAATTGAGAACATGGGAAGATGGGGCAGGAAGCTATGAGAGTGAGAAGGGAAGAAAAGGAAGGATGCAGAGGTCATGAGGAAGCAGAAATTTTGAGTCAGGTGTAGATTAGAAGAAAAGTCATATGATAGGTAGGATTTTAGTTGGGGGGGTGGTAGAGGAAGAAGGAAGGGAGAAGGGAACTGGGATCATCATGTAATTCAATCTTGTTTGTAATTCAAATATATAAAAAATAAAAAACAAAAAAAGAAAATTGTGGTGGCTTGATTAAGAATGGCCCCCATACACTCATATATTAGAATATTTGGTTCTTAGTTGGTAGACTGTTTGGGAAGGATTAGGAGGTGTGGTATTGTTGGAGGGTGTTCGTCACTGTGGTGTGGGCTCTGTGATTTCAATGTTCATTTTTTAATAAGTTTCCTTGGTCACAGTTTCTCTTCACAGAAATTGAACAGTAACTAAGACAGGAAGTGAGATTGGAGACCACGTTTCCACTGTAAAGCACAAAGCGTTTTTTTGGATGTTGTCCCTTGTGTAGTTCCAGGAAGCACCAGTCAGAGAAATTCCCTCATATATCTTGTACACTCACTTTCATTTTTTGAACACATAATGCATTTAATATAGAACAAAAAGCTAGCTGTATCATGAAGCATTATAAAAAAAGTGTTTTTACGACTAACTAAAATTTCCATTTTGTAAGAGTTGAGCTTTTTACAAAAGTCATCTATAAGAGTTTGGAAAAAAAAAGCCTTGTGAGTGAAATGGTGATTGTTTCAGTGTTATGCCTCTTTGCCATAGGCAGTCCCTGTGCTTTTGTGTTAACAGAGAACAATCAGATGTGTAGTAGATATTAAACTAGGTATCTTATTAGCTCTCCATCCTTGCCTCTGGACCATCACCAGCAACATTATTCTGAGCTACAAACCTTGTATCAATTGTTGGAGTGCGACCTTTATTTTGTGACAATGACAAATATCATTATGTTCCTTTTCTTTCGTGACTTAACCTTCATGTGTTGATTCTGAAAAATCATTACTAAGCTATATTTGCTCCCCTTTCACGGTTTCTCGGAAACCTAGACATAGGATCTAGAGATAAGTAGGAAGCAATTTCATTCTTTACTTCCCACTGAGCTTTGCTATTGCTGCTGAAATGGTATGTGACCTCTGGACTGCCAGTCACAGCAGGGTAACTTCAAAGGACAAGGAATTTGGCTAGAGTTAACACTTCAATCCTTCAACATTCAGGTTACTTGTGCTATGAGAGCAAGTATACACAAGTGTTATTGGTAGAGTGTTTTGTTTTCTCCCTTTGCCTTATTTTTTTCAGTTCAAATATAAAATTTGTCTGACATCCAGGAACACTATCTTCAAGAGCCATTGTCTCAGTGTATCCACCTTCTCCTGGACATTATTTGTCCATGGAGTCACCAAACACTGTCCTCTCTAATAGACGTATTTGGCTTATGTCTTACCTTATGGGGTCTGTGTCAGGCGAGAACCGTATGCTCTTTGTTACAAACATACAGAGACTTCATTTTAGTATCTACTTTTGAGGTAACTGTAAAATACCAGAGAGATAATTTTTTGTATGTCTATTCAACTTTCAAATATCTCTTGTTTCAAGTAGTGATACTTACATATTATAATGACAGGTAAAAATACAATAGTTATAGTCCCCAATTGTTTTCTCTGAGCCCAGCATCATATTTGTGTGAAGTGCCTTAACTGAGGTTTTATTGGATACAGATTCTTATTTAGTACATCTGGGAAGGACAGAGAACACACATTTCCAATCAGTGCTGGGATTCTGCTGCTACCGTTTGTTGAAGGACCATATAACAGTCATGCAAAGTAAAGGTTGCTTTTTGCATGAGAACATTGGAACACAGAGGGATTAAGTAACTTATCCAATGCCATACAACTAAATGCATAAATAAGTTTCTAGAGCTGATGACAATTAGGGATGATAATGGCACTTGTTGGGAGTGGTGCCAGGCTCTTGTGTATGGGAACAAGAACAACAAAAAACCAAAGGGGAGTACATAGTTATAGAAGATTCAGTGTATTCTCAGGTTAATATTTCCTCCCAAGAGAGGAAACACTTTCATATTCTTGGTGCATGGTGTGGGCTCTTCTTCCATTTGCATGATAAAGATGTTATTGAACATGTTTTATCTGCTATATATAGTTCTACAGCTCCCTTGTGGCATGTATTATATTTATGTTCAATCACCACTGACGGGTACATGCTTTAGTAGTGTAATTTACTGTAGTCACCTTCAGATGCTTTGCATGCTTCTGTGCAGCCAAAGAATGG
The DNA here is from genome assembly GCF_003668045.3 of Cricetulus griseus. NCBI lineage: Eukaryota > Metazoa > Chordata > Mammalia > Rodentia > Cricetidae > Cricetulus > Cricetulus griseus. Next base: position 166,285,130 of record NW_023276806.1, read on the forward strand.
TTTGATTTAACCAATCTTGTCACTGGGTGGTCAACAATTGTGCAAAATTGTTTTTTGCATATGCTAGCTTTTAGCCAGTCTTTTGGCTTCACTCTTTCCTTATTCTTCTGCCTCAATATGACTCATAACAATTTCTGTCTGCTGCCAAAGCTGGTCATTATTGTACATTTTACCTATGGGGAAGTACCTGCTTTACACTTCTTCATTCCTTACAGCCCAAAGATTTTGTAAAGTGTGTCCTCTGGCCTCCACTCATGTTCTATGACATGTCCCGCACGATTGTCTCGCCAGCAAGAACGACACAGGACACTCGGATCCTTCTGCAGTAAAGCTTTAATGCGTCTTGAGAGAGAGAGCATAAGCTTACAGAGCGGAGACCCCGAGCAAAGAATCCCGTCCCCTAATAAAGGCTCATAAGCTCTGATTGGTGCATGTACAGCTGGGATAGGTGGATGACTCCTCACCCTATATGACGCCATGGAATAGGTGGGGCTAGGCAAGTGGAAAAACACTGGACACATGCATACCAACGTTGTTTACTTGATCCGGCAGCGGATGTCAGTGCCATCTTGTAATGGCGAATGTGAGTGCGGCTCCTCACAATGACAGGTATACATGTACACCCAAATAAATAAATGTAATATGAAATTTAAAACTATAACCTAAGAATATGAAATTGCAGTATGTGTTTTTTACTTTTAGAGACAATATTATGACATTTTCAAGTTATTATCAAATTTCAAACCTTCTAAGTTTCCATGTTATTTCATTGGCAATTAATAACAACTCAAGGTCAGCACTGGTCTATCAGACCATATTTCCAGCAGTATTGCTCAAAACCACTATCATATTAAAATACTAGCAATGGCCTTTTGTTTTTGTGTGTGTATATTGTAGGGCAGGGATGATCTATGGTGTGTGTGTGGAGGTCAGGGGACAACTCACATGAATTGGTGTGCTTTTTGCACCTTCTTCATCCTGGTAATAAAATTTGGGTTGGAAGTCTTTACCTCAAGTGCCTTTACCTGTTAAGCTATCTCACTGGCCCAGGAAATTAGTAACTCTAGTGAATTTGGGAAATGTATTGGTAATTAGTGAGCAAAAACTATAAACTTATTTATATAAAATAAATGAACTTGGCATGAAAATTAAAAGGGAATGCCAGGAAGAGAAACTGAAAGCTGAAAGTTCTGCTTCTCATGAATTTTTAAATCAAATCTTTCTGATAATTCTCAGAATGTAAGACTTTGGCATTAACAGCAAAATACATTGATTAGTTTGCCTTGTCCCCAGTTATTTAGACAAAAATCATTACTGTTTGTTTATGAAAGGTTTTGCTATTTACTTCTTAGTTCAATTGAATGTTTATACCTTCTATTTTCTCTATAATTTGTAGTGACATAATAGATGCCATCTTTGGGACTGACTGGAGCATGAGGCAGAGATTGCGTCAATATATTTTATACTACTTCCTAAGAAAGATTACACTTTGTGTTATTTATTGATTCTCATCCACCCTCTTCCATAATTTCCAGAGGAAAATACAGAATAGAGCAGGACACTTGGAAGCATGCTGTTTGATGGCTCGGTTCATATATCAACATAGCAAATTTCTCATCATTCTTTCTTGGGCTCACTAATGACAGCGCTCACTTGTCTTTGTAAAAGGAATGTCTGCCAGCGTCAGAATTAGCTTCCTTGGAATCCTTTGAAGTCATTCTTTTCAAGAGAGGGCTGTGTGCTTTGAGTTGCCAGATTGTTCTTGGGTTTTCAGCTCCCATTGCAGTACTAAGACCGGATTCTGTTGTGACTGTTGACCTAGCACTCAATATTCAACATTTTGTATTTTGTACAACATTAACAACCTGCCTATCTTCTATCAAAAACTCTAATTTTAAGGAACTTTAAGATTTGTACTTCAGTATGAAAGATTGCTTTTATCTTATTAAGCAATTCCGTGAAGCTACCTGAAAAAGCCCAAGAATCTTAGGCCTCCTAAAGTTTGCAATTACATAATGAGGAAATACAAACAAATGATGTAATTATTGAGATTGTATTATGTTGGATTAAAGGAAATTATGTATCAGAGTCCTAAAGAGTTTCCTAAAGTCTTTTAATTCTGGGGAATCAACTTGGTAGCAAAGCCAGTCTTAGATTTCATTTTTGTACCATAACTGCAGATTTCATGACCTTAAACAAGTTTGTTTAATTGTTGCCTAGCTGTTTTCTCTATGTTCTCCAATATAAAATAAGACTGGTTATAATGAACTTGAAAGTTGTTCAGGTATTAAATTTTGTGTCATGTAGAGAAAATATAGTATGATGAATTTATTCAAGTGAGAAAGAATGGCCATTGAAGTATTTATGAATACTATCTATGAACTAATAACATTTATAAAAATTATTCCTAATGACAAAAATACACTGTAATGTTTTAATATATGTTTACATAATAAAACATATATTTAACATATTTATGATGAGATTATTTTAAATTATTGTTTGATAATTTTGGAATATGCAGTATTATTAGACAGTCATTTCACTGTGGAGTAGATCTTCAAACTTAAATATGCTTAGTTGCAACTTTTGCTCTTTTTTATCTTATTTTATTAATTTTTATTTATTTGAATTAGAAACAAGCTTCTTTTACATGTCAATCTCAGTTCCCTCTCCCCCCTCCTTCTCTGTCCCCCACCTACCCCCCCTATTGAAACCCCTTTCTGCTCCCCAGGGAGGGTAAGGCCTTCCATGGGGAATCTTCAAAGTCTGTCATAGCATTTGGAGAGGACAAATGTGTCTAGGCTGAGAGAGTATTGCTCCATGTGGAATGGGCTCCCTAAGTCCCTTCATATATTTGGGATAAATACTGATCCACTACCAGAGGCCCCATAGACCGCCCAGGCCTCCTAACTGACACCTATGTTCAGGGGTTCTTTTTCTATCCTATGCTGGTTTCCCAGATATCAGTCTGGGGTCTATGACCTTGTTCAGGTCAGCTGTTTCTGTGTTTTTCTCCAGCTTTGTCTTGGCCCCTTTGCTTATCACTCTTGCCTCTCTGCAGCTGGATTCCAGAGTTCAGCTCAGTGTTTAGCTGTGGGTGTCTGTGTGTGCTTCTATCTGCTACTGATGAAGGCACTAGGATGGCATATAAGGTGGTCATCAATCTCATTTTGGAGAAGGGCTTCTAAAGTAGCCTCTCGACTATTGCTTAGATTGCTAGTTGGGGTCAAACTTGTAGGTCTCTGGACATTTTCCTAGTGCCAGAATTCTCTTTAAACCTATAATGGCTCCCTCTATGATGGTATCTCTTTTTCTTGCTCTCCTCTATTCTTCCCCTGACTAGATCTTCCTGTTCCCTCATGGCCTCATCTCCCCTCCTCTTCTTCCTTTTTCTTTCTTCTAACTCCCTCTCCCTTCCCCCCATGATCCACATTAGCTTAGGAGATCTTGTCCCTTTCCTCTTCTCCTGGGACCATGTGTGTTTCTCTTAGGTTCCTCCTTGTTTTCTTGCTTCTCTGGCGGTGGGGATTGTAGGCTGCTACTTCTTTGCTCTAGATCTAAAATCCATATATGAGTGAGTACATACCATTTTTTTTTTCTTTTTGCTACTGGGTTACCTCACTCAGGACCATTTCTTCTAGTTCCATGCATTTGCCTTTGAATTTAAAGATTCCATTGTTTTTTGTTTGTTTTGTTTGTTTTTTCCCGGCTGAGTAGTACTCCATTGTGTAAATGTATTACATTTTCTCCATCCATTCCTCAGTTGAGGGGCATTTAGGTTGCTTCCAGTTTCTGGCTATTATAAATAATGCTGCTATGAACATGGTTGAACAGATGTCCTTGTATGAATATGCTTCTTTGGGGTATATGCCTAGGAGTGGAAATGCTGGATCTTCTGGTAGACTGATTCCCATTTTCCTGAGGAACTGCCATACTGAATCCCAAAGTGGCTGTAACAGTTGGCACTCCTACCATCAGTGGAAGGGTGTTCCCCTTTCTCCACATCCTCTCCAGCATAAATTGTCATTGGTGCTTTTAATTTTAGACATTCTGACAGTTATAAGATGGTATCTCAAAGTTGTTCTGATTTGCATTGCCCTGATGGCTAAGGATGTTGAACACTTTCTTATGTGTCTTTCAGCCATTTTATATTCCTCTATTGAAAATTGTCTATTTAGTTCTGTACCCCACTTTTTAATTGGATTGTGTTGTGTTTTGGAGACTAGCTTGTATATTTTGGAGATCAGCCTTCTGTCAGATGTGGAGTTGGTGAATATCTTTTCCCATTCTGTGGGCTGCCCTTTTGTCATGCTGACTGTGTTCTTTGCCTTACAGAACCTTCTCAGTTTCAGAAGGTCCCATTTATCAATTGTTGATCTCAGTGTCTGTGCTACTGGTGTTATGTTCAGGAAGTGGTCTCCTGCACCAATTTGTTCGAGGGTACCAACTAACTTCTCTTCTAAGGGGTTCACTGTGGGTGGATTTATGTTGAGGTCTTTGATACATTTGGACTTGCGTTTTGTGCATGTGTATAGATATGGATCTATCTGCAATCTTCTACATGCCAGCATCCAGTTATGTCAGCACCATTTGTTGATGATGCTTTCCTTTTCCCATTGTATAATTTTAGTTTCTTTGTAAAAAATCAGGTGTTTGTAGGTGTGGGCTAATATCAGGGTTTTCAATTTGATTCCATTGGTCTACCTGTCGATTTTTGTGCCAATACCAAGCTGTTTTCCAGAATATAGCTGTATAATAGATTGAAGTCAGGGATGGTGATGCCTCTGGATGTTCCTTTATTGTACAGGATTGTTTTGGCTATCCTGAGTCTTTTGTTTTTCCATATAAAGTTGATAATTGTTCTTTCAATGCCTGTGAAGAATTGTGCTGGAATTTTGATGGGTAAAGCATTGATTGCTTTTGGCAAGATTGCCATTTTTACTATGTTGATCATACCTATCCAAGAACATGGGAGATCCTTCAATTTTCTGGTATCTTCTTTAATTGCTATCTTTCTTTTTATTTTCTAGAACAATCAGATGCCTTAGGCAGTCAAGCTAAAACTGCATCACGTCTATACATAATTAAACAAATGCAACATATCTTTACATTGCTAAAAATGCAACACACTTTTACATAGTTAAACAAATGCAATACATCTTTGGATAGTTAAACAAATATTCTGCAACAAAAGTCCTTTCACCAGAAGTCCTTTATAAGACTATTTCCTTCTCAGTTTCCTGTTGCTTCTCACCCAGGCAGAGGCAACCACTCTCTGTGTCTCACAAATAAACCTCTTATAAGTTTTGTTATACAATGTGATTTTGAGGTATTTCTCAGCTCTCACTGTCAGAATACCTTTCTCTTCAGAGCTGTAACATTTCCATTAGGGAATTCTTCCCCCTGAGAGCTGCAACACCTCCATTGGTGAAGCCATTTTCCTCAGAACTGTTATACTTGCAGTATTTTATTACCTTTTCTGAGTTGAGACTCAAAATTCTTACTATACATGTCTTTCACTTTTTTTGTTAGTGTTACTCCAAGGCATTTTATGTTTTTGTGGCAAATGTAAAGGGTGATGTTTCTCTGGTTTCTTTCTCCGAGAATGTATCATCTGTATATAGAGGGGCTACTGATTCTTTTGAGTTAATCTTGTATCCTGCCACTATGCAGAAGGTGTTTATCAGCTGTAGGAGTTCCCTGGTAGAGTTTTTCAGGTCACTTATGTAGATTATCATATCATATGCAAATAGGGAAAGTCTGACTTCTTCCTTTCCAATTTGTATCCCCTTGATCTCCTTTAGTTGTCTTATTGCTCTAGCTAGAACTTCAAGGACAATATTGAAGAGGTATGGAGAGAGTGGACAGCTTGGTCTTGTCCCTGATTTTAGAGGTCTTGAGTTGAGTTTCTAACCATTTAGTTTGATGTTGGCTGTTGTCTTGCTGTGTATTACTTTTATTATGTTAAGGTATGTTCCTGTTATCCCTGATGTTTCCAAGACCTTTAACATGAAGGGGTGTTGGATTTTGTCAAAGGCTTTTTCAGCATCTAGTGAGATGATCATGTGATTTTTCTTTCTCAGTCTGTTTATATGGTGGGTTACATTGATGGGTTTTTGTATGTTAAACCGTTCTTGCCTCCCTGGGATGAAGCCTACTTGATCATGGTGGATGATTTCTCTGATGTGTTCTAGGATTCGATTTGCCAGTATTTTATTGAGAATTTTTGCATCAATGTTCATACTGGTCTGCAGCTCTCTTTCTTAGTTGTGTCTTTGTGTAGCTTGGGTACCAAGGTAGTTGAAGCCTGGCAAAAAGAGCTTGACAATGACTCTTCTGCTTGTATTGTGTGGAATACTTTGAGGAGAATTGATATTAGCTGTTCCTTGAATTTCTGGTAGAGTTCTGCACTGAGCCATCTGGCCCTGGGCTTTTATTGGTTGGGAGTCTTTTGATGACTGCTTCTATTTCATTAGTGGTTATAAGTCTATTTAAGTTGTTTATCTGTTCTTGATTTAACTTTGGTAATTGAAATCTATCCAGAAAAATTTCCATTTCCTGTAGATTTTTGAATTTTGAGGAATACAGGTTTTCGAAGTATGACCTGATGATTCTCTGGATTTCCTCAGTGTCTGTTGTAATGTCCACCTTTTCATTCCTGATTTTATTAATTTGTATGCTCACTCTGTGCTGTTTGGTAAGTTTTGATAAAGATTTGTCTATCTTGTTGATTTTCTCAAAGAACCAATTCTTCGTTATATTGATTTTTTTTTTGGTGTTCAAGTTTGTTTATTTTAGAATAACATTGGGTTAAATTTGGTTAATAAAATACCCATATATGGCTGAACTGAAAACTGCTGTGATCAGAATGTCCTAGGCTTTGGTCCTTGTAGAAGACAAGACAAGATCAGGATAGTTCCTGTGAATCTGCCTTGTGGACCAGAGTCAGAGTTCAATTTTCAGTTCTCCAGGATGGGACAATGATTCCAGTGTCAACATGTACAGGCCTTTGAAAACCATTGTGGTACATGGGGAGGTGCTCAGTCTTTTTATTATTATTATTATTATTATTATTATTATTATTATTATTATTAATTCAAGTTAGGGAACAGGCTTGTTTCACATGTAATTCCCCTCTCCCTCTCCCTCCACTCACCCCCATTCCTTTTCCCCCACCTCCAACCTACCACCACCCCATCCACCCACCACTCCCCAGGCAGGGTAGGGCCCCAACCGGGGCTCCACCAAGTCCACCAAATCTTCCTGTGCTGGGCCTAGGCCCCTCCCCATGTGTCCAGAGACAGAGCGCATCCCTTCAAGTGGGATGGGCTCTCAAAGTCCCCCCCACACACCAGGGCAAAATGCCAGTTCACCTCCGGAGGCTCCCAGGAGTGCAGGGGCCTCCCCATTGGCATCCATGATCAGGGGGCTGGATCAGTCCCGTACTAGCCTCCCAAAGAGTGTCTGGGGTCGATATTCCCTTTTTCAGGCCAACTGTTTCTGTGCGTTTCTCCAACCTGGTACAGACCCCTTCGTTCTTCATTCCTCCCTCTCTTCAACTAGGTTCCAGATTTCAGCTCAGTGTATTTCTGTGGATATCTGTCTCTGCTTCCATCAGCCACTGGATGAGGACTCTAGGATAGCATAGAGAGTAGTCATCAATCTCATTCTAGGGGAAGGGCTTCTAGGCCATCCTCTCCTCCAATGCCCGGACTGTCAGATCGTGTCATCCTTGTAGGTCTCTGGAGATCTCCCTATTCCAGATCTCTTTTCGGACCTATAGTGGCTCCATCTGATATGATATCTCTCAACCTGCTCTCTCTCCTCTATTCTTCCCCCAACTCAATATATCTGCTCCTCCATTTCTTCTCCTCTACTCTTCTTCTTGTGCTCTTATTGTGGCAGCACCCACTCCCCTACCCTCATGCTCTCAATTAGCTCAGGAGTTCATGCCACTTCCCATTCCTGGGGTCCATTTATCCCTTAGAGTCCTTCATGATTTCTAGTTTCTTTGGGGAAGAGGATTATAGGCTGGTAAACCTTTGCTCTATGTCTAAAAATCATATATGAGTGAGTACATACCATGTTTGTCTTTTTGTGATTGGGTTACCTCACTCAGGATGGTTTCTTCTAGTTCCATCCATTTGCCTGCGGATTTCAAGATTCCATTGTTTTTCTCTGCTGAGTAGTACTCCATTGTGTAAATGTATCACATTTTCTTTATCCATTCTTCAGTTGAGGGGCATCTAGGTTGCTTTCAGGTTCTGGCTATTACAAACAATGCTGCTATGAACATGGTTGAACATATGTCCTTGTTGTATGAACATGCACTATTTGGGTATATACCCAAGAGAGGAATGGCTGGATCTTGAGGTAGATTGATTCCCATTTTTCAGAGAGGATAAGGCTTCCTATGGTGAGTCCAAGAAGTCTGACACATTACTTTGAGGCAGGACCAAGGTTCTCCCTGATATATCTAGGCTGAGCAAGGTATGCCTTAAAAGAGAATGGGCTCCAAAAATCCAGTTCACATACAAAGCACAGATGTATACATTAAAACTATTTTAAGTCTACTAGGGCATAACTAGACTCAGACACATAATCCAGAAAGAGGGTGGAAGAGACTCAGAGACAGAGGTAAAGACAGACAGTAGATGATAGATAGATGATAGATAGTTACCTTACAATGGCCATTATTTTTCTTTAAAGAAGAATAGAATTATGATCACTTATGAGCTTTTTTGTTGAGATCAAGTATAAAACAGAAAAATTATGACAAGACCTGAAAGTCCTTATTTAATCTCCTTTATATTATACCAGAACCTTTAATGACCAATGACTGCTAAAAGATATTTATCATTACAAGGATGTTTTCTAACAGTATTACTTTATTTCTTTAAGTTTTATGACTCTCTCCATTGATGTATCTGAGAAGTATCATAATGTATCCTCTATAAGTACGAAACAACCATATTTCATTACAAAATTAATCAAGACTACTGGTGTATTTTCCCATGGATTTCAGGTTAGACACAAAATTATCCCATTTTATTTATGCATTATTACAGTGATGAGATTAACTTCAGACTGCTACTTTATTTATGGAACTTTTACAAGGAGTTTCTATTTCATTTATCTTCCATTAATCATCTTTGATACTTACATATACTTTCCAAAGACATGAAGATGTAGTTGGTATAGTTACTTGTTCATTTTATTTATTCAATTGAAGACCTGCTGATTGTTACTGTGCATAAGCATAAATAAAACCTTATGCTACTTTTGCTTTGGAACACACAATCAAACCCAATAATTAAGCATGTAAGGGTATAATTTGATAAAAATGTTATTTTGGAAAATATCCTTCCATTGCTCAGTAAACTAAGTTTGTGAAATATGGCATATGCATTAGATCAGCATACCTGTTTATAAGAGTTAATAATAATATCTGTTTTATACACCCTGTAGCCCTATAAACTGTGATAATTTATAGCTCTATATAAAAACTTTGAATTTACTACCAAGAAAAATCTAAGCATAGCTACGTTTTCTGGTTTCAAAGCAGGCATATGGACAGTTCATGTATTAATTATATGGATAACAAAATTCACAGATCCCAAGTGCTCAATTTGATGACTTCTGAGTATTATTTGTTGCCCTTTAAGTATATCTCTGTGCAATTTTCAGTGTTTACTCTAAACATTATAAGAATTGCCTCATGTTATCATCTTCTGCTTCTGCATCCTCAAGGCTTACACTCTTGGGTTTTCATATCTTGACTCCATTACAACCAAACACATGTCATTATTCCAACTTTTTGTATTCAATAGCTTTAAAAACAATCAAGCAATCTATAAAAATCAAAGTGATGAAAATAAATTTTATTTTGACCTATACATTAACCTTTTTGTTATTTGTTATTCTATTTAAGTGTGTGTACATCTGTCATCATTTCTCCTTAGCCTGACAGAGTTTTCCCCTTAAAATATTTACTTCACTTATACACTTCTTGAATAGCTTTCTAGATTGGTCTTTTCGTTTTCATAAATTATAATTTAATTTCTCAGTCTTTCTATTGATACACATTCTTTATACATAGAAATATGTTCCAAAAAGAAATTTTTAGCAAGTAACTCACATATCATGGGCACATTAACCCTTCCCCTTCCCCTTCTCTTGCCAGTCTCATTCATTCTTCCACTCTCACTTGCACTCATGGCCTAGACACCCAACATGAATTCTAGGATAAATAAGTGACAAAAATTCTTTGACATTTGAGATGATGGTATATGGATAAAATTTATCCCTAAGTAAGTAAAGTTAAATTATATCATTTATAAGATAATAAATGCAATCACAGACTCTGATATTTGGTAATAAGTCAGAAAGACAGAGGTAACATTATTTTTATAAGCATCCAAGCAATTCTCTTCTGCCTGGCTGTTTGTATATTATGTAGATTTTTCTTCAGATGTTTTTATGGCTTTCTATTGTTGATTGTTCTTTACTAAAAACACAATTGTGCTGTGTTAAACAATATGATTTTTTGTCATCAATATAAAGTTCATTGGCCTCTTTGGGTACTAGTCTGCTTTCACTCATCGATACTGGAATATTTTAGCTTATGTTTCTTGTCTGTTCAACTTCAGGTAACATGTTATATTATGTGGTTTCATTCCATAGCTTCTACAGATCTTTTACTTTTATTTCATCTTCTTCAGGCTAGTGTTTCCAAAGCATTGGTTGTGTCTTCAGTTGTTTAAAGGCATCTCTTCTCTTAGTAAAAATCTATTTATGACAGTATTTTTAATTTCTGTCATTCATACTGGATTTCTTTCCATAAATTCTGCTGTAGTGAAAATCACCCTATAAATACACATGTAGTTTCTTTACTTTTAATATGTTTGTGAGTCTTAAAGGTTCCTATCCAATAATTCGACAACTGACTCATTTATGTTTTTATTTTTATTTTCTCTTCTCTTGATAGTGGGCTACACTTTGTTGAATTACTGTGCATTTTGTAGTTTTTGAACTGTAGTTGTTATTGTGTTAGACTAATATAGAGTTAAGTAAATACTATTAAACCCTTAGACAAATGAATCTTTCTCTTTTTGTTATACTGTCATCTTTATGGGCGTGATCAGTAGAGTGTGCTACATTTAGCTTCGTTAAAACTTCAGTTAAATTTAGCTGACTGTTAGCTTTATTCCTAGGGCATAACATGATTTTCCTTTTATTAGTTTTAAAAATCTGATCACTTGCATAATGAAATCACTTTTCCTGTTGAACAGACAGCTTTTAGCCTCGAGGACTTACTTCACTCTCTTGTCAACCAGTCTCAACTCTTGGGGAACTTGGAAGTCCGCAGTAACTGACTAGATTTTCTCTTAGAAATTGTGGGCTTCACCTAGCTGATGGAGGCCCTTGTAGCACACTCTACAGTGAAAGATGAATGTTTAGTGAGGGGTTTTTATGAGCATTCCTGCCTTGGTCATGTTTTAATTAGCTGTAGTAAACGTAAGACACTAATGACAGTGATGCTGTAACACAGTCAAGACAGACAAGATAGTCCTTGAGGAATGACAGCTGTGTTGGCTCTTTAAGCATAACATAACTTGATAGCTGTGCTAATAGATGGACTATACATTATTATTATTATTATTATTATTATTATTATTATTTTGGTTTTTCGAGACAGGGTTTCTCTGTGGCTTTGGAGACTATCCTGGTACTCGCTCTGTAGACCAGGCTGGTCTGGAACTCACAGAGATCCACCTGCTTCTGCCTTCCAAGTGCTGGGATTAAAGGCATGTGCCACTAATGCCCAGGCTTTACACTATTTTTTAGATTTACAAATATTTTTAAACTTTACCATACAGCATCCCATAGAAAGGGGACTTATCTTTTTATTGTTCGCTAATTTTATACATATACCAAAGAATTTATTTTAATTTCAAATATGTGTATGTGTTTGTGGGGTGTTGTAATTTAAAAAGAGGCATGAAAGAGAAAGACACCATGTGATTGAGCTCACATAGAGGGGTTCTTTATTAGGGGAAATAAAATGGGTAAAAGGGAAAGGAAGCAGGGAGACCTGCCTCTGCAGACAGGAAGAGAAAAGAGAGATGGGGGTGAACAGACAGATAGGTAGAGAAGAGAGAGAGAGAGAGAGAGAGAGAGAGAGAGAGAGAGAGAGAGAGAGAGAGAGAGAATGGAAGGTGGTCAGGGCCTTTTTAAAAGGGAAAGTAGTGAATGTCCACAGGTGGTGATTAGTGACTGCAGTTGAGAGTTTATCCTGTCAGACAGGCCAGTACAGATGCCTGAAGACTAATGGGTGTGTGTGCATGTTTAAGCAGGTGCAGGAGGTGTCATAAAGTTCCCTGGGGCAGAAGTTACTAGTGAACTGCCTGGTGTATAACATGGGAACCAGACTCAGGTCCTTTGCAAGCACAGTACACACTCAACAGCTAAGCCTTTTATCCAGCCCCTAATACACATTAAATGTATTTTGTATTTAAATGCTTATTTCCTACTAAATGTTTGACAAAATATTTAGTTTTCCTTCATTTTGACTGACTTTTTGCACCTCTTGAGCATGAGCTATTTTAACCTGCTGTTCTGTATTCCCAGTTTTCAGGTAACTAAAAGAAAGATCATTTAGAATCCTATCACTCAAGCTTACTATATCAAATTCTCCAAATCATTAATGAGTTCATTAAAAGGCATATAAGTGTTTCAATAGAACAGACTTGACAGGTTTTCATTTTTTTGCACATTAATAGTGTTAATAGAATATTCAGGATAAGGCAAAGAAAAGTAGGATACCAGTCAGAATGTAAGTATGTATTCATAGTTCATAGTTTTCTAATTCATAAGCAAATCACCAGAGATAAAGAACCGGTTCTATATGTAGTACATGCAATGGTTAGCATTTTGTTGATGGATTGTAGGGTGTCATATGGTTATTGGCATCTACCTGAATGATTCTTTATCAGTGATATTTTGAAATCATTTTATATATACATACACACACACACACACATATACGTGTGTGTGTGTGTGTGTGTGTATGAGGCTTTTTTTGCTTTTCCATGTTATCTTTGTTTTTTAACTTAAAAAGCAAAAGCCTAAACCCCCCCCCTTTTTTTTTTTTTTTTTTTTTTTTTTTTTGGTTTGTCGAGACAGGGTTTCTTTGTAGCTGGAGACAGCTCTTGTAGACAAGGCTGGTCTTGAACACACAGAGATCCTCCTGCCTCTACCTCCCAAGTTCTTGGGTTAAAAGTGTTTGCCACCACTGCCTAGTAGAAAATAATGTTTTAGAGAATTAAATGCATGAGTACTTTGTTTATATCATTTCTAGCCCCTCTCTCCAACTCCCTCTGTGACCCCCCTACTCCCCACTCCCTCTTAAAGCATCATCTCTTTTTATTTAATTATTACACACACACACACACACACACACACACACACACACACACACACAGAAAGAGAGAGAGAGAGAGAGAGAGAGAGAGAGAGAGAGAGAGAGAGAGAGAGAGAGAGAGCAGAAAACCTTCTGAACCTATGCCAGCTCATTTAGTGTTTCTCATGTGTCTATGTGTTTAGGGCTGAACATTTGGGACTGGAAAATCTCTCAGGAGGCTCATCCTTGGAGAAGACTGATTCACCCTCTCTCAGCAGCCAACAGTTGCTTGTAGCTCTTCATCTACAGGTGAGGCCTTGAGAGATTTCTCCAATTTACATTGGGATGTCAACTGGTGTCATTATGTAGGTTTTGTTTAGGTGATCATCATATTGCTTAGATTTCATGCATGTACCTTTCCTGTCATATATTGAAATACTATCTGGCAGCAGTTTCTTGGTCTTTGGGGTCATTGTGCTAGTAATATGCTGTTATTTTTATAATTACTATGGCTCTATAATATAGCTTAAAATCTGCTATGGTAATCCCTTAAGCATTGTTTTTCTGCTCAGTATTGCTTTGGTGGTCCAGAGTCTTTTGTAGTTTCATATGAATTTTCAGGTCTTTTTTTAATGTTTCTGTGAAGAATGTCATAGGTGTTTTGGTTGAGATGGCTCAGAATCTGTAAAATGTTTTTGTCAGAATGGTCATTTTTATAATGATCATTAATTCTATCAATCCATGATCATGGGAGATTTTTTGCATTTTCTGGAGTCTTTCTCAATTTTTTTTCCTTCGGAGATTTAAAGTTTTTGCTGTAATGGTCTTTACTTCTTTGAATATGTGTATTCCTAGCTTCTTCTATCTGTCTGTCTATCTATCTATCTATCTATCTATCTATCTATCTATCTATCTATCATCTACCTACCCCTGTCTGTCTATCTATCTGTCATCATTCTTTCCTTCATTCTATCTATCTCTGTCTGTCTATCTGCCTGTCTACCTGTATCTATCTAGCTATATCGTCTATAATCTATTATCTATATATCTGTCTGTCTGTCTAAGTATTGCTATTGTTAATGGGAGTGTTTCCATGATCTCATTTTCTGCACACTTATTTATTTGAGATTTTATTTTTACATGCATATGTGTTTTGATCAAATCCAACCCTGCTCCCTTCCCCCTAATTACTATTCCCCCCATTTCTTTTCCTTTCTAGGTTTATGTGCTCTGTTTTTTAACTCCTCTGAATCCAATTAGTGTTGCCTGTGTTTGCATAGGACCAGATATTGCCTCAAGTATTGCCAGCCTCTCTGGGGCTGCATCCACAAGGAAAAATCGATTCTTCTTCACCTAGAAGCCTTCAGTTATCAATAGCTCTTAGTTAGGAGAATCCTCTTCTTCAACCATGCTGGCGTTTTGGGGAGATTGACATTTTGCAGGTCACATTCATGCAGCCACATCTACCAAGAATTAATATGAGCAATAGCCCTGTTTTGTGTGGAAAAAATACTGTGTCATTACAGATGTCTACTAGCTCTGGATCTTAAAGTTTCTGCGATGATCCATGAGCTTTGAGTGGAGAGGATATGATACAGTTTTCTTATTTAGAGTGGAGACGAGTGTCTTATACTCTGTATCTTGAGCAGTTGTGGTTCTCAATATTAATCACTGTTTACTGAAAACTAAGCTCTCTTGTGATGGTTGAAAGATGCTCTAATCTATGGATATAAAGATAATAATGAAGGGAATAAATTCTTCCTTTATTCATTTAGCTCAATAATAGTATTAGGTTCTCACCTAGGATCCATGACCTTTGCAGCCACACTTTTTTTTTTTTGCTACTTAATGGCATAAGTTCAATTTTATGGAGAAGACTTTAAGTCCAATAAGGCTTGCTTGGTGACTTCTCTAACATTCATACCACTATTGCACTAGTGAGCCTGTCTTGCCAGGTTAGCTGTTATTATAGCTCATAGGGATCATAACTGTATAAGACCATTTATTACTTTATTTCTCTAGTAAGTAGCATGCATAGAACCTTCCAGCACCATGAAAGCTAGTTGGTAGTTGTGAAGCATCCAGGTTGATACTAACTTGATTGCTCAATGTCCTCTGTGCTAAGCATATGCTGTCTTCAGCAATTCGGGCTTACAATCATATTTTGGAGGGTAAAAGAATGATGGTAATAGCCTATAATGTTTACAAGGGATGTGTATATGTGATGAACAACTTGAGAAAAGGTCCTGTACCTAGAAATTAGCTTTTTATTTGATCTTCTCTATGTTCTATTTTGTCTGGGAAAGGCATCTTCCAATGTTATATGGTAAATATATATTATACATATTTAAAATATTGTATAATATATTTATTTTATTTATATTTTATATTTATAAATACATATTTCTAAATATATTTATATTATATATACTTAAAAGCTTCTATAGTGCTAGGTTTCTATGTGTCTTTTTCAAATGTCTTTTATGTTAGTCATCCCTCTTCACTTTCCTTCCTCTACCATGTCCTCTTTTCTCCCACTACACTGTAAATCTTTTCATAACATTTTCTAGTTTTAACCTTCTAAGTCTTCCCTGTTATGAAATGCAGTCTCTACCATGGTATAGATGGCTTCCTGTCAGTTACCTCCTCTGGCTTCATTTCTGACCCCCATCTTCTGTTCCAGTCAACTGCTGTACTGTTGCTCTTTGAACATCATGAATTAGATTCAAAGCTCAGAAGTGGTTGATTTTCTTTCCTGTCATGAAGGGTTCACCTAGCCAATAATTACACAGTTTGCTTCCCAGCTTTCTTCTGGTGTCTACTCAGATGTTAGCTCCTGTTCATCATTTTCTGATGACTCTATCTGAACTCACAATTCACTTTGTTCTTGGTTCTCTTTGCCACAGTGCTTGAGGCTCCCTCCTTGCTAGGAGTCTTAGCTCTCTTTGAACTCCCTGTAGCTTAGACACTCCCACCACCTTGAAATAAAAACTCCATGAATAGAATTGGAGCCCTGGGTTTAAAAGGGGAGGAGTCCTCAGATCCACTGAATTGGGGTACAGCTCACACCTTCCTGATAGTATAGGAACAGAAGGGACTAGAAATAGTGGAGGTACAGTTCAGTAAGCCAAAACAATGTGGAGAGACAGTAACAACAAAGTACAGACTAAAATATAGGTACAGTGACAGAAATATGACAGCTCGGTAAGGAAGGGCAAGAACAGAAGAGCAAATATTAGGGTAGAAATGGCCACTAATGTTTATTGAGTCTAGCTTCTTTCTGTTGTAGGAATCTATGATAAAATGGTGTGCCCAAGACAAAAGGTGCCAAGCAAGCAGATTGCCAGCTACAGGGATTTAATGGATTTCTTCCAGCTGAAAGAATTGAAATTCAGAAAAATCATGACAATATGTCTTAGTTCAGTGTCTGTTGTTAGGTTAGAGGCTTTCAGTTTGTGACAACAGTTGTAGACAAAGGTCATTGAGGAGGACATACTGGGCTCTTAAAGAATGACCTGGAAGTCTCAGTAGCAGGAGCTGTGACTGGAAGGGAAGGACTGTTTTACCCCACTCTCATCTTTGTCAGGTTCAATTAAACATATGTAAACCAATAACTCTATAACTACATTTTTGTATATACCTTGGAGCATGTATAAAGTTTGATATGAAATACAAATTTTGAGTATCACCTTTGTAGAATATTGATATTTTTAAGATAAAATGCCTTAAGGTTTTTCTGACTCTAATCACATGGGTGAAGTTCAGTGGGGCAAACATTTATTAGTTTTCTGTGATAGATAATGTGTTCAATAATGGGTTTATGAAGATAAATAAAACATACTCTCTCAAAAGGCTTAGATTAGTGGGAGTGACAAACTGGTAGATAATTAAAATTTAGTTTTTTTACAAGTCCTTCTAAAAGTATATCATCTCAAATATTGATAGTTCCTTACAGCTGCAATTATTTTTAAATTCAATAAGGAATTGTTTGAGTATTAAAGAAAAGTAGCTTTGATTCCTACTTTCTTTGCTTTGTATTCTGTTTTTTTCTAAAAAGAAAAACAAGACAAGCTATACATTTTAATAATACACTGAACATTCAACTTTAAAAATGATTTAGTTATAAAGGATACTTTACAACACAACTCTGGGACCTAAAGCTGGGGGGAATCACTACAGAAGAGGGGATGGAATGATGGTAAGAGCCAGATGAACAGGGTGTTTACTATGAGATTGTGTCTCCTAGGAATGCCAGAAGCTACATTCATAAAGCCCCACCAAAGTGACTGACTAACTCAGCATGGCCTGAATGTACAACAACAAAAGGCATGCTGAAAGGATGTCAGAAAGCTCATAGGGCTTTATCCCACACAAAAAACTACATACAGGTAATTAACAATGCCAAAAGTGGGAGAAATGGTGTTTCCCATGGAAGAGCACAGCTATTGGTTTATCCAACACTCAATTGCTGTTCCTGAAAACATATATAGAAGCAGTATTATACAGACTCATCAGGTTGTACTATCTATTTAAAACATACACACACACTTAAGCACACGTATCAATTCATGAAAAGAAAGAAATGAATTTGAAATAGAGCAAGGAGGAGTATATAGGGTAGCTTGAAGGGAGGAAATGGAAGGGGAAGGATGACACCAATAGACATGCCAAATTGGACAGGGAAAAAGCCATGAAGTCTCAAAGCTACAAAAAGAACTAAGGGCAACAGATGAAAGCTGGGTCCAGGGGAAGTGTTCTTCCTAGAGAAAAGTACAACAACTGGTTGTCCAGTACCAAATGGTCAGTCCCCCAAAAAATACATACAAGCTTCAACATATGGACTGGTTGTATTCAGGAATATATATGTATTATGTATGTATGTATACATATATGAATGCAATAACAATTAGTAAAAAAAGAGGCCATGAATTTGGAGGAGAGATAGGTAGGTTATAAGGGTGGGCTTGGGGGGAAGAAAGGGAAAGGAGAAATGTTGTGATTATATTATAATTTTAAAAAAATTGTAAAATAAGTCTTAAATATTCATAAAAATAAAAGACTTTTCTTTTGCAATTTGAAAAAGTGTAAAACTTAATGTTAAGCTCCATAACTTATGTTCCAAATGTCCATTCTACTTGTTCATTGAGTTGGAGAGACTTTGGGTCTGGTTAATGTAAATGTGTGATGTTTTTGTTCATTTGCAAAATTTTAAAATAATAAAGTTTTTAAAAAGCAATTTGTGAGCTACTCATATTTTTTGAAAGCATTTTTGAAAAAATATATTTTCAAGCTATTTAAGCTCCTACATTTAAGTGCACACACCTTTTGTTTGTGAATTGATAGTTAAAATGAAATGCAGGTATCATGTATAATATGTTTGGAAGTGTACATAATGTGGTACAACTGTGCTCGCTAATTGTCATGCACATTTCTTCATATAATTATTGGTTTTTGTGCTAAGAACAATGCATAATCATTTGCTTGGCATTTTTCAAGGGCAACACATTTTTACACATAGTTATCACCTTGTTCAATTCTTGAATTTTTCCTTTTGGTATTTTCTATCATTTGACTGACATTTGCCAACTCTGACTTTGAAGTTAAAATGGAAAGAAGACAATTGTCATAGGAGATTATGCTGTAGTTTTAATAATCCCATGAGTCTAATTAGTACTGTCCATATTTGAGTGGGTGTATTACAGCCATCCACTGGGGCAGGAGTAATCCACAAACAGCCATCTCCATAAAAGTGAGTGGCACTCTCCCCACCAAGCCTAAACTGAAAAGAGATTTTAGAAAAATGAAAGATGCTGTGAAGTTTGGAAGAAATTCAGGCTGGGGACAGCAACCTGGCATAGAGACAGGTAGTGAATTGGTATGATCAACATAGGTTGCAACAATGTATGGAATGTTCATTTATAGAACAAAATGATCGTTTTTTTTTTTTTTTTTAAAGAATATGCTGTAAGCTATGGATCAGGATTCTTTTGGCTGAATTAAATTTTTTCTTGTGTTCAAATTTTCATCTAGTTCTCTCTTGGTTTTAAAAGCTTTCTTTCACATGTCTTTTGAAAATATGGTGATTCTATCCCTCCCCCCCTCCCTCCCTTCCTCCCTTCCTTTCCCCCTCTCTTTGTCTCTCTGGCTGTTGCTCTTGGTTGGTCACCTCCTGTGTGTTGGCTGAAATGAGTAACTGATTCCAAGCCTAAGTCTTCAGAGGGTCAATGCTTTTAAGGGGTCATCGAATACAGATGAAAACAACAGTAGTCTGATTCCTTGGAAGCCCTTTGTGAAAAAATTGACTGCAATGTCTTTAGAAAACCCTGGGTTGAACACACTGACATTTTTATACAGAAATAAGAATTTGATCTTAGGGGCAACAATAGCATTACGTGCCAGAAACTGACTTTATAATCATCTTTTACTTTATGTTTGCTGAATTGGTTAGCTGCTGGACAAAAACACATTTGAAGTCAGTGGATGTATCAGCAGGGGTCATTTCCTATAGAAGAGAACATGTGACAGACTTTACAATCCTGTGTCACTGACGGTTTTATCTTCACTTCTCTATCAGCCATCAGAAAACGGTGAAGCTCATTTTGGGTCACTGGGTAAATCATTGCTTGCCACATTTACTGCCATATTCTGCTCAAGTCCTACTTGATGGTCTATGAAAACGAGGATGATAGGCTCTTAACGTTTTAAATGGAGCAATAATCACAGAAAATTGTAAATATGC
This sequence comes from Cricetulus griseus, assembly GCF_003668045.3. Lineage (NCBI taxonomy): Eukaryota > Metazoa > Chordata > Mammalia > Rodentia > Cricetidae > Cricetulus > Cricetulus griseus. Next base: position 166,305,274 of record NW_023276806.1, read on the forward strand.
ATAGGCTATTTTCTTCTGTCCAGGCAGGAGGAAAAGAAAAAACAAAACAAAACAAAACAAAACACCTCTAGATGTAGCTAAGACAAGACATAACTAAGGGAAAAGCAAACTCCTAATTACCGAGCGCCTACAATATGCTCACCCTGTTCTGGGCATTCCCTAGGAAAAGAACCATTTGGACATTTCCGCAAGAGCCAGAGGGACGGATTAACATTAAGAACCAAGAGCGTGCTGCTTCTCTTGCATTGGACTGCAGCGATCTTGAAAAAGGCACCCAAAAGACAGACATGCACCACACACAATCACGGAATCCAGACACTTGGGCTTCAATTCAGGTCCTGGTGGCCAATACTGCTTCCACACTAATTCGTTAAATGTAGGGAACCTACTTAAAAAACAACAAACAAACACACCCACGTTCCCCAAGCAAAACTGAGCTTAAGTTTTCTCACTTAGAAAGGTATTTTCAGGGGTTCTCAACATATATTTATGACAAAGGAATTTAGAATACATTTTATTTTTTATCATCTGTTTTTCTCTTATTTAAAAATCATTTTTTTTATTTTACATATTAACCCAAGTTCCTCCTCCCCCCTCCCACCCTTCCCACCTGCCATCCCCTCCTCAGAGGCGGTAAGGTCTCCCTTGGAGGAGTCAACAACGTCTGGCTTATCAAGCTAAGGCAATGAAGACACGGTTCCTGACTGTGTGGAGAAGTGATCCGAAGGGGGAGTTTTTTGCTCAAGTTGTTGAGGTTGCTTGACTCTCTCCAGAGCTGGGTTGTGCTCTGAAAACAGCTTGGCCCGTGGGCCACGGGGCCCTTTGGGTACCTTCCAGCCCCCATCTCTTTGGAGAGTAAAATATGTCGAGAAATTAAAATTGCTGTCAGTTTTCAGCTCATGTCTATTTTCCTTCTGTGATACCTTCTAAGAATGTCGTCTCCCATCAGAATACTGTCGCCTCCTTGTGCTTCAGCTTCTACTTTTACAAAATCTCACACTTTTACTAGAAAAATGGAAAACAAGGGCAGCTTGTGAAGACCGCAGGGGCAGGCGTGGGCTAATGTTAGTTACCACTAGGTGGCACTCTAACCACACATGCTTTTAATCAATGACATCGACTTTATGGATGAAAAAAATTCACTTGTTTTCTGTTTTAAAACCGTTCCCCCCTTCTACCACTCAAATGGAAGGCTTAGCTTTCAGAACACTTGAATTTTTTATGGGTAGCTTTATAAAATCACAAACTTCAGTTATTTTGTTAGACATTCAATAATTTATAAGTCCTTTTTATACCTCATATAGACGAAGTGAAATTCAACAAATACATGGATGTCGGTGAGGTATGAGACATGTTTGGCTGGCCTGGCTTGGATGTTACACAATGAACTACACATTTCTGAAGCCCCATGATGGAACGAGGCAGTGTAAAAATATTAAAACATATCAAAAAAAAAAAAAAAAAAAGGCACAGGGATGTGAAGGGAAATGTCCCTGCTCCTCCCCCCAAAAACCAAAGCCGAAAAATAGCCTTTTGGTATAGCCATTATTGTGCCTCAGTGAATTTGGTGATTATCGCTATGGATATATGGATATATTAAGTGGATGTCTTGGGATTTCACAATGTTTTCTGTAAAAAACGTTTTTTTAAAAATGTTCTACTCTGGAATGGGTAATACCTCTGTTGTATCCCCTTGCCCCTAGAGGCTAACTTTGATGGGTAATCTATTGCTTATGTATGTACACATTTGTCAATAGCAAGATTCCTTTATTCTGAGACTGTGAAGTGATATGTCCATTTTTACAATCACCCAGGCCATAATCTCAAACCCAATTCACTTGTGCTTTTGCTTAGAGGGACTATGTGGGGAAAAAAATAATCACAATAAACAGAAAAAAACCAGAATGTTTCATGGCGTGATTCTTAGCTCAAACAAATTCATATCCATGCATTAAAGAGGCCAACGATCAGGTGTAGCTTCCAGGAATAGCAACGACAAGAACAGACAAACTAACAAACAGAAGCCAAACTGTACATTTTAAGTTTAAGATTAGTACCCAACATATGGCTATGCTTTTTCTTTCCAACAATATCATTGTCTACACCCATTTTCCTAGTACTGTTCGAATAAGGGCATTTTCATACAAGTACTTGATGGATACTGAACATAGTCCCCATATTCACATCCTCTCTCTTCTGCTTCCTCATCCCTCCGTTCAGTCACATTTGGTCTCCTAGTCAGTTTTGCTTGTTTTTACATTTATCAAAAATACTTATTGATATTATAGAAATGTTTTGTATTTAACAATTAATATTTTTTGTATGTGTCTAGATGTGTACGAAGGTAAAAGACAACCTTTCCATGGCATGTTCTCTGCTTCTTTTAGTCCCTAGGTTCCAGGGACCAAGTTCAGGTGGTCAGGCTTGGCAGCAGGGACCTTTACCCACTGTGCTGCCTCACTGACCCAACCCATTTTTTGTTTGTTTGGTTTTTGGTTTTTCAAACAGGGTTTCTCTGTGGCTTTGGATGCTGTCCTGGAAATAGCTCTTGTAGACCAGGCTGATCTCGAACTCACAGAGATCCACCTGCCTCTGCCTCCCGAGTGCTGGGATTAAAGGCATCACCACCACCGCCTGGTGACCAAACCCATTTTTAAAATATATAACTTCTATAGACTCCAAGTAAATCCATGATATGAAAATACCATGAAAAATGCAGTATGATTTTGGGATGTAGATTTTAAAAGATATGTGATATATGATCATCAAATGTTTTTAAAAATAATTAGATTCATCTTCCTTTTAAATAATGAGTTATATCAAATTACTTGAAATATGACATTTAACAATATTAAACATATAGAAAACTCTCACAGTCATTGGCTCCACACATTCCTAATATTCCCAGAGTAGACTAGTTTCCCTTTCTTTGATTTTTCTGTATTTTAAATTTCTCGTAATTTTTATAACTCCTGTACAAAGTTCAGTATGTGTCCCACTGTCGATGTCTGATAACTGTGAACAAATTTGTGAATCAATGTTATGTGGAGATAGTGATTCATAAAGCTATAAAAACAAGTACTTACTTTTTATGCTACATTGTAGCAGAAAAGGATACAGTGTTTCCTTCCAAGTTGCCAAGGTGGCCTTTGTGTTTCCTCTCAGCTGGACAGGTTTCTCACTACCTACAAGTTCCAGACCTTCCTTTGTTCCGAGCATTTACTTTAGAAAACCTGCAATTATAAATGATGTCTTCATCTCATGGATATAAATCATCTTGCCAGCTTTACAACCCAGGATGGTCTTTCTCAAGGACTTGGAAGCCATCTCTTGAAATATAATCTGGATAAAGGGGGACCCGACCTTCCACTGTCTGGAGGGAAGAGCCTAGTGTCTGTAATTGCTAATCACCTCTCACCCAGGCCTAAGCATACAGACTGCATTTCCTCCTCATACCCTCCCACACTTTCCCACAGGGGTCCCCCACTCCCACCCCTGCACTTCATAGCTGTCTTACTGCTGTTTTAATGGAGTTGAGTCCAATTTGTTTTCACTGTACCCTTCCCTATTAAATCATCTTTGCTGTTAAACTTTCCTGTCTAATTTTACTTGACCCAAGTTTCACTTAAAAAAAAAATAAAAAGAGGAACATAAGAAATACCAAGGTAGCTTGCATCAGCAGTTATTTAGGTCAGTGCTAAATCTCTGTTAGTGGCATCAAAGATATTTACGTGTTTTTTTCCTTATGAATATTAACTACACAGGATATACTTCAACCATTTCTAAATGCTCATAAATTCTTATGGAAATGTTTTCCATAAATTACTTAAAACCAGGTATGACTTATGATCACATTTATTATTATTTAATTGTTTCTTGGGGGTAAATGATCAAAGCTATTATAATAGACACGTTACCCAGTAAAATTTCAATAGCAATCTGTGTTGCTTGTGTGTGTGTTTGTGTGTGCTCTCATGTTTACAATTGATACATTGAAATAGTCTTTTAAATTCTATATAATTTACTGTTCTAATTTTTAAGTCTAGCACTTTATTATCTTCTGGAAGTATTTTATCTGAAACCTCGGGAAAGCTTTAAAGCTTTATTATTTGTTGAGAGTTTGCACAATGATAAATTTGATCAAATATTCTTGAGTCCAAAATTCTAAAGTGATGATCAGATACAGTGAGCAATCAAAGTCTATATTTCATCCTGGAAAGGAATCTGCTTCTTCTCCATGGGATGGGTCTTCTGCCCTGGGACCTGGAAACTAAAGCAATTCATATCCCTCTATGTTTAGGACCTAGGGCCCCAAAGCCCAGTTAACTCTTCCTGTTCACATACAAGCTGCCCTTTAGGGTTCCAGAGAATCTATCTGTAACACTATCTTGGGCATAGACTACCTCCTAGACACAACTTTCTGTGTCTCTGTCTTGTTCTAGGCTACCATGACCCTGATGGAACGCTCTCTCTGCTTTGGAGTACAAAGTTAGCAACAAGGTCTGCTGTGGTGGTATCTGTGGTGATATCTGTCTTGCACAGTCTGCTATTCATCCATTTGAATACCACCTTGTTGTGTCCACAAAAGGAAACAACATTAGAAACTATAAAGAAACAATGGCTACTAAGGGCCATGTTCTTGGCTGTTACATCAAGACCACTGTGATGACCGGAGTGCTGACACCTGTAGTCATGATACTTCCCTCTTACTGTGCCCATTGTCTGAAAGCATCTGTTTTAACCCTGAGTTTATTTCAGTAATACAAATGCTTACCTTGTAATTTCTATATCACATCAACTTGGGCATTATTGTAGAAAACCAGGATATTTAAGGACTAATAAAACTCTTTAATATCTCTTTTTCAAAGTTCCTAATCCTCAGGCCCACTTGACTTCACAAATCATCCATTCATGCTGCTTGTGCTAGCAAAACCATGGAACCAGCTTAGCAACTGATCAGTGTGTGAATGCATCAAGAAAATGGGTTTTAGATACACAATGGACAATTAACAAGCCACACAGAATTAAATCACATTATTTTTAGGAAAGTGTGTAGAATTGGAAATGATCTCCAGGTTCAGGGGACCTCAAACCATGGTTTCCACAGACCCCAGACCCATCCACAGAAGAATACATGTGGTAAAGTACTCACACATGTAAAATAAAAACAAAATAATAATACTGTAATGTTGAAAAGAGAATCTACATTTTAAAAAATGTCATGGAAGCAGAGGTGGGGTCAGGAGAAATGTAGCAAAGAGGAAAATGGAGGAAAAATGGTTAATGTAATACAAATGTTATATGTACAAAAACATCATAGTGTAGTCTATTATTTTAGACAACTAATATACACTAATAAAACTTTATCATGAAGCATCTGCTATCTCCTTGCATAATTATTATTCCATCTTGGCCAGTTTTTAAGGAGTCCTCCTTTTTGGATCATGGTTTTTGATAATCATTGTCTGTCTTCAACACACTGCTTCCTTAACTCACTCAGGATTAACCTGTGGATACTGTCTGTGTACAGTAGTAGAAATAGACACAAACACAAAGACAAACAAAAAAACCTGTCTCCTGGTTTTAAATGACTATCATCTGAAAGGAGAAAGAAGTACACAAATAAGGACATTGTAAACTTATACAAACAGTGCTTGAAAATAAAGATGCAAATGGAATAGGGATCATGAGACTGAAGCATCATGACGACACAGATGTCGTCACATGCCACTCTTAGCTCCCTTTCCTCCATTTTAAAAACTTGTTATATTACCTGCAAGTTTACATTTTTTTGTATGTGTTTTTCTAACATCACCATTTTCCTTGTCTCCTTGGTATATTTTGTGCATAGTTGAATTAATGGTTGGTGGTGAGGCTGCTGGAAATGGGAATCTCTAAAGTCATGAAGGTCTCACTGGGATTCCATGCATCCATAGGACATGCAAGGTGATGGAGGAAGCCCCTTTCAGGAGTTTTTTTTTGATAAAACCTTTAGCCTATGGATGTTTTATGAAGTGAATTAAAGAGTGGACCACTAAGAGTGACTTAGTCCACTGAATTACAGACTATTATTCAGCTGTCAGATAAAGTTTGGATTCTCAGCTAAACAGACTTCTTGGAACAACAGGGACAAGACTGGACCTATCCATCTCTCTTCCTCTACTGAGTTTCAAAGTCATAATTTTTTATTGTAACAATGTTTCTATTTTATTAGTGTGAATTACTTATATAGAACAATGGGTTCCATTTGGACTCTGCTCGTTCTTCTCCCACAGCAACAATTACCTACTTTTCTAAACACAAGTTGAAAAAAAATGTTTGTAAAGGAATTTGCCTAGATCCTTCCTTAAGTGCCCACATGTTCCTTCTTTTGCTGAGCACATCAAATCTGCTGTCTGTGCTTAACTCTTAGTTGTGCTTACTCTGTGATTCTCCAAAGACTAAGCAATAGATAGCAAATGATTGAATCAGAGATAAAATGAATCCTCATGACTAAGATGCTGAAGTTTCTGGGTATAATGACTTTTGGAGTGACCCGGCTTGTCTCAGCTTTAACCCATGACAGCCATGAGGTTTGGCCTGAGTGGGGGTGTATGGCCCTGGAAGCTCCCAGCAACCCAATGGCGATAAAGATCAAACATAGGCATCTTGTAATCTTCAGAGAGCTCTCAGTTTCATGTTGTAGAACTAGAGTCATTTCTTTATTAGCCATCTTTTCTGGTGTTTCCTAACCATCCTGCCAATATCACGAGGGAACCATTTCTCTCTATGTTCCCTCTCTGTTCTGGCCTCTCGCCCCTAACTCCTAACCTTCCATCCTCACAAGTTACTCTCACACCTTTGATCTCCCTGCCCAGGTGCAGGGTTAGGTGCATAGATATGCAAATTAGGAGGTATATTATCCTGAGGCCATGGTAAACAAAAGTAGCCCTACTGGCATTAACAATACAATAGTGGGCTGGAGCTTTCCGGTGCTCCATGTTTAGTGAGCCCAAAGGCTGGATCTCAAAATATTCCATAGCGGAAATACTTTGGTCCCCCACATTGGAGGAAGTATGCACAGGTGAAAAAAGTCAGCTCCTTCACTGGACTGTACACACATACATGTCTTTCTCCTCTGTCCCTTGTTCTGTCTCTCTGTATATCTGTCTCTGTCTGTCTGTCTGTCTGTCTGTCTGTCTGTCTGTCTGCCTCTCTTTCTCTATGTGTTTGTGTTTCTTTCTTTTCCCCATGTTTTTAACTGAGTTGAGGTGGCACGTCTGCTTAAACATCATTTTACAATATTAATGATTTTAAAATTTTGAACTGACTCTGAGCAAAATAAGTTTTTCCATGAAAGTTGAATGTGCTACCTGAGCAGGATTGTACTTAGTGATTATTAATATACTAAAAACATTTCACATATAAACTTTCCTTATTGAAGTATTAATCATTTGTGATATGTTTTTTTCTATACAGCATTGAATTTGTGTATCTCTGTGTCAGAGGCCTATAAGAGTCTGTAGTGGAAATGCAAAAATACGGGGCTGTATCCATAGCAACAGCTTACATCACTATTTTATCCTATACATAACCAGCAATTTTAGTAATTACATTCCTTGTATTCAGTCTGGCCAAGGGTACACAAAAAAAATCATTGAGGGATGTCAGCTATTTTTGCCTTTTGAAATAGCAAAATGTTGAAGCAAAACCATTTTTATACAGCTATGTAGACATGTAGATTTATAGAGAATCCAGCATTGATTTTAGGCTGTGGTCTTCAGTGAAAGCAAGTTAGAGCAAAATTGCACAACATTCCGTGTTCCTCAAAGTTTGACCCAAATTATCTATTCTGAAATTAACTTGTTAAAGTGAAATTTTTTACTGTAGACCGAAAAATGTATTCTGAGTAAAATCTATTAATATGCATTTTAATAAGTTTCTTAGAGACTTTTATGCTTGTTAGAGATTAAGAACTAGTGCCCTAGAGGTAATTTGGATTTATAATTCATAAGATACAGGCCAAGAGTTTGAAGACCCATTAGGGACTCAAAGAGACACTTATCAAAAGAAACAATTTTACTGAAAACAGCATAATGTAAAATGCTACAATAGAAAATAAAATGGGAGTAAGAAAGCAAACAAAAGAGCAGACACAGTGTGGGTTTTCTTTTTCAATTATTTCACACAAATAAAAAGTTCCACTTTCCTAGAGTATATTCTGAAGTTTTCTTATGAATATTGGCTTCCCAGGACATCTGAATTGAGTTACAGACATTCTTTCAAACCATTGATCTAAGGAGACCAAAAGGCATTCATAGCTATTTTCCAGTATAATGATCTTATTCAATCACAAATTTCTTTATTTATAACTTCTAAGGCAGAAAAATTATATTAATACTACCAAAGTTATTCCTTACTTAGTTACTGGGTTTTGTAAAAAAAATTGCAAGATTTTGGGACTCTCCAAGTTCCATCTCAGATTTTCAATATCCCAGTGAGAAAAAAAAAATTATTCATATTTCCCATTTCAAGTCTCACCTCTGGGTTTCAAAGTCATGTTTAAAGCTGGTGGTTAGCAGATCTCTACACTGTAAATACTTGCCTCACTGAGTGATCTACTTCATCCTACTAGGTGGTCTTAGAGTTGTACCTGTCAACATATCAACAACAAATAAGTGTAGGTGGAATATTCTGTCCCACCAGCTGGCTCCAAAATAACCACATAGAAACTTTTTATTAATTAGAAATGCTTGGCCAATAGGTTAGGTTCATTACTAAGTAGCTCTTAGAACTTAAATTAGCTAATATTTCTTATCTAAGTTCTACTATGTGGCTTGGTACCTTTCTTTAACACAGCATGTTCGTCTTGCTTCTCTCTACGTCTGGAGACTCCTTCCTTCCTTCATCCTACTTTCGTAGCTATTGGCCATTTAACCCTTTATTAACTAATGGGAGCAAGATAAATTCACAGTGTACAAAAAGATTGTTCCATAACAAAGAACTATTGCTTAGCAAAGGAAAGAAATAAAACATTTCAAGATTTTTGATTGGCTTATACATGTGTCTGACACTGTGTAATATCATCATGTTTTTTTTTTCTTATCTGTCCTATCTTGGATCAATAATTTCATGTAATTTATTATGTCTGGAGAGAAGGTTACAGTTTGAGGGTTTCACACAAACTTAAGCTTTTTAACACTGTCTTCAGACATGCCAAGTCCTTGAGCAATATTCATGATTATTTAAGTGTTTCACAGATCCACAGAATGGCTCAAACACTACTCTCATCAATCTGTTGTTCAACTAAAGTATATTAATTTGACTTCACTTTGACAGGGACAACTATCTCATCTAAGCAATGAGGATGCTTCCTACTTTTATTCATGGTATATTCCATCTACTGGGTCTCTGTGTACACAGCTTATTTTGATATACATTGTTGTGTATATCAGGGAAAGGGTGAAGTCCTGTGTGAATGTATTGACATTATTGACATGAGCATCCCATGTCAAGGACCCCAGTGCTTTAGATCCATATGAATGGCAAGGCCTTCCTTGGGTGAGGCTTGGAGGAATGGAGACACCTTCTCTTGGTCCAACTATAAATGTCAACACCATTTATACTTAGCTAAAACCAGCGTGTACAGAATGTATCTACTGCAGCTTCTTAATCTTGAAATTAATCTGCTGGCAATGTATGCAGATGCTATAAGCCTCAGTGTCTTCTTCCAGGATGGCTGCAGACTGAAACTGCTCCTCTATAGTGACCACCTACTGAGATTAGCTAGCCTGCCTTCTTTTTTCTTGGAGCTATGTGATAACACACTGAATTTCCAGGCTATTGATGATGGCATATCTCCATCAGAGAATATGGCCCACTCGATTCCAGCTTTTCTGTATGTGTGTCTGTCATTCCTTAATTCCTTGTTACTCTTGTTATATGAATTCCCCAAGCCATGCAAGTTGGTGTAGTTCTTTGAATGGGAAATGTCTCCTAGGGTGTTGGGTATCTAATCACTTGTTCAGGAAGGTTAAGTGGGTCAGTCTGGCTGGAGGAAATACATTACTTGAGGTGTGCTTAGGGGCTAAAAGCCTCATGCTAGTTATAGTTCACTCCCTCTGCTTCCCGAATGTGGTTTGAAGATGTGAGACCTCAGATTTCTGCTTCGGCCTCCCTGTTTGTCATGTACTGCCATGCTTCCCCAACAAGATGGGATTTTATCCCTATGGAGTCATAGATGAAATAAACTCTGCCTTCTATAAGTTACTTTGCTCATGTTGTTTTCTCATAACATTTGAAAAGTAATTAACCAGAAATTGGGGTACTGCTTGGCAGCAGTTTTTGAAGGAACGTGGAAGACCTTGGGCCTTTGTATAGGAAAAGTAAGACTGAATGCTGCAAGCCAGCCCTAATGTTTTGTCCTAGTAGTGAAGGCCAAAGACAACATGGGCTGTCGAGACTCAGATAGAGGTTTCAGAGCGAAGCAGAGAACATTCATATGATGATATTTTGGAATATGGCTGTTTTCTGCCTTAGTACTAAAAAGTTGCCGGAGGATAAATTAAAAGATCATGAATTAGTTTCTTTGGTGGAGGTAATTTCAAGCACAACATCATTTTGAATCTATCATATGGTTCTTACTGATAACACTTCTGTTACTCTCCAATGCAAAGAAACAAGTAGGTTAGAATAGCACAAAACATGCAGTTTGGAGAGAAAAGGGAAGCTCAATGTTATAGCTAAGGCATGTGACAGAAGAGAGACTGTAATTGCTAAAGAGATTAGTACCAAAAAGGAGGGGCTTGCACTACACTGGAACAAAGGTAAGATGTATGATGGGTGAAATCCTATCTAGTTAGGCTTCCACTGTGGGACAGGGAAAGGCCTAAGGAGTTGGCTACCTATAGAAAGCACCTAGATAATGATCCGCTGCTTGTGTGAGTCAAGGGACCTGCAAGACCTGGCAGTATCATCCATGTGGTATTGGCTTTAGAGATCATGTCTCACGGGCTGAAAGTGTGAAAGAATCATGAATTCTGTTTGAAACTGAATCCATAGTTTCAAAGAGCCAGAGAGATCATGTTGCATGTGGAAACAGAGTCCTGTTAAGTTTTGAGAGAGTATCATGTGAAGCTGCAAAAGGGGAGTCTGGGCAACAGTAGAGACCACAAGACTTTGGAAATGCTTCGTGAGACATCTGCCTTCTGAGAGAGCTGTCATAGAGGACATAAAGTCAGCCCAAGAGAGATGCATGTTGTAGACAGCAAAGTGGAAGAGTCAGCATTATTTGCATGCTTGGGAACTGAAAACCTAGGTATCAGAAATGATACTACATGATTTGATGTTAGCCCTGCTAGGTTTCTGTCAGATTTGATTCAGTATTTTCTCCATATATCCCAATCCTCCATTTTGGGATTGTAATATATATTCTGTGCCATTACAAGTTGGAAATGTGTAATTTATTTTTTGATTTTATAGGATGCTACAATTAAGAGATTGCTTTGAGTCTCAGAAGAGGCTGCAGACTTTAGGATTTTAAACAATGTTAGGACTCTGAAAGAATACTGGAACTTTTGAGGCTGGACTACATGTGTTCTGAACACTTGGTTCGAACTTGTTACAGCTGGTTAGAGAGCAGATAAAGGATGGAGGCTTGTTAAAGGAAGTATTTCACTGGATACTGACTTTGAGAGTTTAAAGCCTTGTTCTACTTCCAGTTTTCTCTGTGTTCTTCATGGTTGCAGTTGGGGATCTCAACTTCCTGTTTCTGCCATAATGACTGCTGCTTTCTGCCATGTCTCCTGCCCATGGTGGTCTTTTATGATAATAACATCAAAGTAACTAACGTAGAGGGGCTGTGATTTTACACTGGAGCATTTGATAGCAGACTCAACTCATCCTCACCTGAGATACTCTTCTTCATTTTCTAAGTGTGTCTCAACTATTCACATGTCTGATCCCTCATTTATGCTTTTGGCATTTACTAGGCCAACTGAGTCCCTTATCCCATATATGATGAAGTATGCCTCAAGAGATCCTTAGTGATATGTTTTCCTATTTGCAATAACAACTCATAAATAATAATAATAGCAATAAAAACTTGCAATGTAAGTTTCATTTTTCTTTTTAAGAGAATTGTCACCAGTGCTATTACAAATTGTGTCTTGTGTCAGAAGGCAGAAGGTATGGCTGTAAGGTGCTCTGCCTGGGGTATAGTCTTAATGCTAATTTTTATTATTAACCCAATTGTTTTAAGTATTTTATAATGAGTTTAATTTCTTGAATACTTATTTGTCCCATCTGTTTCCCACTTCCAGGTATTCTACTCAAGCAGCTTCAACTCTTACATATGAATGATGATGGCTCCCAAATCTGTTAACATCTCACCTCAGTGAATCCCCATGAGCACTGTTACACTGACACTCAGTTAATAAATCTAACAAACTCCTCCAGGGGAATTGTATAGCTATTTCTATACCAAACACCAAGTTCTTTTTCTTATAGCACCTATTCCTCTAGCATTGGAGATTATTTTTCTATTTATGCCATATAATTCTGACACTTTCATATACGGTTACCATCTGCACATTTTGTAATTTAAGGTAACAAATGCCACTCACAATATTTGTCAAAAAACATATGTGCATTTGTCTCAAGTCTTGATTTCAGGTGACTTTTCAGCAAAATATGTAGATAATACACTTTTTCAAATCAATAAATCCCATTAATATACCAATAATGTACATATATTACTTTTTAAGGCATGGTCTTACTATGCAGCACTGATTGGCTTGGAACTTGCTATGTAGACTAGAACTAGTCTTGAACTCACAGAAACCTGTCTGTCTCTGTCTTCCTAGTGCTGGGATTCATCTACTTTGAAAACCAACTTGAATGATGTTGTGGTTCTTGGTTCTTGGGATGAAATGGCTAAAACCTTTTGAAAAAAGCACTTGAAAAGAATAGCTAGACAATCTCCAAGAAGGGACATATTCCAAAGCAGATTCAACGGGCTCTCTGTGGAGCAGAGTGAATGAGTGTGGGCCAACCATGGCTTTGGTGTCAAATTGAACTAGATGAGTACGCCAACCATTATGGTTGTTTATGATTTGGGGTAATTCAGTTTGTCCCAGAGCATTGGTTCACTAAACATTAGTTTCCTTTCTATCCTCAGCTTCAAAATTATATATGCTTAATGCCTTTCGATATGGCCATTTAGAATTACTTTGAGCACAGTCATCCACACCTGCACATAATTATGGTTCTGCTTGAAGTTGTTCAGCCAGTGATGGAGCTTGCTTCATAGATTAGTTGTTATGAAATGTTTTTCAGACCACCTGCTGGGTTTTATGAGTTTGCTGGAGTGATGATTTGAATTTTGATACATTTATGGCCAGTTTGCACTGATGTACCATGATTAGTTACATCCACTTAACAGGCACTTAGCAAATGCCCTTGTGAAAGTGAGAAAATGTGAGCGATTGCTCTATATATTTCATTCTTTGTGAGAGTGTCAGTAATGCTGATGAATAATTAATCAGCTAATTGTTGGCCTGTTCCATGCTCTCCTTGTGGAAACTAGATGAGTTCTTTTATACATGGTGATAGGTACTTAAAATCCCATTTCAGTCCAGGAGTAGAGATGTGAATTGTTTTTGTTCTGCAGCTTAAGAACTGAGATTGCTTGCGTGGCACCTTTGACCCCTGAAAAAACAGCTCTTCCCTATTTTTGTGTACAATGACCAATCTTATACACAACCATTTATACTCTGTAGATCTTACTGAGTGTCTGCTTCTGCTGAATTCTTTCGAAGTTCTGAACTTTGGATGTACTGATTTTTCACATTTTTGGCCCAAGTGTTCAAATATAACATAGTTATATTAAAATCTCGTGAAAAGATTTAATAAAATGAAACACAAGAATATACCAGTAAGCTGTAGTTTTACAGACATTTATATTCTTCCTAAAATCAGCACATTTGCAGGCTTAGTTTTTATGTTTTTGGCAAGCCTTTATGAGACTTGTCTCTTGTTCTATATTCCAGCTTTAGAGCAAGTTTCTTCTTAAATTTCCATGGAATGCTTAGTCATGATCCTCTTTTTGATGAACCTATATATGAGATTTGGGTGGGATAACATCTGTAACACAAATCTGGATCTACCCAAGTGAAACCAATTTAAACTTATTAAATTGCTGTAGCATTGCGGGGGCCCTGATTAAGAGCTCCTCCATCCAGGGGTTGAATAATTTCACTGCCACTTCAGGCCATTCAGTATTTTACATTATCTCTAGTGGTGTCCATTCAGATTAAACATAATCCTATTAAGCAGCACTTCTGGCTTTTTGGGCTGTATACGCCAGGTTGAGAAATGCTTTACCATTATTTGTGATCACATTTCTTAATTCTTTGTCTTGGGTGGCTGGCACAACTTGGGCAGTGCTGTGGTTTGAATGCAAAATGTTCACTATTTGCTCATCTTTTGAACCCTTGGTCCCTGAGCTGGTGGTGCTTTTTGAGAAGAGTGTGGGACCTCTTTGAATGGAACCTTGCTGGAAACAGTGGCTCTTTGTGGGTGGGCCTTTATGTTTTATAGCCCAACCCACTTCTTGCCCTCTACTTCCTGACTGATAATGTAATGTAGTTTTAGGTGGCCTCCTGTTCCTGCCACATGCCTTCTCTGCCATGGTGGAATGTTAAGCCAGAATAAACTCTTCCTTGGAATAGTAATTTGCTACAACAAGTAGAGTAACTCACACAAGAAGTAAGTACAGTACATATATGAGTTCCTCATGATAAAATGATGATGTCATAAAACGTCAGGGATCAAATGTCTCAGGACAGATCACACTGCAACTTAAATTTCTATTGTTCAGATTTTAGTCTATTGAAAATAAATTCCAGTCTTCCATCCTAGCAAGCTCCATTGAAATGTCAGCAAATTGACTCTGATTTTTGTTTGTATTTTTGATGGTTGTGGGCTTATGTAGGAGTGACTCTCACTCTGCTGTCTACTTATACTACTACTAAGATCTATGTGAAAAAACAATCCTCTTTGTTTTCATTACCATGTATGTCTCCCCAAGAACAGCAAGGCACTGTCAGAGAAAACAGCAAATGGACTAATGGGGCAATCAAGTGTAATCAGCCACCCTGATTGTTATCAGTTGACACTCTTAATTACCAATCTTCATAATCCTGTCAGAAGACCCATAATTGCCCTTCACTGTTGGTTGTTCTACTCATTTCCTCTTTAAGTTCCTTCAGTCTCAACTGTTGTTGACTAAAAAGTGCATTATTGATAGTATGTGTCTCCTTTAGTTGCTGTGAAGTTTAATGGGATAATTTATACCAAGAGCTTGCTGAATAGCAGCAACACAAATAGTGTCTAATATTGCTATTTTTCTGTGATAAATGGTTATTTAAAATGTCTTCATCCAAGTCATTATAATTGTTAGTGACTTTCCCCAAAGGCATAAAGGTACATCCAAAATATTTTCTAATCCTTCTGGACGTGTGTGTGTGTGTGTGTGTGTGTGTGTGTGTGTGTGTGTGTGTGTGTGTGTGTGTGTGTCTTATTCATTTCTTATTTGAGTTGGGAAGGCAAGTGTGAGAGTCATAAGGTAATAACCCTCAAAAGCAGCACTTATTATCACTCCCAGTTTTGTGTAGAAGGCTGCCCAGGCAGAGAATAGACTGTTCTATCAAACATATATATGGAAGATTGCTATATGTCTACTATGTCTACCTTCAGAGTAAATGCTCACAGATATTGAATCTAATACTTATAACAATTACACGAAACAGATATTGTTTAAGCCTCCCTTTCTAGAAGATAGATTGAAGCATGAGGAAATTAAAACTTTTCAGAGAGTGACCAGCTTCTAGCCCAGGTGCTCTGAAGCTGGGTGCTGGGTCCTCATCATAATGTACTTTCCATTGCTCAGATGTTCCGTTTTCTAGAATTACCTTTGTCACCCAATATTTGGGGCCTCTGCGCAAACTATTATAGCCACTCTTACATTAAATATAGAACACAGTGATAATTTCATTCAATGAGCAGTAAAGAAGCCAACCAGTGATAGAACAGTAGCAGTGGCCACAGCCCACTGAAGGGATACTTTTGTGCCCAAGAGTGGAAAGCAGAGAACATCTTCATTTGAGTGTAGCACGAATAAGGAAAAAAAAGACAATTATTGTGGTTCAGGTTGAAGATCAGAGGAACAAAGCAGCCAAACAACCAGAGAACTCTCACCTCTACCAATGCTCAGATCAAAGGGGTCATCAGATTGCATCTCCAGACTGCACTGCTCCTCACCAAACCTCAGACTTTTACCTGAGACTGCACTGAGCTCCTTATAGTCTCTCTAGTGCTGGGATTAAAGGTGTGAGCTCTGTTACTCTTTTTTGTTTGTTTGCATTTGTTTTTCAAGACAGGGTTTCTCTGAGTAGCTTTGTAGACCAGGCTGGCCTTGAACTCACAGAGATCCACCCACCTCTGTCTTCTGAATACTGGGATTAAAGGTGTGTATCACCACTGCCCAGCTTCTATAGATGTGGCTAGTTTTGCATTCTGTTGTCCAGGCCAACTATTAGATAATAAACAATACATCACCACAATTGAGCTTCATTTGGTATCTGTCAAGAGAAACCAATGACAGAGATAACTTACTTATATAAGGGGGAAATGTGTCTTGCCTCTGACAGAAACACCTGAGGCATTTATGCTTTTGTAATAATGAAATTCGGATTCCTTAAAATACTTCTTTATCTTACCTGACACCTTAGGTCCTTTGTTCCCATTACCCCTTTAAGCTTTGCATCATTAACACCCCAAACTCACCACAAGTGTGGACTCTTGAGAGGCTTCATTTCATGGTTGATGCAAGCAAGTATTTGCTGTTAAATGGTGGCCACTATTGCCTCTTGTGACAAAGGTTGTTTACCTATTATTAGTACATAGAACTTTTTCCCTAGAGAAAACTTTTCCTCATTTCCTTACTTAGTTTTAACCTAGAGAGTCATGCTCAGGAGCTGTTTGAGCTGATGCTGTGGCTGCCATTGATAGCTTTGGGATCTGCTCCAGAGCTTGAGTGAGAACTGGACTGACCACATGCTATGGAGAATGCCTCCCTTCAGCTTTGCAAATTCTAGGTTGATCCTCTTCCTCCTGGCAGTTAGCTTGATGTGTCTCTGGCATTTTGCTTCTCCTTTCTTTTTCTTAAAGGATGGATCAGTTCTTTTCTCTTTTTCTTCTAACTTCCCAACTAGATGTTTTTTTCTTTGTGTTGGTATGTAGGCTGTCTTCTGAGCTCTCAACATTTCTCTTAATGGACATATTTCTATTTTCCCATCTCTATTATCCTGGGTCTTATCCCCTTTCTTCAATTTCTTCCTGATTTACTTCCAATAGTAATGTAGAAATTATATTTTAAAAACAAAATTAAGTTCCTTTATGGTTTTTAAGAAGTTTTATACTACCCTCCTTTATACACATTTTTTTTTTCAAGACAGGGTTTCTCTGGTAGCTTAGGGAGCCCATCCTGGAACTTGCTTTGTAGACCAGGCTGGCCTCAAATTCACAGCTATCCACCTCCTTCTGCCTTCTTAGTGTTGAGATTAAAAGAGTGTGCTACTACTGCCTGGCTATTTTATTTTTAAGTTAACACAAAAGATGAACAGGTCTTCAACTGACAGTTTAATGAGTTTGGTAAGTGTTGCATCAAGGGGTAGAACACAGTATAATATTACCCTAGGGAGCTCTCCTCTTACATTAGGCATTAAGGCAATTTATGCATCCATCAATGATGAGGATTATGATTTCTAAATCTTAGATTAATTTTGTTACACAGGAACTTTCTGGATGTGTTATAATGGAGATGCACTGTTTAATATCTAGATTCCTTTCCTCAATAGAATGGCATTTAGAGGAACTTAGATTACCTGTGCCAGCAGCTTATTCCTTTCAAAATTGAAGAATTATACTCTGGTAAATGGATGTACTATGAATCGAATGCTTTTTTTCTTACCATTTGCTTGTTATTTTCCATCATTTTGTGCAATTATGATTAAAACTGCAGCATTCTCATCAAATGCTTTTGGGAGTATATGGTTTTGCTTGTATTTGGCATATATTTGGGAGTGAGATGGCTGAACCATACCACAGGTATATATTCATTTGTTAGAAAGTCATTTTCTAACATGGCTTTCCCATTATATCCTTCTGTTAGCAGTAAGAGTTCTGTTGTTTCCATTTTCTTGCTAGGATTTATCTTGGGCTACCACCTTGTTTGGCTCATCTAGTAGGTGAAGTGGCAGAGTATGTGCTTGCTTTGCTTTTGTATCTTCCCTTCACAGGTGGTCCTTACCCTAAGGTTTGAGCTTTTCATTTCAAACATATTCTTTCAGGTGGAAAGAATGGAAGTGCCAGAGGATCAGGGAGTGTGCTGTGAGGTTGTGTCTCTTAGGAATGTCCGGTTATACCCATAAAATGTCACCAACATGAGTGCCTGAACATGACCTGAACAAGAACAATAATATACATGTCAAAGTGAACTGGGGAAAGCTTGTGAGGTCTCAATTCTACACAGAAACTATAGGCAACTAAGGAATGCTGAGAGAGGCAGAAAAATAGTCTTCTCTAGGGAAGAACACACTAACTTGTCACTCAATATCAAATGGTCAGCCCAGAAAACATACATGCAAGTAACATTATACACACTGAGCAGGTTATATTTAGGAATATATATTATATATAATATGTTATATATAATATATGTCTTATATACATATATATGTCATTATATATATGACATATAAATATATGTCATATATATATATATATATATATATATATATATATATATATATATATATATGAAAAGAGTCCCAATTTTGAAAGAGAAATGAGTTATTTCTGGGAGGGTTCTATGTTAAGAAGGGAGAAATGTTATAATTATGCTATATTCTCAATAATTAAAAAAAAACAAGAACAAAAGTCAACCAAACAAACAAATAAACCAAACATGCTCTTCCAGAGGCTAGCTTAAGCTACCTTCACTTTTTTTTTTGTTCTGAATGCAGCTGCAGTACCTCCCAATATTTTATGACCTCTGATATTTCTCTTCAGCCATCACCTTAAAACAGACACTGTCTTGTGAATTATGCTCTTCTTTATTCAGCCCAGCTTCTGTTCAGTGACCTGTAAGGAACCAGGACAAAGATATTTTCCTCCCCACTCTGCCATTCCCATATTGTCCATGACCCTGCTCCTTGATGTGTCCCTATTAAAGGAGACTGAACTTCATTCAGTATTTGCTTTCTCACCTCATTTGAACTTCTGTGCTCTGCTTGGGTTTAATGGGCTAGAAAGTACTCCAGTAGAAAAATCTGGGACAAATGTAAGGCTCAACGTTTTATGCTTTCCTGCTTAGGAGAATCACAATTTTGCACTAGCTGATTATGCCTAAAAATAGTTGTCTCCTGGGATTGGTCTAGTGAATGATTTTTTTCTAGTGTGAGATGAAATCTAGTACCAGCTGTTCCATCAAATCTGGAGTCAAGACTCCATCTTATTCTTCTAACTGTTCAGTAACTTTTTAAAAAGTTTAAAATTATTTCATAGCAATATAATTCTTTGGCAGGCTTCCAAGTGTTCCCTTTAAAAAAACCTCTATTATTTATGCAAAATTAGCTATTTACCCATCTACCAAAAATACCCCAGGATTTCATAATTGATGTGTAGTATGATGAGAATTTTTCAGGGTAGAAATGTTCATGTGAGAATAAGTTTAAATTTTCTTTAATAAATTACAAGGGGTGTGAATCTAATTACATGTATCTTTCCACATCTATTCCTGTATTCTTCCTAAAGCTGGTAAGAGACCGGCCATATCCATTGTTCTGTGGATTTGACATAAGCCTGTATGCAACCACAAAGACATTCAGCAGAAAGGAACTGAGAAAACATTAAAGGTCATTTTCATTATACCATTTATTCTATATCTTTACATTCAAAAGAACTAGTGTTAAGGATGCTTAATCCATTTCTTTGACTCTCTAGTTGTAGAAGTGATTTGCTACCCAAATCATTGGAAATCACTGACAACTTACACTACTTTCAGGGAAATTTAGCTACTGAAAGAGATTTCCAGGAAATACAATATCTCAATGGGCTTTTTGTGTGTATGTGTGCCATGTGGTTGTGTTATGTGTGTTCTTGTCAATGGGCTTTTCCCAAAGTGTAATATTAGGGTGAAAATAATGAAAAGTAGTGCTTGGGAAAATGTCTACAAATAATGCATATTTTATAGGTCACAAACTTATAAATACTACTATAAGAGAATAATACTGTAAGAGAATGTCTAGTGAATTATTATTTCAAATATCATGATTTTAAATATTATTGTACCTAAATCTACCTATTAGTTGAAGCAGAAAATTATAAGGGAAATAACACAGGACTCAAGAAAAGTGATATAAGAGGTGTGAGACATGATTAAGTAATTCTGGGTCAGTTTTACTAGCTCTGCTAAAAAAGTATAGGAATTTTAATGATTTTCTTCATTATTTTAAGTTTTATTAGTTTATACTAGGGAAAGTGTTGATTCCCATAGAAGGTAGTATGATTTTAGGAACTTTGATTTCATTTTCCATGCTACTGAGGTTAAGTTTAAATAT
Source organism: Cricetulus griseus (assembly GCF_003668045.3). Taxonomy (NCBI): domain Eukaryota; kingdom Metazoa; phylum Chordata; class Mammalia; order Rodentia; family Cricetidae; genus Cricetulus; species Cricetulus griseus. The sequence goes on from NW_023276806.1 coordinate 166,325,934, forward strand.
ATAGTTTTATGAAAAATAAAAGGTCTTACAAAACATTCCTTTGTCTTGACTATCCTCACATTTCTAACAAATATGAATGAAATTACCATTATGGTTTTTTACATTTACTTACTTACATATTTATTTATTCATTTTTTGTGTGCATGCATGTAGGGGTTTCTGTATGTTATGCTACATTTGTGGAAGTCAAAGGATAATTTGCTGGAATAAATTTTTCCCCCGTTATGTGGATTCTAGAAATTGAACTCAGTTTGGCATCAAGTGCCTTATCAACTGAACCATCATCCCATCCACAAATTTCTTATTTGCTATTAATTTCTCAGTGGCATGAGTTTGATAATTCAACATAATGCCATATAACACTGTAAGTATTCAGTTATCCATAACAACAACAACAACAATAAACACAACTTGATGACTATTAATTTCATTGTCTTTTTCAAAAATCAAATTGGTTTGGTTAGGCCGAGTTTCAGATGTTAACCCTTGGTCACACAAATCAGTCTGCACATATGATTCCTTGTTTAAAACTATTGCAAGCTCATGGTCCAGTCTCATAATCACAACTACAATACACTTTGAAATGAATTTTAGCAGTTTAATGTTTTTTATTGTTGATATTCAAGTTCTCATGGGAGTGTTTTATTTCTAGAATTATTGCTTAAGCCCATTTTCACTTGCAACAATATATTTTCCAGCAACCCATTCTGATTTTCTTGCTGTAAAAATTCAGTCACACATATATGAAACAAAGGTGCTGTGTATATCTTCACCAAGCTTATATTTGCTAATTGCAAGAAGAGTTCCATTAGTGTAGTCAAAAATATTTACAATATCATTCAATTTATATCTATTATGCCTGATTTTCCACCACTTAGATTTTAGCTCTCTCACTTCTGTTGAAAAAACACCAAACCAAAGAAACATTCAAGAAAGTTTCCTAGAATCTACATTCTTTTGGTGACTTCTTTCTGTGTGAAAACATAGGATTCCAGTCATTGCAAATTCAATTTGGAAAAGTTTCTTTTTCCTGGACTGTATTGATTATTGCTTGAGTAGGGTGAGGAGGGATAGAAAGAATAGCAATAATTTACATGTTTTCAGTTTATTATGTTACAAGGAGAATTATTAGGTATTGATTTTTAGAGAGTCTCAACAGTAAAGATAATGATTTCTGATTTGCACAGTAGCAAGGGCTGAAGACTTGAGACACAAAATAATAAAGCTGACAAGAAGGCTAGAGTTGCTTATTTGACCAAGATTAATGATAAACAGACATTGGAAACTAAGTAGAAGCCATAATACAGTAATTGTATTATTCTATCACTCCAGAAACAGCATTTATATCAGAGCTTATATCACAGCCAAATTGGGAAGCTAAGCTTGAGCTATTGTTTCATGGTTAAGAAATTAAAAGTCTGAGCTTTCAGGTAATTTCCGAAAGTTCACATTCTTTTAATATCTCTATATACAGAATTATGTGGTTATTTTCTCTCCTTGGGTCAGTATTTTCTTACATACCATGCACAATGTTTTCATATATGTTGAAGATTATATGAAAGCATTGCCAAGGGTTATCTGTAGTATTGAGTTTATCCAAGGGATTAATTAACTAATATAAATAAAATCTCTTAAACACTTTTGACAGCTCATAGTCACCTTTAGTGTACTAGCTACTGTGAAGTGCAGTAACGTTCTATATAAATGTCTGAGATATTGGGTGAAAGGAACCACAAGTAGAAACTAGAAACTAGATGACTTAATTATGTCAAGTGTGTCATTCATTAGCTTTGGAAGGTTGTACCTGAAAAACACTTGAATATACATAATCACATAAAGCAGACACCTATCATTTTCCTATACTTGCCATTTCCATTCATGGTATTTCTATTTTCCCTTTGAAAAAACAATTTTGTTTCTTCTATCTTTTTCGCAAGAAAAAAATTGTATAGCTGTTTAGAAACTTCTGTTCAACCAGTTATTTTGTGTTTTATTTTCCAACAACTGTAGTTTATTGCACAGGTTTTAGAGAAACTACCACCAAATCAGAGCCCTTCCTTTCTTTTAGAGAGATGGTTCTCAACCTTCTTAATGCAGTGACCTTTAATACAGCTCCTCATGTTGTGGTGATCCTCCACCATAAAATTATTTTCATTGTTACTTCATAACTGCAATTTTATTACTGTTATAAATCTTCATGGAAATATCTGATATGTAGGATATCTGGGATGCAACCCTTGTAAAATAGGGGCTACTGTCTAGTTCTGTTTACTAACAGTATGATGAAAATTATTTGGTCAATATTAAGCAGGGTTGCTCAGGATCAAGCATGGAGTTATGACTCAAGATGCATATGGCCAGGTTAAGTTGAATCTCTACAACCTTGATCTCAGAGATTTACATAATTTAGTTGAAAGAATGTAGGTTTTCTTTTTTTTTTTTTACTTTTGCAGAGAGGCAGTTTGATAAGAGATAAATAAAAATGAATGTGACAGTGGCCATCAGATATAGAACTGGGTTTGGGAACAAGAAAGAGTAGTATGTGGTATTTAGAATCATCTATTACATGGTATCAAAGAGTCCTCCATTTCATTCAATGAGAAGTTTGTCCAAAAAGATGAGAGACAAAATAAAACCAATGGTCTATTTTGGGTTGATAGCCTATAGGGAATACGGAGTTTCTTCCCTGAATTTCGCTTTAGTCTTGCTCTTTCCTATGGGTATCAGATTTTGTGTGTCCTAAGTGGTTTCTTTTCACAATTGAGAGGTCTGGTTAAAACACAGGGTAACATGCATGGTTGTTTATATCTTGTGGGATTGCAGTTGTAGAACATTATGCCAAATGAAATGAACCAGGTACAGAAAGGTAGACACTGCAGTATATTCTCACTGAGAGTTATGGTTGAGATCTACAACCAAGCACCAGACTGAGATCTGGGAATCCAGTTGAAGAGAGGGACGAGGGAATGCATGAGCAATGGAGATCAAGATTGTGACTGTGGTTGGAATGCAAAATGAAATTAAAAAATCTTTAAAAGAAAATAATGGAACTCATGAAAGAAGGGAGTATAATGATGGTTACTGAGATCTGGAGTAGATGAAATGAGGATGTGATAGTCACAGGGTTTAAAGTCTTTGACAAAAGATCCCTTTAAAAAGAGCGAAACCAGCAAGGAGAGAGTATATGCATTTCAAGTTACCGGAGTGCTGTGGTTTGGATATGAGATGTCCACTCAAGTGGTTGTATCTTTGGACACTTGGTTCCCAGATGGTGGAACTGTCTGAGAAGGTTGTGAGTAACTTTAGGAGGGAAAAACTGAAATGACTGAGCTGCTGGGGCTAATCCTTGAGGCTTCACAGCTCGACCTTACTTCATCCTCTCTCTTTGCTTCCTGAATGTGGATGGATATGATTAGCTAGCTACACCTGCCGCCACAACTCACTGGATGTTGTCACTTCTCCCCTTTTATGATGGGCTGTATTCTTCTGGAACTGTAAGTCTGAATACATCTTTTCTCTCTTATGTTGCTTTTATTCAGGGTATTTTATCATGACAAGGAGAAAGTGACTAAAAGGTGGGGCAAATTTCAAATGTTCTTATCACAAAGAAGGCTAAACATTTGAGTTGATAAGCAAGTTAACGGTAGGATTTATCTACTTGGCATTGCATTCACACACATTTATAGATTTATAAGTTGTAAATGTACACATTAAATAGCAATTACCTTTAAAGTTTGCTTCTATTCTACTGCTTTTTAATGAATACATTTTGTTCTTTGGTAGTGAATGCATACAATGTATAGCACTACCCCTACCCTTACATTTTTCTCTCCCACTCTGCTAAACTACCTTTCCCATATAAAGGTTTTTCCAATATTTATGTCTGTTTTGTTTTGTTTTGTGTCTCAAGAGTATACTCAGAGCTGCTATCATGGCTATGGCTTATCAAACTATCAGAGTCTGTTGGGTACATATTTGTATATAAGTCTAGACAGTGTGTCTCTCCCTCTTTATAATTTGTTAGTTGTTAATAGTTCAGAAGTAAGATGTAGGGTCCCATGAGCCCTTTCCCCATCTATAGCTAACTCTTGGGCAGGCCTATCTTTTTTCTTTCTTTTCTATTAATAACATTTATTTATTCTATGTGGTTTTCACACAATGTATCTTGATCCCATTTGTCCCTTCCCATATGCCCTCCACCTTTGCAAACCCCCCATTAAAATAAGTTTCAAGAGAAAAAATGAAAATAAAATGAGAAAAAATAAAAAAGGGAAAGAATTAAAAATCTCCTTAGAGAAGCTGCAGTGAGATCCAACAAGTCACATCATATACTCCTTGGCCCATACTTTGCTACTTACAAGTTTTCAGTGCAGAGTCATTGGTCTGGTTCGAGGCCCCTGGTCTCCATTGCATGCTCTTCCAGTGCCAGTAAGTGCACCTATTGGCATTCCAGGCTTAGAAAACAGCATTTTGTAACCTTCTACTTATCTTTCAGATCTTACATTCCTTCCATCCCATCTTTCACAATGGTTTCTGAGCCTCAAGCCGGAGGTCTAAACACCTCGTTCAGGGGTGAACCCTCCACTATCCTTTGTTCTTAGCATCTTAGGTAGCTGCAGTTTCTGCATTCATGTCTGTTCATTGACAAAGGAGGCTTCTCTGATTAAGGTTTAGAGTAGCCTTCTTCTGTGTGTTTAAACATGAACAGTTAGAAAGGTACTTCATGCTATGTCAATTTAACTAGTAACCTGTGCTGGGTGCCTCCTAGGGTCTAAGATCTCTGTGTTCATAGGGTTTTGGGCAGTTTTTGAGTAAGAGGCATCAATTGCCTCCTGTGAAGCAGGTCTCAAATGCAATTAGTCAGGGAGCTTTTGGTGACACCCACAACCATCAAATGGGCACATCTTACCTGGCAGATGGGTATTGTAATTATAGAGCTCTCCATTGAATGAGATGCCTTTACTCCCTTAGCATAGCACCACTTAGCACTAAGCAAACTAGACACTATTAGTGAGGTTGTAAACTAGCACAGTCACTTTGGAAATCAGTCTGGAGGTTTACCCTAGACTAAAATTAATACTATCATGTGACTTGTTTATACCACCCCTGACATATACCCCCCCAAATTTGTAAGCCAGCACATAGATATTTACATATCATTTTTATTACATATCTGTTTACAATAACTAAGAAACAGTACCAGTCTAGATGTCAATAACTGAATGGATACATCATGAAAACATGCTACTCAAGCACAGTGGACTTTATTCTGGTGTGACATAGAAATGAAATTTGTAGGTAAATGGATGAAACTGGAAAATTTATAGCAGTAATTGAGTCCTAAGGAGACTGTTTTCTCTCATATGCAGATCATAGTCTTGACTCTTTAGCTCTGTTTGTTAGACTTGGAGTAACCCCAGAAGACAGGAAATTAGAAAGATACGAGATAAGTGTCTAAATGGTGAAAAATACTAGCACATAAATAAAATGAGAGTACAGAGGGGGACACTGGCGTGAAAAGGTTCAAAGGGAACAGGGTGGGAAGGATGAGGGACAGAGGTGACAAATATGGGAGTGGGGAGCAGGTTAGTCAAAATGGTGAGGATGTGAAAAACCCATACAAACCCCTATAATTTAGTAACCAAATTAAAACACATGAATATTTAATTGCTGTGTTTTATTAGATGGTATCTGTAGAAAAGATCAGAATCTCAGAGATGCCAACATGCCTTTATCTTTCTCAAAAGTAGCTTATGGTACTAAATATTAAAAGCATCCATGTTTATATTCCTCCAAATAATTTTTCTCTTGATGTTTATGTTTCTCTGAATACTTCCATTCTCTTGTCATGGGTGAATTGAACTCGAATTATCCACGAAATCAAAATAGGTAGACTTAGCAACAGAAGTTAAAGCTAAATTTGGGTAAGACTGCCTGAGAAGTATGCTCAAACTTCACCCTGAAATGCTTGGATTACAATAAAGAGATGAGATGTAATATGTCATAAAATAATGTTTTATGACAGACCTGTAATATTCATTGTACTTATGCTTATGCAAATGTTAGTGACTATAGCTTCTCTTCAAAATTTCTATTTTTAATTACCAAATATGTCAGTCATTAGGGAATATAAGTTTGTACTCCTAGAACTGATTTTATTTTGTTCAACATGTGTTAATTGTTCTTGTTGATATAGTACAGAGCGATGTCTCCATACATGCTTATAGAACAACTCTGTTCAAATCAAGGTGATTAGTATTCCCCTCTCTTCATCAATCCTTTATTTTTGGAGCCTTGGGATGTTTTAATTGTTGATATTCTAAGAGCAGGATGTTGCTTGCTACATATGCTGATCATTTCTGAATTCAGTTCCCTAGGCTCTAGCTCCAATTATTTGGCTGATGGTGGGAAAAAACTGTATCAATTTCTCATTTTCTCTGTCCTCACAGGAAGGGATAGGATTTGTCCCTGGTGTCTTCAGCAGTACTAATTTTCGGAAGGCTCCCTCTCCCCTGTGCTTTCTTGTTGATGCAAGGTTTCTGTCTGTGATTCTGTGCTTTTCATCAACATAAATGGAAAGACACAATTCTCCTAAGAAAGGACATTTGGGGCAATGTCTTTAGTAATCAGAAATTAAAATTGTAACATTTAAGAGTAACATTGTGGAAAAATAAAAAAAAAACTGAGTTTAATGATTACAGAATCAATTAACATTTTATACTGTGTCCAGCAATTGTTGCTTTTTCACCTTTTAGTTTCTTGTGTCAGGGTTCCAATAAAAAAATCACTAGTGTTTCTTTTCTAGTCCTGTGTAACAGCAAAAGTGTCAAGCCTGTGATTTTCTTCAAGAACATTTTAAAATATCTGCTGCACTGGAATGTTTTCCAAATTACCATTAGACACAATGCTTCCTGCGGCATCTCTCTCTCTCTCTCTCTCTCTCTCTCTCTCTCTCTCTCTCTCTCTCTCTCTCTGTGTGTGTGTGTCTGTGTGTGTGTCTGTGTGTGTGTCGATATGCAAGTGCCATAGCATGTATGAGGAGGTCAAGAAACAAGTTTTGAGAGTTGGGTCTTGCCTTCCACCTTGCTGAGTGTCTTTTGGTGGTTTTTCTATTGTTCTGTGTACTCCAGCTTTTGGGATTGCCTTGTCTCTTTTTATTCCATCTTGTTATAGGAGCACTGGGAATACAGTTGGACTCTACCTCATCTGGCTTTGTTTTTTTCCCACATGAGTGCCAGGGATTAAATGCAGATGTTCAGATTTGTGTGTCTAGTCCTTTACCCATAGAACCACCTCCCAGTCACATTACTATAGATATTTAATGAGACCATATTAAAAAGCAGGGGCCTCCACTAACAGCAATATTAGAGCCCATTTAAACAAATGAGCTAAATGATTTTGTCTATGAGATTTATCCCAAAGTGCCCATTTTAAAATAAATCAGAAAGCACTTTTCAAATGTTGGCACAAGGTGCATCACTTCATTTAAAATGTTTGGTAACGAGAAAGCTGATTGTCATAATATTAGTCAAGCATCAGAAAGGAATATCTCTTCATTATAGATTTTACATTATTATTTTATGATCTTTCATTGATGTACTGCAGATATAAGAAGGCAAACAGTATGAAATACAATGTTCAATTGTTTAAATTGGAATTTTAATGCACTGAAAAGTGTATTAAACAACATATGGTTTTTCACTGATAATATTTACATTGCAGCTTGATACATAGGGACATCACATAGTATAAAATAGTAAATGATAAAAACACAATGTTATGTTTTACATTGGTTCCGAAAGCTGTGCCCAGATACCGGAAAGCAAATCTTGTTCTTACTTTTCTCTTAATTATATTTGCAGGTTGAAATACAATTTAAATAGTAGGTGGTCTATTATTTGTGTCTTAGAGGCAATAAGAATTCAATGGTATTGATGTCAGAAATGTAATAAAGCATATACAAATTTCTTACGACTTTTAGATCTTATTAAATTCCTGTGATCAGCTAATTATTTATGACTTTTTAAAAGTGTGGAAATAAGTTCTCAGCAAGATAATCTGATGAGGAATGAGAAGAAATAATCATTTCATTGTGTTACCTTTAATTAAGCTACAACTAGTACAAACAAAATAGTTTGGAGAGGTATCTCTAGAGACTACTAATAAATAATACCAATTTTATTTTTTCTTCTCTTGAATTTACATTTTTCCTGAGATTCTAAACTGTATAGAGTAGTTTGTATCCTTGCATTTTTTGGGAGGGTGCTTCTCCACTAAGGGCTATATAAGATGCTCCGAAATATTTTCTTTAATTCTGTTACATTATCCTATTAAGGCCAAAAAGTCATTTTGATCACCATTGTCAAAAGAGTCACTACTCTCAGTGTCATTTGGTCCTATCACGATTTAGGCACTATAGTGTTGATCATTCTTAAATTTCAGGATGTTTTATATTTAAAAATACTTTATTAAAAACTCAAAGCACAAAAACATTAGTTATACAGTAAATGATCCTGTGTGGTTATCATCCAACTTTAATGACCATCAACATTTTTATTACATCTATTGACAACTAATTTTCTTTGATATTTTAAAGCAATTTAAGGTCTTAATTTAACTTTGAAAATAATTCAGTATGTTTCTCCATTTATTAGGAAATATTTTAAATGTAGCTATGTAGCATAGTATCACACATAAAAAATTAAAATGAGTCAAGATCTCCTTATTTCCACCAATTGTCTCATCACAGTGTTTTCAAGTTTTGACTATTGGAATTGGGTTCCATGAAAATCCTGTCTTATGGAATTATGTAATGTAATGTATAAAACACAATAAAGGAGATACCATAATAGAGGGAGACATTTTAGGTTTACAGAGAAATCAAGCACTAGGGAAAGGTCTGGAGATTTACAAAGATGACACCAGTTAACAATCTAAGCAACAGAGGAGAGGCTACCTTAAATGCCCTTTCCTGATAATGAGATTGATGACTGTCTTATATGCCATTTTTTAGCATTCATCCAGCAGCTTGTGGAAGTAGAAGCAGACAGATAATCACTGAACTGAACTGGAATCTAGTTGCAGAGAAGAATGAGTGATGAGCAAAGGGGTCCAGACCAGGCTGGTGAAACCCACAGAAATCGCTGACCTGAACAAGGGGAGCTCTTGGTTCCCAGACTGATAGCTGGGATTCCAGCATGGGACTGATCCAGACCCCAGGAACGTGGGTTTCAATGAGGAGACCTTGGAAATCTACGGGACCTCCTGTAGTAGTTCAGTACTAATTCCTAGCATAGGTGTGGACTTTGGGAACCCAATCCACATAGAGGGATACTCCCTGAGGCAAGGCACATGGGGGTGGGCCTAGGCCCTATCCCAAAGGATATGATGGACTCTGATGACCCCCTATGGAAGGTCTCACCCTCCCTGGGGAGCAGAAAGGATATGTGATAGGTGAGGTTTTAGTTGAGGGGAGGGGGGTAGAAGAGGAGGGGAGGGAGTGGGAACTGGGAGTGACATGTAAAACAATCTTGTTTCTAATTCAAGTAAAAAAGATGAAAAAACACATTGTCCTTACTTTTTCTTGCTACTTAGCTTTATAGCAATGTTTTAATTTTTTATTTGAATTAGAAAGATTGTTTTACATGTCAATTCTTATTCCCTCTTCCCTCCCCTCCTCCCCTGCCCTCTTATCAGTGAATGTAAGAAATAAAAAAAATGGATGTGGTTAAGTAGACAGTGTACAGATATATGACATGGGAGTCAGAGGTAAAATCCAGTAAACCAAATATCAGATAAGTTAGCAATAATAGAGAGATGCAATTTTTAAAAATGATTTGTTTTACATTATGAAATTATAGTATAATGACATCATTTCACCCTCCCCCTGCATCCTCATCTCTTTCGTTATCACTTGCACACTCTCTCAAATTAATGACCTTTTTTTCTTTTGTTGATGCTATATGCCCCCCTCCACACACAGTCAGCACTGACCCATTTGTTGAAGAATTAGAGTGTAGTAGATACTGAAATATACCTCCATATGCTGGAATGGAAGATAAGAAGGCTGAAGAGATGGTTCTGTGGTTAAAGCCACTTGATGGTCTTTGAGAGACCCTGGTTTGGTTCCCAGCATACACATGGCAGATCACAACCATTGGTAACTCCAGTTCCAGGGGAATCTAATGCTGTCTTCTGACCTCCTTATGAACCAGGCATGTTGCACATTCATATGTGTAGACAACCTCTCCCCCCACACACATTCATCTAAGTAGGAGAATTATGTTTGGAAAGGTGGCAGTTATTCTGCTCTCCCCATTTTATAAGGAGTAAGTGCTTAGGCACTCGATGTCAAATTTGTTTGACTTTACAATAACCAAAGTATTTGCAAGAATATTTTTCAGTCCCTGTCGTAACAACAGCATTTCAGGAAAACCATGTCAATGCAGTAGAGATACAAGTAGAAAGCATTAGCTAGCAAGGGACTGTTCCGTTAATCATTATGGATTCAGATTCAGATAGATCCATATGGATGCATTAAAATTATGCATTTGGTGGTAGTACTCATTGTTGAAGTGAATTGGAATATCAGTAGTATATTGTAAATGCTAATATGTTTGATATAATATCTGAGTATATATCAGTGTTGCACAGTGTCACTACTTCCACCCAACTAGACATTCATCAAACACTTGCCTACTAGCAGCAGTAGAAATGGCCTTGAAATTCAATGCAACCAGGAACGGTGGTCATATTTCAGAGACATTTGCATTTGTAAAACTGAAACTAAGTGTTATTGTCAATAAATTGATGTTATAGCCATCACAGTGTATTGTAGTTCTCTTTTGCTCCTTTGAAAAGGTTACAGGAGAGGGTGCTCCTGGGAAAGCAACTCAGTGTGACAATACTCTGGAAAAGGTGTGATTTAATCTGTTGTTGGAAGTCTACATTTTAGTAGAGTATGAGTCAGAAGGAATAGGGTGACATATGTGTGTAATGAATGTTATCTTAAAAAGAAAAAAAATCGTTTAAGTACTTCGTTTCTACTTCTAGTGACCTGGTTTTTATTGCAGTCTCCTTTTGGCACCCCACTTAACTGTTTGTGAAATTGCTAAATGGTGACCTTGGCACAGACATTCTGGCATTCTTTTAAGTGTTTAACCCTATTTTCTCACCCCAACTCAATATGCCTAACTCTAACTCAATATGTCTAACCTCTTCATGGTCAGTGAAGCACTTTAAGTGCAATAAAATGTGAAACCATTAGTTCCATTCTAATTCTTATTACATTCCCTGGAGACTTCAAATTCTTCTTGAGTTTCTGGAGTTCCTGAAGAAATGGCAACAGTATATTAGCACAAGTGATATCAGGCTGATCCTGTGTAGATTGCTAACTGACATTCTATTGTGTTTGTGCACACATGCTATTGCTGGAGTTCTCTTGTCCTGCCAGTTCCTGCAGCCCTTTCAACCCCAAATAAGAAAGCAGAGACTTATATTAATTATAAAACTGTTGGCTGATGGCTTGGGCTTCTTACTGGCTAGCTCTGTCTTAATTATTAACCCATTTCTATTAATCTAATCTAATCTAATCTAATCTAATCTAATCTAATCTATTTCTATGTGGTCTTGGTTTACTGGAAAAGGGTCCTGCCTGACCTGTTTCTTCTTTGGTGAAATACATGACAACTGTCTCTGGCAGGCTCTCCTGCCTACCTATCCCAGAATTCTCCTCATCTCCTAGTTCTTCCCATCTTCCTGACTCCATCGGATATTGTCCAAACAGTGTTTTATTCATCAACCAATAAAAGAAACATATATAAGACATCCCCCATCACAGTGCAATGTAGTTCATGACTGCTTCCTCAAGATGAAAGATCATGTTATGTTTGGAACAAGTAAGAAGGGAATAAGTCCTTACCTGTCCCTCCTTTCTCTCTTTTTTTCTTTTCTTGTAGGTTATTGGTTAGCATGTTAAATTAGTGTGTTAGTATTTGCATTTTGAAATAATGGAAAATTACCTCTGACAGTTTCTTTAGGATAGAAGTACCAAATCAAAGTGCTGACAAGAGTGCTCTCTTCCGGGGAATCCATTATGCCTGGAAATGGCTGTTTCTAGTAATTCATGACACTTGCTTACAGAAGCAACACTTCAATAGCTTTCCATCATGCTATGCATGACACTTGTCCTGTGCATCTTTTTGGGTCTTCACATGAGCTGATTATATATTCACCCCCTTTCTCTAGTAAAATCTCATCTTGACCTACCACAAAATTGTTTCCCAATAAATCCTCATTCTGACTTTTTAGTTTTAATCAATACTATTAGTTCTCCTCACATTTCCCCACTTTTGGGAAACAGTATTTTCAACCCCCATGGAACTATGTTACTAGTGTGTTCCTAAGACACACTGGCAAGGAAAGGCAGTCAGTAACCCCAGTTCTGTGAAACTCAGTTCCCTCTATTGGATTCTGCTGGCACTGTACTCCTACATGTATACCTGTATACATACATAAATATGTATATAATTTAATAAAACCAAATAAATCTAAAAAAGAGAAATACCATATTGCCAACTTGCCTAGTTAAATTTACTTTTATAAGAAATTAAACTTCAATTTATGTTATTATTGATACTTTAGAGTATGAACAAATGAAACCAAAGGTAAGTGCTGATGAGTACAAAAATGTTTGTGCTAAGAGAGCTATGAAATATATTTTTTGTCATTTAATTATTATAAAATTCCTAACTGTACTACACTGGTAAGGAATAAGACTTTAAAAATGGTGTCTCTATATCAACCAAATAATTCTGTTGAACTGAGCTTTAAGCTTTAGAAGTTAGCTTCAGAGGTAAAGCTTTTATTATGGAAAATAAAAATGGTGAACTATAGACAATCATACCACAAAGAATACTGTGACATTTGAGACATATGTTCAACTTCCAACTCCATAATGAGTTTATTTTGAGTCTATTTATATACAGTTCATTCAAAGGGCAAAATGAGAAGTTATACACAAATGGCAGGGGTCCAAATGTGATGTCAGTTAAACGATGATTTTATGTGTAATACAACACCCTGCTGGGATTTCTGAAGCTCTTTCTGGAATGCTACATAAAAACTCAGTGCTAAAACACAATGGGAACAAAGTCATTTAAAATTGACAGAATACAATTATCTCCCAACAAGTATGAACTAGATAATGGCTTTTGTAGGGTGAAAGCCAGTGGACCTTGACCTCAATGTGCTGCTCTATAGAAGTATAGACATCAGTCGAGGCTGCTCACCCTCTGACAAACCATCTGGCTAAGTGGTGACTGTGTCATGCGGTATACTATCAAGGGTGACCTTCTGTCATCAACAGTGTTCTGTATCGAGAGAGTCCCTCAGGAGATGCCTGTATGCTCGTAGGCATGTTTGATTCCGAAAGCATCAAGGTCTTATAGGGGTCTGTAACCAATCTGTTCTGTTGACATCTTTTGAAAGTGGATGCTCTTGAGCTCTTTGAGCTATGTTTTTTGTCTGTGACAAAATCCATAGCAACTGTGGTCTTGGCCTGCTCAGGTGAGCCTGCTTCATGTTATAACCACAATGGAAAAACTTTTTGTCATTCAATGCATGTTTACTGGTTAGTTCCTATGCCAGGCTTTTACAATGGGTTTTGCAGTCATACAAATGACATTTACAGACAAGTAACCAAAACAGGTATTGTTAAAATAACCATAAAGATAACTATTGTAATTCCATCTTATGAAAGTTTTTATAAAAGATAAATATAATGAATAATAAATATTTCTGTTTCCTATTTCAGCAGCATTTTTGAAGGCACTTTGATAACTTGAAAGACCTCTCATCTCTGCTTATATTTTCATTTCATTTTTTTTACACCCAATTCATAGCACTGCCTCCAACACTAGCTATTCAGTTCCGAATATGTCTTCTTTGCTTGTTGGCATAATTTGTGTGGTCTCTCTGAAGTGTTAACTACTACCATGGAGGATGTGTTGATTTTATGCTAATAATGGCAAACAGCTACTCTCCCAGAAGAGATGAATTTGTCAACATAATCTTTTAATCCTCTTTTATCTCAACGATAAGTACAATGTTGATTTAAAAGTCGTGAGAGCAAGAACTATACATGATATAACTTCCTGTTCTTAACAGCACTGAGCTCAATACTTGTTGTATCATTAATTTACTGAGTGAGAGAGGGCCACTGAATACTTTATTTTAAATAAAATAATGGCTCAAGAAAAATACAAAACCAACAACAGATATGCAAAGTAAGGTATCTTGGTTTCTTTCTTATCCAGTGAACTGTGTATCTACAGGAATCATTGAATGTTTTTAAACACTTCAAAGATGTCTATTAAAATGCAGATTCAGGCCAAAGGAGGCAGCTCAGAGGATAAGACTGTTTGCTGTGCAAGCCTGAAGAATGGAGTATGAATACCTATCGCCCACCTGAAATCTGGGTGTGGCCTGTCTCTAACCCCTTTGCTACAAGGGAGAGAGAAGCAGATTCTAGGAACTCACTGGCTAGTCAGTCTAAATAAGACAGTGGCTTTCAGGTTCAATAGGAACTCTGTTTCAAGGGTTAAGGTAGAGAGCAATAAAGCATGACATTCTTAGTCCCCCTATGCCCTTTACAATTATATCTGCACACATGTGCGAGCACAAGCATGCTCAACCCCCCCTCAGAAGAACTTCAGTTCTACTAATGTTAGGGATTTTGCACATGAATTTATATTGACTAGCATCTACAACAAATAAAAAATGAGCTATTAAATACAAATCTGAAAATGACTAAACAGATGAAATTTTTATGATATTCTAAAAGGCTAGGAAAAGATTAGACAAAGAAAACATAGAGTGTGAGCCTTATTTTTTATTTAAATATTTTCTTCACTCAAAATTAAATAACAACTTGTGTGATAGTAATAGTCTCCTTTCTCCAAGGCCATATAGATCTAATTCTAGACCTTCTTGGTTCTTGATGACCATTGCTCTAGACTCCATACTTCCTGATGGGGAATGTTCTTCTGTATATATGTTTCTATTATTGGTTAATGAATAAAACACTGTTTGGCTGATTGGCTAGACAGGAAGTGACATAGCTGGGGAGAATCAGGATATAAGCAGTGACAAACAGGAAACCACTGTCTTCTCTGCAGACATGCTGGATAGTCATCGTGTAGCAGGCAAAGGAGTTGCAGGTTTGGCATTCCCCAGTAGTATGTGGAATATTTAGACTAACCAATAAGAAACCATAGCCAATGGTCAACAGTATTTTAACTAATATAGCATCCGTGTTCTTCTTTGGGGGAAAGAGGCTGCAGAACTGGGCAGGAAACACTGCAATGCTTTCCACTTAATAAAGTTTTCAATCACAAAAGAATCGATAATCTTCTGATGATGCACAATTCACAAGCTCTATTTAATGTCCCAGGCAATCACCCAACAACACCATACACATTGTTGAACTTACTGACATTGTCAGTCAATTTACACACAAATTAAGACATTGGCACCATGTGTACTAATTACCATTCTATTACTATGATAAAATACCATGACCAAAGTAACTTATAGAAGGAAGTCACTATTTGGCTTCTGGGTGCAAAAGGAAATACAACAGGCTGTCAAGGTAAGAAAGTATGGCATCAAGTAAGCATGGGGCCTATAGCTAAAAGCTGAGAATATAGGCCTTGAACTGCAAGCAGGAAGCAGAGAGGGAGAATTGGGAATGTTGTTTGACTTTGAAACCTTAAAGCTGGCTTCCAGTGAGAGGCTTCTTCCAGTGAGGCCACAACTTCTAAACTTCCTCAGTGCTACCAACTGGGGACCAAGTATTCAAACAAGTGAGTTTGTAAAAGACATTCATATCCAAACCATCATACCCTAATAATTCTCGATACTTGTGACTCTTGCCTGTCACATATTAGGGTCTTATTTTTCTTCTACTCAGTCCAATGTGACTCACACAGAGCCCTAAATTTCCAGTTACTGTGTGAGACAAATATAAGCTTTAACCTTGAACACACAAAAAAGGAATCATTATCACTCAGATGTTCACTGGCCAGCCTTTCAGTAATTCTTGGGAAGGGAACAAATGTGGACTAGAAATGCAATTCTAAATTCTCCTCAAATAAATTTACCCAGATACCTAGTAGTGCTTTTCAACCTCCATCTTTTTCCAATGTAAGCATTTCCCATAGTCTCAGTGGAGTTGGTCCTCTTACTTGCTGCTCTTCGGTGACTGTATATCTGGTCCTACATCTGCATTTTCTTTTACCTTGGTATCTGTGAGATGTGGGTCATGCCTTCACTTCAATTTACTCATTTATTTCTGGTGGTCCTTGCCCTTGTCTCTTCTAAGATTGATGTCAGGCTTGTCTCTTTTCTTCCCTGATTTTTATGGCACCTATCACTGTGGAATGATTAGTATTGTTAAACAGCGTTGTGTGTCTTGGGATGAATAAAATCTGACAATTACGATTGGATATATTAAGTCCCTATCACATTTTACAGCAAACCAAGTGTTTTATTTTTTTGGTAGAAGTATTTGAGTTTAAAGGTGGAAAATTCCCCCTGGCTTATGGCAATGCTCCATCAAAGATTATTAATTATTGTAAGAGGCTGAGTGAAACTATAGTGCTACTTAGTCTTTAAATTCAAATGAAAACACAAATGTCTCTGGATTACCTAGGGGATGTAGCCTCCTAAATGTCTGTAATAGTTTAAACTGAGTATGTGCAGAGGAATAAAGGCTTGGAAAGAACTGATGTGGTTTTTATTTTGCCCTTCAGAGTAGGAGACCACTGTCTCTGTTTGCCTGAGGCAATAGTGGGCCTAGGGATGACTAGAGTTTGTTACTGAAGAGGTGCACAGAGAAATCACCAAGACTCTGAAAATGAGAATAGAGACAGAAACTGGAAATAAGGGTTTGTGGGCTTGAAGTGAGTGCTGGTGGTCTACTCTAATAATGATACATTGGGTTGTTAGCTATCTTGGAAAGAAGCAGTCTATTATTTTCATATTTCCCAGATTTGCAAAAGCAGCCTATGTTGGAGCAGTCATTTCAGAACCAGTCTATAACTGATGGAATACAACCCCATTCTCCACAAAGCCTTAAGCAGAGAATACTAGGAAGAAAATTTAGACAAAGGAGAATAAACACATTGCCATGTATTCATATATTTTGTTATGTGGGTTTTGGCCCAGACAAGAGGTCTTTAGGAAGAGATGTTAACAAAACTAGAAAGCAAATGTATACGTCTGATGTAGATGTCAGATGTGGACTTCAGATGTAAATGTCAAACGTGAGCATCAGATGTAGACCCTTATGTGGTTCTTCAGGAGAAGAGGAAGGATTTCGGGAACTCTTTGCAAACAACTGGTGTGTTATTACTTTAAGGGGAAAGAACTAGTACAGCCTATAAAGGTAAAATAGAAATGAAAAAAAAAAACAAGCACACTCCCCCAAAGAAAATAAAGCAGAAGGTCTCACTATTGGTTTTCTGAAGGTTCCCATACAAATCTTTCCAGAAGAGTGTCTTCATTGTAGAAATGAGATGATTTATTTACTGAGGATTTCATGGAACACCACTGTAATTCTTGCCAAATAACATTTTCAGGCAGAATTTGAGGTGAGGGTTGTATATGTTGCAAATATCAGTGTTCATAACACAAGAGTAGCCTCTAAGAGTTAATATTCATAGACTTTCAGTAGCAGAGAGAAGTGGGCATCCAGACTCTAGGAGGAAAGAGAGCAAAGCTGAACCATGGCAGGAGGAAGACAGGAAAACCACTGCAATGTATTCCCAACAAGGCTTAGTTTCTTGTCCTTTATCATGATTATATTCCTCTTCTGGAAGCCAAGGATCAGTCATCTGAATGGACTTTATTGGATTCTAGAGATACTGGATTCTAACTAAAGTTTAAACTAGATTACACATTTAGTTATTATTTGTTCCTCACTTGTCAGCAATGGATAGGAACCTAGAGAAACATGACCACCTTTTCTCTATTAATTAGTATTTATGATTTTAACACAGGTGAGACTTCCATTTCTGCCCACCACTGTCCAGTACACAGACATTTTCTCTGTCATTTGGATCTACCTCCAGAATTGAGTTGCTTCTGTTTCTGGTTTTCACTCAAATGTCTGAATTGACACCTGTATTGAAAAATGACATTTTTTGAAGTTTCTTCAGTTTAACTCTTTTTTATTTCAACATATTCTAGTAGTTCTCTTTCTCTTGAGACTTTCTCTTCTAATTTTTCCATGTATGGTTATTCTAGATTCATCTTTCAAAATGAAGACCAGATTCTTCTTTAAAAATTCAATGGTTATTATTATTATATATTAAATCGCCAAATACCTCTCAGTTGTACATGAAATTCTTTCCAAAATATTACCACAATTAATGTTTTGTAGTCTTCCCTTTTTCACTATAAATAATCATTGAAGTAATCAATATGAGGTACTTTTGAGTAAGATATGACTCCCTTTGATGTCCCAGTCTTCAAGTTAATGTTGATGCTTTCCCTGGGGTGCCATCTCTGCTCTGTCATTCACTCCTCCTTGAATTCTGATGCCAACTCTTTGGAATGTATACTGTGGGTATCTGGGGATAGATTTTTCAAAATAAAATACACAATGTGAATATAGTAGTGGGAATAGGATCTCACTGATAGAGAGTGAGAACAAGGTCTAACAGAAATGAGGTAGTTTCTCTGGGGATGAAGAAGAGAGTATTTCACTGGAAAAAATCCTTAACATAATGAGGAGATAATGAAATTATGAAGATGCCTTTTAAGACTCTCAAGAGGACCTATGACTTCTAAGAATTTGAAAGCATGCATCAAAACAGAATGCAGCTAAAATTTCCCATAAACTTGAAATCTCTGGACGTAATTGGATCAATAGATGGTACTATCTCTATAAATGTCTGTCATGGGGATTGCAGTTCAGACACTAGGAAGGTTGTCTTTGTTAGAGATGCTGTTTTCAAAGTCCAAACTCTGGAGGCAATGGCAGGAGAATTTCAAGGCCACTCTAGCCTAAAAAGTGAGATCCAGACTGCCTCCACAATATATTTTAATTAAATGACATTTTTTAAGGAAAACTAAACATTTGTTGCACAATAGAAAAAAGATTCTATAAAATTTATTATTTTTTATTTTAATTGACATAAAACCATAGGCATTTATTTGATTTTATTGATGTCTTGATGCCTATGTATATTATGTAGTGTCCAAATCAATGCAAGCATATTTATATTCTCGGCTGCTTATAATTTCTGTATGGAAATAACATCCAAAATCCTGTCTCCAGGTCTATTGGAAATATAGACTGTTTTATTGTTCGTTATTGTCAATATTGAGAAAATCTTGATCTCTTTAGTCCTCCTAATGTGTGATAAATAGCACAGTAGAATTTCTGGTTTTCATTTGACTGTAACTCAGTTCCAATTGGTTTTCCTCTGCCCATCCTTCTGTCCTCTTACTCTCATTGTCCCCTCTAATTTTGGATATCTGTTTTATTTTTGAGTTTTTACATGTGAATGAGCTCATGCAGAGCTCTTCGTTTCATGCATGGTTTAGTTCAGTCAACATATCTTCCAGTTTCATGTTGTTGCAAATGACAGAATTTTCTTCTACCAAATGGTATTGCAATATGAATATATGTTATGCAAATTATTTATAGGTTTTTCTCTTTATCCATTCATCAATTAATGAACATTTAGTGTGTTTCTGTTTCTTGGTTGTTGTGAATAATATTTCAATTAAAATAGAAGCACATATATCTCTTCCAATACTGTTTTCATGTCTTTCTATGAAGAGCTAGCCTGCCTCCATCTTAGGCTTATAGTAAAGACAAACCTTTGCTTCTCAAGGATTGGGCTAAACACCACCTGCAATTTTTAATTACAAATGATTCTGTCATACCCATTCCAGGAATGGCAATAATGTCTCTTTTCCAAAAAGTTATTTATAACTATATTGAAATCCTACCTTTGTTTAAAAAATGTTGTTACGGCTACCTTGCTGTGACTGCCTTGTTAGGCCTACCTTGCAACCTTGTCTTAATTCAGGATGGACTAAGTTGTTATGATTATGTTCTGCTCCTGCAATCCCTCTTTTGGAAATCCCCTACTCCTGAGTTATAAAAAGCTTTGTCTTCCTCATGCTGATACCCTGAACCCCACCTTAGGGGGATGTAGCTTGTGTACACAAAAATATCTTCCTTTAATTAATTACTTGCTTTAACTAATTTGGCAATGATGATTTGGGTCAGTGGTCTTTCTCCTCCCATTTTTGGGATTAACACATACCCAGTGGCTGCTTCACTGGATCACATAAGCTAAATTGTAATACTTTGAGGCATGCCCCTACTTTTTTTCCATAACATTTATGCTAATTTACATTTTACCAAGAATATATAAGTCCCTACCTTTCTCTACATAATCACTTGTTTGCATTTATCTTTTCAAATTTAACTTTATAATATGTTTCTAATAGAAATAGAATTGTATATACAGTTTAAATGTGACCACTAAGCATTGCAGAACCAATGGGGCTCATCCTTGGGCAGGGCAATTCCCCTTCTCTCATGGGTCATCAGTTGCCTATAGTTCTTTGACTAGAGGTGAGACCCTATTAATTGTTTTCCTTTCCAGGTTGAGATCTCCATTTATATTGCCATTTTCTAGTCTTGTTTATGTATCATGTTTCCCAATAGTCTGATTCTTGTGGTCCTTATGCTCCCCTCTTCTATGTTGTTCCTTAGCCATAGATGCAGAAACTATAATATAGATGTATCTGTTAGGGATGGCTCTTCACCATATGTTAATGGCTGCATTATGTCCAGTTGTGATTTCCTGTGATGGATTTCATTTGGTGCAAAATGAGGCTTCTTCAGTGAGGGGTGGTAGCTACACTTACCCAGAAAAGGTAGCTTGTACACCACTTTTGTCTTTTTTTTTTTTAATAATAGCCATTCTAACTTGTGAAATGCTATCTCTAAGTGCTTTTTATTTGTATTTCACGGATGATTAATAATGAACATTTTCTCATTTTCTCCTTAAGCCATTGATAACATATTAAATATGTTCTCTGGTGTGAAGATAAGTCTCCTGTTTTGGTGTGCTATGTGCAATGGAATTACAGCTTAAGTGATTTAGGGGATTGAGGCTCTATTTAGATGTTATACAGCATGATGATTTGAAGGTCATACAGCCCCCTGATATGAAACAAGCTTAGGATTTTATAGGGAGAGCAATGTCCTTGCTTTTGTTTCACTGGCTTTGTTTTGACAATTTATTGCTGAAGGTTGTTTTTGTTTTCACCCTATAGTTTGGGATTGTTGATGCAGTTTCCTCTTGATAACTGTCAGAAGGATAGTTTCTAGGAATAGCTTTTGGAAGTTTCTTTGCCGGTTGGTCAAGCTTTATAAAGTAGATAAATAGAAAAGAACAAAAAAGTAGAAAAAACTAAAGCCTCCCTTTTATATGTTTTAACTTTAACAATACTAACAGAAGTTCAAGGTGGGTGTGTGAGAGAAAGTCTACTGCCTGTTGAATGGAATATACAAGCTCATTAACAATAAATAAAGTGAAATTATTCATAATACAACAGAAAAAATTATTTAGTACTTGGAATTCTCTTAGAGATTTTAATGTCTCTTTTAAAAATTATTTTTGTGTGTATGTGCATTTGCTTTCCTGAGTTTACATGCACCACGTACCTGAAGTGCCTGCAGAGACCAAAAGAGGGCATTGGGTCCCCTGAAACTGGAGTTACAAATGGTTGTAAGTTGCTATGGGGTTGCTGGCTAGTGAACTCAGGTTCTCTGCAAGAGCAGCTGGTACTTTTAACCACACAGGGATGGATCTTTAAAACTCTTAGTATTTGGGACTAGTTTGTGAAAATACAGTTAGTGAACAGTGAGTTTATTTTGATAGTCCAGACTGATGAGAATCAGAGTATCATCAGGCTGCTTCCCTCCTCATCTAGCCTCTTTGATATGCTCACAGGGACAACGGTGTCCTCCCATTTTATCTGCTTTCCTTATGAGATGGAAAATCATTAAGAGCAAATCTTTGCTTTTCCACTTACTAGGGCATCCTTAGCACCTGGTCAGAACAGATGCATTGCCGATTTCACTGCTGTTTAACCAGTATTCTCTTGGTTATGAACATGGGCCTAAAACCAAGAGCACAAAACATGTTCCATAGCACACACCCTTGAAAAAGCATGTGTGTTTAAATGGGTAATTTAATTTCCATTTTAATGCATGCTTTAGACATCAGTGTTGGTGACCATAATTTACCATGCTGCATATATATATATATCAATAAAATATATTTTAAGTATTTTGACATTCTTCTTATTCACCTTCTTTTAGCCTTTGTTTCTCAGTTTGGGTTCTGGGGTATGGGTGCCTCCCTATGTAGCTCAAGATGTCCTCAAACTCATGATTTTTCTGCCTTAGTAGCTCAAGTACTAGGATTAAAGGTGCTTACCACCAAGTGTGCTGCACTGCATTAGTTCCCTTGTGTGTTTGTGTCAGAGACAGTGCTTGCCTGTCTCTTCTGCCTATTGTACTCTAACCCACATTATAACTCCTTTCATGGGGGAACAATGTCTTCCTTGGTCATTTATTGTTTGGATTCACTAGCATATTACACATGAACATTGATGTTACTTTAAAATAGTTTTCCTTAGTTTTATCTTTTGTGAATGGATGTTTTGCTCTCATGCATGTCTGTGCACTACATGTGAACAGAGCACCCAGAAAGTAGGAAAAGAGTGGCATATCCCCAGAGACTGGAGTTCAACATGGTTGTAAGCATCCACATGGGTGCTGCGACTTAAACTTGGGTCAGCAGAATGGCAGCCAGTGCATCCATTGATCTGTTTCTCCAGCCCCAAATACTAATACTCTTAAATTGAATTATAGTTAGAAGAATTCATTTCTAATTTGTGTTTTGTTTAAAGTATATTAGATTTTTATTTTCCATAATGCTAAAATATTCTTATTGTTAGTGAAACGTCTCTTCCTTATATAAGTCCTCAAGACTTCATGCCATTTTGAGCATATAATGACAAATCCAGCAATATTTTCTAAATCATTAACTTTGATTTCCCAGGTGTATAAATTATTTTTGAGTAGTAGTGGCTCGAACACTGCATATTTTGATTTATTTGGATATACCTGACAGATGATTTAAAGTGTCTTATAATTATAAAATATGATCGTTTATTGAGACAGGTGTACATATGGTGTGCCTTCTGAAATCAAATAAAATGTGCCCAAGTCTAGCATCTGTGTGGAACGCATCCATCACAGCAGGTCTGGGAAACTATTGGAAGCTTTCTTTGCTTTTATTAAAAATAGTCTTTCTCATGCCCATTCTACACAGGCTTACTATTTTCTGTCAGAGGCAAACTTTTGCAGACTTGGTTATATTCCACAACCCTCAGTGTCCTTTTTGTCACTGGTTTATTGTTAGCTTATGTATTGTGTTTGGATATAGACCGAGATGTTAAAGCAATATTGGAGATCCAGTCTTGAACTTTTTGTTTATTTCTCTTATAAATAAGTACCTGGTATTGAGTAGTTCAGGCTGTGGATTCTTTCCAGACTAATATGGTTTGATGAAGCAAGACCCCCCTGAAACAGTGTCCCAAGTGATCCAACATCTAAAACAGCTGAGACGATGCACAGGGCCTTGGCCAGATTTCTGTGTTTTGTCATGATCCCCATGGTATAAATGCCACCCCCAACCAGCAGGAAGTAGTTTGGAGAGAACGACACCCACATTTCCAAATATTGTTCATAAATGTTTGTTTTCATTTTAATGGGGTTGGTTATAAATGGTTAAGGATCACAACCAATCTCCTTCTTAAAAAAATCTCCTTCTAAAGAGGAATAGGTTATAAAAATGAATACTTTGTATTGGAATTGATTTTCATTTATTGATACAAATTTAAGGTCAATTTTGTGATATGTATATTTCTCCTTTTGTTTAGGTATTGTGTTTGTATAGCTCATTTAAATGAAATGCATAATTAAGTCCAGATTATAGGTAGTTACCTATAATAGTCAAAACTTACAGTTAGGTTAGTTAGGTTTTCTAGATATATAGAGATATATTTCAATTGGATAGGCATTCCTCAAAACTTTCAAAGACCTACAGAATATGGCATTTAAAATGGTTTAGAGTTTTTCTTGACAGTGAGACACAACTGCTCCTGGCAACATACCAACTATGTCAGAAGGGATGATGAACATGAAAGACACTTGTTATGGAGTTTGCTTCCAATATGGCAAGACGAGCCATTTGGGAAAGGAACTGCTCTTGTCTGGACTGTTTGACTGTTATTGTATGAACTGGACATGCAGGATGTACAGGAAATTAACCGCTGAAACAAGATGGACATTGCTACAGGGTTACTGCTTCATGGAAGAGTATGCCAGACATCCTACAAGACACAGAGAAAAATGACTAACAAACTATCAATATAGGTAGACAGTTTAGTGTTTCCTTCTTCACTGAGGAGTCTGCCGAACACACCATGGCCTATGGGCCAAAGATGGAACATTACAAAAGAACTTCGGGTGACTGACAAGTCAGTGAGTTGTCTCTGTCAAATCTAGAGTTTATACATTATCCTTCTATGGTCTTTTATGGAGTTGAAGACAGATAGTTATGGTTATATTTTTCCTTAGTTATGATAAAAGATAAGTCACATATAAGACTTTAGACTCATAAAGATAGAATAGATAAAATATTTTATTTAAATCTTGCTAGATGTTGGACTAAACATTATAATTCTTGCTTAATACCCGTTTTTGTTATATATAATTTGACTACGTTAAAGTTAAAACATTTATTTTTATTTAGGCAGAAAAGAGGAGATGATGGGGGAAGTCTTCTGTATATATGTTTCTCTTATTGGTTGATGAATAAATCACTCTTGGTCAATAGGGAAGCAAGATAGGTGGGACTAGGAGACAAGGAGGATTCTGGAAAGTGTAGTAATAGAGAAGTTGCCATGTGATCCTGGGAGGAGAGGACACATGAGTCTGGTGTTCTTGGTAAGATAAGACCATGTAGAAATACATATATTAGTAGTTATGGGTTAATACTGAAGACAGAGCTAGCCTATAAGAAATCCTAGTCACCTGCCAACAGATTATCATTAATATACTATCTCATGTGTTAGTTGGGGGCTCGGTGGTGGCTGCAGAACTGGGCAGGAACATTGAAAAAATAGTTGGCTTGCTCTGCTTTTCCTTGTCATCTACTAGTGCTGTTGTACCATCATTTCCTCCTAAGGTATTTCTCACAATCTAACTAAACCAACAGTGGAGGAGATGTCTAAAACAGATGTTTGTCTTCTTAAGGACACAAAAAATATAAGCCACTCAGATAGCTTCCCTCCTGTCACATGTGACTTTTCATGGTTAACTACATACACACACACACACACACACACACACACACACACACACACACACACACACACACACACAAACAAACCTAGGAAGCATAGCCCATAGCAGAAAGTAGGACACAGTGACGGGTGATTGTTTGACTCACTCTGCTCATCTGGCCATGTTCCATCAGTATCTCTCTCTCTTTCCTGCCTTAGTCATTTTCTTTAAAAAAAAAAAAAGGAATATTCAGTTCCTTTAAATTATCCCATCCAGAATAAATGAAGACAAATAAATGAGTGTTATGTTTCCTTCTTGGAAAAGTTTGAGGTTTGGTTTTTTCTACCTGGTGAGTCTTAAGTGAATGCACACATTCTGTATTCCCCGAGTTGATCCTGTGTGACTTACTGTTTCCTGTTTGTGGAGTAAATAGCCACCTCAGAATGTGTTTCCATTGCCGTGGTGTTTTGCCCAACCACACTGGGTCAGCCAACAACACCCCAAATCCTCTGATACTATAAGCCAAGCTATAATTGTTTCATCTTTTAATTTATTCCTTAGCTGTCTGGATACAGCAACCACAAAAGTATTTAATACAGCAGCATCCCAATCTAATGTGAGCTTAAGTTAGCATGTTGTTAAATGATTGACAGAAGAAAGAGAGGAAAGAAAAGAGGCGGGAAGTGGTGTGCAAACAGGAAGATATAAGAAAAAGAAATCAAAGTAACAGTGTTGAAAAGGAAAAAATGGCTAACATTCAGTTAGAAAACAAAAACAAACAAGAACAGTGACCATTAAATTTATTATGCTCAATTTCAGAGAGGCTTGTCTACTACTAATGGATAATTCTGCCATTCTTTGCTTGAGAAACTAGGCATTCATAACTAATATTTTTGAGTTCTTAACAGTAGGACATAGATAGATTATCTATCCCTTTGGAATATAAATAAAAACAACCACCACAAGTAGAGAGTTTTAAAGACTGAAGGAAATACTCCATTATAGGGAAAGTAGGCAAATTTTACAAGTATTTTTAAAAAGTTATTCAATTTTGTAAGTAATACAATAACTGTTAACTGATGTTGATTTTTTTCCTGTTAGCAACTTATTTGGGTCACTACACTCTTTATACTACTTTTTAATATATTCTCCACAGAATCCTCAATTGACTGCAGATATGATTAACAGTAGGCTTCCCTGCTGTTCGGCTCAGTCATTCATGACTTCACCAGATGGTTTTGCTTTTTGGGCCAACGATTTTTTTCATATTGTATTCCCTCCCCTGGATATAGTCAAGATGCAAAATATGACACTAAATTTTATCACTAAAACAAAAAATGGTAGGGAGAAAAAAGTCTTTTATTTTCTCATACTTAAAAGTTAATAATCAGCTTGCTGCTGTGAGCCAGGTAATTTTAAAGCATATCCGTTTTCTTCAATTACTTACTTTCTATTTTTCCTCTCTACTGATAAAAGTGCTATTAGTTTTTACCACCTTTAACAGTCTTCCCTTCAGCTTCCCTATTATTTTTATGGACATTCCTTACTTAACAATTTTATTTAATGTGTGGTCAGAGTCCCACTGAGAAAAACTCATTATTTATTACTCTTCTAATTATTACTAGTCTGTATAAACAGCACGTAGTTTGAAGTACATTTAAGTAGATAAAAACAAAAATGAATACCTGAAATATTCACCCATGTTTTAATGGGGCAATGTGAATTTATCTGAAAACTAAAAAATTATATCATTCAAACCATGCAATATTTTTGGAAATTCTTCAGTTCTTTAGAAAATATATTTTTTTGTAACTTTATAGTTTTCTGAGGTTGGAGAAGCATTCAAAGATTTTCAGTGTATTTGTTTATATAGTCGTTACTGTAAGTCATTTACTCTGTGTGCGTATGCTTGCACGTGTGTGTATGCATATATATGTATATGTATGTGTGCGTGTGTGTGTGTGTGTGTGTGTGTGTGTTTAAGGAAGTTTAACATATAGTAAAAGTATAAGTTCGATGATTCTTTTTTCGTTAGCATATGTAAACTTCGACGATGAACAGAAGGAATCACTTAGGTCAATTCTGTTATTTTTACAAACAGATAAAGCAGGATTTAGAGAAATTAATGTCCACAGCCATTCCTTTAGCTCTAAGTGGCAAGTTGAAAAGTGAACATTTTAGTTCCTTCTTACCCACTACCCATATTTTGTTTCCTCCAATTTTGTGCACAGTTTGTAGTTTTAGAATGCGAATCTCAGTTGTTCACACTATGTAACTGTCAATAACTGCTATATTTAAAGGTCAAGTGAAGTATGAAAACTATTTTTATTCTCAAAACAACAGAAAACTTTAGCTTCAATAACTACTGATTTCTAAATTTTCTAAATGTCAATCAAGTTTGAAATGACTACTTGATTTTATAATAAGAATAGGGTTGATTTAAATATGTTTACTCAAAGAAGTAGTTTTTTATTTTTGTTAACATTTTTTTCTGTTGTTTTTAGTTACTTACTTTATGCCACTGAATACATTTCAATAAAGATGAAGGCTACAGTTTGTGATTCATATACCAGAATGTAGTCTCTTTAAAAAGCCAGCACCTAGTATATTGAATGATGTCATTCATAGAAATTATAGGGGTCTGGCACAATACAGCCATTCAGTAAATGAGTATGAACAGATCAGTGAATATAAGTATAGTCTATAAACTATGTGTTTCATATATAGAAATGTATTCATACAGATATATTAAAATATCCTACATATAATATTGGAAAGATTAGTTTATTTAAGTATCATCATGTCTTTTTAGAATTAATTACAATTTTGAATGGTGAAATGGGTGAGGTGAGAATCTACTTGAAACATTGTGTAGAAAAGGAGGGAATACGTTGTTTGTTGGGAAAAAAGAAACCGGGTACACAGAGATGTAATTACTCATCATGTGTGATATTTATCATTAACTACAAGCCTAGGAATGGCAGATCATAAGGTTGGGGACTGAAAAGGAGGGAAAGGAGAAGCTCCCATTGGGTGGAAGTTTTAGCAGAATGCTATTATTCATTGACTGAGTCACATTCTCAGTGAGCACATATTTGCTGAGGGATGGACACAGTTCATAGTGTAATGCAAATACTCCTAATGTGATTCCTTCATAGAAATTCTACTTCTAATTTTATTTGCTTTAGAAAAATGCATTAAATATATACATATTAAAGGGTTGTTCATCAGATTAGTGTTATCTCAGGAGGTAACTGGAATCCCAATAACTTTAATGTTATCAACGAGTTAAACAATCAGCAAGTTCATAAGAAAATGGCTATTTAGAGGTTATAGAAAATGTGAAAAGCTGGAAGAAGTGGTTAACCTCGGGATGAAATCCCTGACATTTTTTATGTGTTAAGTTGGCTGAGTTGGGTATTTTATCTCAATAATGAAAAGTGACAAAAAAAAAAAACTAAAAAATTTAAAACAACAGGAGCAACAACAAAAACTAGTGCCAGCCATGATTTGGGGCCATTGCTGTAACAATGTGACAATGTGTCAGTAGCTCTTGGGACTCATCTGCCTGGAAAATTCTGAAAAGTTTGGAAAAAGAGGTCATAAAAAGCTTAGAATGATGTAAGTGGAGCATAATATGTACCTCGGTGGAGGCACATAAGACCAGAAAGCCAATAGGTGTGAAGATGGTATATACTAGACTTAGGGAGTTTAGGTGGAAATAAGAACTCTGTTTGATATTGAACTAGAGTCCATTAAGGTTCAAAGGGGACCCCACTTAATTGGAAATGCTAATAGTGGAAGAGGTAAACCACTTTGTATATACCAATTACTTTTATGATTCAAAGCTATCAAGCAACAGTTTTAATTGAATTTTCTGTAACTATTACTTGCAAATATTGGATATTTAGATTGTGCTTTTATGCACATTTACTATTTGAGTCAGGTTGCTGGATGGAGGCTACCTAATCGTGTACCTTCATAAATGAATAACTTTCTCTGCTCATATATAAACCAGTTTTGCTGATACCAAAGATTCACATTCTCTTTTCTGACACTTTATTATTTGCTGAAAAATAGTCTAATTACAGGCTTCTTCTCTCAGAGTCATAGTTCTAATTATTAGTCACATTGACCTTTTCTGTTGAATAAAAAAGAAACAAATGTTACATCATAAACCATAAAAGCAATGGCATTAAATGCTGGCTGTAAAGAAGTGCATTCATTATGTACTCCCAAATTAGAGTGGAACATCTTTTCAAGGCTTGCATTTGGATATGTTTGACTTTTTTTTTTTTTTTGGAAGACTTCTTTATTTTTAATGGAACATGCAGCAGGCTTTTGTGACCCCACATTCTCCTTAGAAATGAAACTTAAATCAAACTTTATATATTGCTCAATGAAAAGGCTTCTGCAGAGTTGGCATGCAACTTCAAATTTGTTCTGACTTTCTAACATCGCAGCAAGCAAATCACTAAAGTCATTTCTTGTGGAGGGTGGTTGACAATAAAGATAATTTTCTGCAAACACTCATCAAGGCTTAGAACTGTTAAAGAGCATGTATACTAAAGGGGCTGAAAGTCAGCCAGGGTCTCTGTAGTTAGTTATTTGAATATTTTTTCATGTGTCATGTTTGACTTCAGTGTTTTCTTAATGAAGAAACTCAGATACAGGTTGTGTACATTTTCTGACTTTAGAGGCAAATGGACCCTCTGTAGTAAAATAAACTCTACCCTACTTTACAGTCAATTTTAAGAAACTTCTACAATCCTTCTAAATATTGTATTTGATACAAGAGGAATAATGCCAATGTTGACCATTCTATACTGATAAAGTGCTTTTCTTTGTTTATTTTTGCTATTACTTCATGTGCATTTTTACATTGATACGTTCAGTATATATATTTTTAAGATCTAGGTTCAGGAGGAGAAAAAAGACCTAGTAAGTAAGCCAGAAGGAAATTTGAATAGCCAATAAAACATAACAATATTCAAACTTGGGATGAAAAATCTATTAAGACTCAGGAAGAATGCATTGACAGGGTTGCTATTACAACATTCAAAAACTGAGGCATCTCAAAAGATCATGATATATATGATCTAACAGGGTCATTCTTTCTGTGACTAAAATAATCTAGGCTATGAGTTCCTAGTGTTTTAAGAAAAGTGAACCTTTAAAAACACTGATAAAATAATGCATGATCCTATTCCATTTACTCATCCATTAAGTAATGCATATTTATTAACTACAACAGGATAAGCAGTTTTGAAGTTTTGGCAATGCAGCCATAAGTAAAAATGTTTCCCAACCTTATAAGTTTATATGGTATCAGGAGAAAAAACACCCGAAAAGTGAAATAAACAAACTATAACAACCGCTGTAGTAGCCCTACTATATATAGACAATAAAGGGGCTGAAAAAGAAATCAGAGAAACATCACACTTTACAATAGCCACAAACAACATAAAATATCTTGGGGTAACTCTAATCAAACAGGTGAATGATCTATATGACAAGAACTTTGAGTCATTAAAGAAAGAAATTAAAGAAGATACCAGAAAATGGAAAGACCTTCCATGCTCTGATAGGTAGGATCAACATAGTAAAAATAGCAGTCTTGCCAAAAGCAATCTACAGATTCAATCCCTGTCAAAATCCCAGCACAATTCTTCACAGATCTTGGGAGGACAATCCTCAACTTTATATGGAAAAACAAAAGACTCAGGATAGCCAAAACAACCCTGTACAATAAAGGTACTTCAGGAGGCATCACCATCCCAGACTTCAAGCTCTACTATAGAGCTGTAGACAAGAAAACAGCATGGTATTGGCAAAAAAAGATAGACAGGTAGACCAATGGAATCAAATTGAAGACCCTGATATTAACCCGAACACCTGATGAACACCGGATCTTTAACAAAGAAGCTAAAACTATGCAATGGAAAAAAGAAAGCATCTTCAACAAATGGTGCTGGCATAACTGGATGCAGACAAGTAGAAGATTGCAAATAGATCCATTACTATCACCATGCACAAAACTTAAGTTCAAATGAATCAAGAACCTCAACATAAATCCAGCCACACTAAACATCTTAGAAGAGGAAGTGGAAGGTACTCTTGAACGAATTGGCACAGGAGACCACTTTCTGAACTTAACTCCATTAGCACAGACACTGATATTGACAATTAATAAATGGGACCTCCTGAAACTGAGAAGCTTCTGTAAGGCAAAGTACAGACAACAAGACAAAATGGTAGCCCACAGAATGGGAAAAGGTATTCACCAACCCCACATCTGACAGAGGGCTGAGTTCCAAAATATACAAAGAACTCAAGAAGCTAGTCACCAAACACCAAATAATTCAACTAAAAAGTGGGGCATAGAACTAAACAGAGAATTCTCAGTAGAGGAATCTAAAAGGGCTGAAAGACACTTAAGAAAGTGCTTAAATTTCTTATCCATCAGGGAAATGCAAATCAAAACACTTCTGAGGTATCAAGTTACACCTGTCAGAATGGATAAGATAAAAAAAACCAACAACAGTTTATGCTGGAGAGGATGTGGAGAAAGGGGAACACTTCTCTATTGCTGGTGGGAGTACAAACTTGTACAACCACTTTGGAAATCAGTATGGCAGTTTCTCCAGAAAACGGAAACCAGTCTACCTCAAGATCCAGCAATTCTACTCTTAGGCATATACCCAAAGGATGCACATTCATACTAGGACATCTGTTCAACTATTTTCATAGCAGCATTGTTTGTCATAGCCAGAACCTGGAAGCAACCTTGATGCCCCCCAACTGAAGAAGGGATACAGAAAATGTGGTACATTTACACAACAGAGTACTACTCAGCTGGGGGAAAAAAGAAACCAATGGAATCTTGAAATTTGCTGGCAAGTGGATGGAACTGGAAGAAACCATCCTAAGTGAGGTAACTCAATCACAGAGAGACAAACATGGTATGTAGTCATTCATATATGGATTCTAGACATAGAGAAAAGGATTATCAGCTTACAATCCATTCCTCCAGAGAAGCTAGGAATTATGGAGGACCATAAGAGAGACATACACTGTCCCCCAGTGAAGCAGAAAGGGGTAAGTGCCCCTGAACCAATGTGGAGTATGGGGGGAGGGAAGAAGGAGAAAGAGTAGGGGCAGAGAAGGGGGGGGAGAACATGAGGGATCAGGAAGATTGAGTGGGGTGAGGAATAGAAGAGAGCAAGAAAAGCGACACATCAATAGAGGGAGCCACTATAGGTTTAAAGAGAAATCTGGCACGGAGATCCAAAAGGATGACCACAACTAGGACCCTAAGCAATAGTGGAGAGGCTACCTTAAATGCCCTTCCCCTACAATGAGAATGATGATTACCTTAAATGTCATCCTAGAGTCTTCATGCAGTAGCTGATGGAAGCAGAAGCAGAGATCCACAGCCAAGCACTGATCCAAACTCCTGGAATCCAGTTTCAGAGAGGGAGGAGTGACGAACAAAGCGGTCAAGACCATGCTGGGAAAACTCACAGAAACAGCTGACCTGAGCAAGTGGGAACCCATGGACTCCAGTCTGACAACTGGGGAGCCAACATAGGACCAAACCAGGACCCCTGAACATCGGTGTCACTTAGGAACACTGAGTAGTCTGTGGAGCTTTTGGCTGTGGAACCAGGATGTATCCCTAGTGCCTTAACAGATTTCGGGACCCCATTTCCCATGGAGTGATACTCTCTTAGCCTAGATACACAAGGGAGGGCCAAGGCCCTGCCTCAAATGACTTGACAGATTTTAGTGATCTCTCATGGAAGGCCTCACCCTTCCTGAGGAGTGGATGGGGGATTTTACTGGGAAGTCATTGGGTATGGGAAGATGGGAGGGAAAGGGGACTGGGATTAATATGTAAAATAAGGTTGTTTCTAACTTAATTATACACACACACACACACACACACAGAGAGAGAGAGAGAGAGAGAGAGAGAGAGAGAGAGAGAGAGAGAGTCACTTCAGGGAAATCTATGGCAATATGGAGAGATATGGAGTGTTTTGATGTGTGGCCATGGAAGTGTAGACTTCAGGTGTATTATATCCCATAATACAACCTGGATATGGATTTTGGTCTGCAGACTTAACTTGGGAGATGAATTTTTTTCTGGGGAAGTTAAGTGAGTCACAAAGCTGAGGTCAACCAGATGGTGTCTGTGTAAGTTCGTGACTTCCAGCACACCAGTGAAAGCTCAGGTACAGAGCTGTGCTCCTCTGGACATTTCGCAGCTTCTGTTGGTGGGTCACCGGCTCATCTGGCCTGGCATGACCAATAGAGAAGCATTTCCTTGGGGCTGGAATCAACTATGTGGATAAAGGATAGGCAGCTCTGAGTATTTCTTCAATCAAAACCAATGGCAGTAAGCAATAGGTGCTCCAACTTATATTAAGGATCTGAGTGGGACTCCAAATGTATTTATTTATGCAACCAAGAAAGCTTTCCCTCAGCACTCAAAGCAACATGAGCAACTGATCACGTCCTCAAACTTCCAGCTTTCTAGTCAAAATATATATTTCCTCTTATGTTATTTACCTGAAGTATGTGGAAATAGAAAGCTAATAGAGAGATATCAAGCCTAAAAAGAGACTGAGGACAGCAGAGGGCACTACTGAGGTAGAGGAAGGAAGGATGGTTGCAGAACCCCAGGGATGTTGGAAAAATCACCCTGTAAGTTTTGTTTGACTTGTAACTCTATCATTTTCTCTGGACCCAAGGGATGCCCAAGCAAACCATTCACCACTGTTTGCTGGATGCCTGTTAGAACTGTTGAGCAATGTTGCTTATCCTCTCCCTGCTTTACCAGTTCAGTAGAGTCTTCTTTGCATACTTCTGAAGAAACCACACTTACTGCAGTCCTCCAATAATGCAAACCACTAGTAAAAGGAGAGCTATGTTGATTACACTTTTCGTTCTTCTACAGAGCAGCCATCTCAACTACTCCATTTCAGCCCACTGAAAGACAGACCAAAGAAGCTGAGGTATACCCTAAAGTGACAGAGCTTTCAGGGAACCCTACTACACACTGTATGATATAGATGAAACTGCATTTGGTTTCCTTACATTGTATCACAGTAACTGAAAGCGAGCTGGAACAGGATAGACTGAATCGGAAGACAGTGTAAATTGGTTTTAAGTGGGATTTCATATTAGTTTATGCTCTTTAGTATATCCAGAGGCATCTGGTCTTTTTCAGTTAAGAAGCTACCCAGAAAAGTAAATAGAGACAACTGCATCATAATACACAAAATGATGTGATATCCTCATAATGAACACCCTCTATTCCAAGAGCAACCCCATTGGCAATTATATATTTTATTATATTACTTGATATTTGGTTAGCTTTATGAGTTACTCATTATACCACTTCATTTAAAATTTATTTTTCTTCAATTAGGCCCAGGACCAGCACAGGAAGATTTGGCCGACTTTGCAGAGCCCCCATTGAGGGCCCTACCCTGCCTGGGGAGTGGTGGGTGGATGGGGTGGGTGGTAGGCTGGGGGTGGGGGAGGAAGGGATGGGTGTGAGGGGAGGGAGAGGGAGAAGGGACTTACATGTGAAACAAGCTTGTTCCCTAACTAATAAATAAATAAATAAATAAATAAATAAATAAATAAATAAAATTTCTTTTTCTTTTCTTTTTCACTTTTTTTTGTTTTAGTTTGTTGAAACAATTTCTCTGGCTGTTCAAGTCCTGGAACTTGCTTGGTAGATCAGGATGTCCTCGACTCAGAGATCTGCTTGTCTCTGTCTGCTGAGTGCTGGGATTAAAATCTTGGGTCACCACAACCAGGTTAAAATTTTAATTTCTTTTCTACAACTTGAAGAGTTGAAGGAATCATTTGATAGTGTAACCTTTATATGCTAGGGTTGTCTGAAATGTTATATAATAAGAGTAATCATCGTTTTCTTGCATTGAAGTGTGTTAATATGAAAATGACACTCTGCTTTGAAAACTGTGTTAAACACTGGGAGAAGGGAATTTGACAGTGGTCATTCTATTGGCTTGCATTCATTGCATTTAGTAAGAAGTTCTGTAAAGTCATTGTCACACAAATGTAACATATAGTTTGAATAGTGATAACTGTTTTACTTGTAATATTATTTGTACTTAGTTTGAAGTGCTCACACTTACAATCCCACAGTTTGTTAGCTTTTAGAGTATTTATAGATGGAGTCATCTCTATGTTTAGACTCGGGACACTTTCATCTGTATCTAAAATAATTCTATAGTTGGAACCCTTTAACAGTCATTCTTTTACTCTTATCTGTCCCTGTCAATCATTAACAATCTGGAATCTACCTTCTGATTCTGTTGTTTTGCTCTTTGTAACATCACATTCACATGGGCTCATGCAAAATGTATTTTGTGACTGTGTTCTCTCTTTTTAGCATGCTTTCCACATTCATTCAGGCTATTATATAAATCAATAATTTTCTATTTATCGCTAAATTACACACCACTATTTGGGTGTACCAAATTTCATGTATTTAATCATTCTCATTTTTAAACTATTAGGAAAAATGCCTTTAAATTTTTGGTTAAATTTGCTTTTGAAAGATGCAGAGTCCCACAGACAAACATTAGGTGGAACTATGGGAGTCCTCTGGAGGAGGGGGAGGGAAGATCTGTGGAACCAGAGGGTTCAGAGTCACCAGGAGAACAAGGTACACAAAATCAATTGAGCAGGGCTCATGGGGACTCACAGAGATCATGGAGCCTGTAGGGGTCTGACCTAGGTCCTCTGCATATAAATGTTACAATTGAGTAGCTTGGTGTTCTTATGGAATTACTAACAGTGGGAGTGGGGATGGTCACTGACTCTTTTACCTACTTGTGACACTCTTTTTCTCCTACTGGATTGCCTCATCCATCCTTGATGTGATGGTCTGTGCCATGTTAGAAGCATTTTATGCCTTGTTTGTTTGCCTTCTTCTCTTTGTTGAGGGGAAATGGAGGAAGGGTGGATCTTGGGGATAAGGGAGAGGGTGAAAGGCTGGGGAAGAAGAAGGAGTGGAAACTGAGGTTGGGATGTAATATATGAGAGAAGAATAAAAAACAAACCTATAAGTAAGTTATTGAAAAGTCAATGTAAGCCAGGTGGTGTTGGCACATGCTTTTTATCTCAGCACTCAGGAGGAAGAGGCAGGTGGATATCTGTGAGTTCCAGACCAGCCACATAGAAACCCTGTCCATATATATATATATATATATATATATATATATATATATATATATAATAACTTTGTTTTTGAAAATTTCATGCACATGTAAAGTACATTCTGAGATCTGAAATCCCCCACATGCTCTAGTCTCCACCTTATTTCCCTTTGAAAATAATTTTGAGATTCATTAAGATTAACTGGGATTATCTTTGTGACCATAAGTTTGGAACTGTCCATTGGAGCCTTGCAGTCTTCTTGATGGTCACCCAAATGAAAAAAATCTTCCAGTAGCCAATAGTTCAGCAGGAAAGGAGTTGAGCCCTCTAAACTCATTCCTGATCCTCAGAGGTTGATAGACCTAGTGTTGTGTAGGTCTGTTGTAGGCAGCATGGCTTCTGAGAAGTCATGTCTGCATTTTCTGTGTCATTTCCAGAGAAAACATTTCACAGCCCTTATCCACATTATTCAGCTGCTAAATTCTTTCCACTGCCTCCTCTGAGATGGAACATGAGCCTTTGGGGGTGGTAATTTAAATGTTACTTTTGGAGCTGAGCACTCAACCCTCACTTAGCCCCAGTATCTTTTGCAACCATGCATCTATGCATTATCATTATCTGTTGCAAAAAGGATGCTTCTCTGATTGAATCTCAGAGTTGCATTTATCTATGGGTATAAACATAAATATTTAGAAGGCATTTTGGCACTTTGACAATTTACCTAAACACTAAGAAGTTTCTCTCTTAGAGCCACAGACTAGATTAGTGATGGCTTTTTGCCTGGGTTTTACCATACAGGATATGAATTTATGCTTCTGAAGTGGGTCTCAATTCCAATCAGAAATTTAGGCTTTAATCAACATTTGCATATCAAGTATTTTTGTGGACATGATTTTATGTCTTTTGAGTATGTACTAGAGGCAATTTTTTCTGACACTAAGGATGCTAAACATCACTATGTGTTTATTAGTTTTATGTCCCTTTGTAATATAATCTTTCCTATTATTATCTTAAGATTTCTTTTCTTTGTAATCATGGAAACTACACATTTAAATGCATAACATACATAAACTAGAGTTAGTGTTTTTACGTATGTGTGTCTGTATAGGATGTATTGAGTACATTTGGACAATTATATAAGGCATCATTTATTTCTTTATTTTTGTGGATTTTCCACATGTGAGACTGCTAATAGAATCATGAGGCCAAGGTGACTTGTCCCACAATGCCAATGGAAGGCCTATAAGTTCAATAAGACCATATATGCAAATAAAATTAACAAAAACCTAACATCTAGATATAGTTATATGTTGTATCATAGGGTAAATATATTTCAAGTTTTAAACTAAAACATAAACAGTGACTCAAAAAAAACAAGTTATTTTAAATGATAAAAAGGGTTTTAGACATTAGAAGAGGAAAATTGTTTAGTGGGTAAAGACATGTGGCAACAAGTCTATAGACTGAGTTGATACCCACAAGCCATATGATATAAGGAGAGAATCACTCCCACAGGTTGCCCTCTGACTTCCACTTGCACACCATGGTACATGTGCATGTGCATACACATAAATAATTAAATAAACAAGCAAATAAAATCAGAGGAATCAAATCATAACTGTTGTAGAATATTCGTAAATGAACTTATACTATTTTGTTATTTAAGGTAAATCATAAAACTATAGACTAGATGGAAGAAAGTAATTCAGCCAAATAAATTCATGAGAATGGGACATGCTATTTTTCAGTATGTTTGGTTTCAGCCAGTTTTTAGAGATTGGTAGAATTATACTTATTTTTAGTTAAGCATTCTTCTAAAGATTCTCTGTTGTAATCTTCCAAACTGGATCCATGAGTTAGTTCAAGCTCTTTGCAAAAACTATATTTCTCCAATATGCACATATTTGAAGTTTTAATTGTGCCATTTTAGTAGATATGTTTACAAAATTATAAACAAAGTGTTAGGCTTCCCTTTTCATCCATTTAATTTAAATCTTAAAAATATTAACTGTATGTGAGTGAGTACATACCATGTTTGTCTTTCTGTGACTCAGGATGGTTTCTTCTAGTTCCATCCATTTGCCAGCAAATTTCAAGATTTCTTTGCTTTTTTTCCACTGAGTAGTACTCCATTGTGTAAATGTATCACATTTTCTGTATTCATTCTTCAGTTGAGGGGCATCTAGGTTGCATCCAGGATCTGGCTATTACAAATAATGCTGCTATGAGCATAGTTCAACAGATGCCATTGTTGTATGAATGTGCATCCTTTGGGTATATGCCTAAGAGTAAAATTGCTGGGTCTTGAGGTAGACTGGTTTCCATTTTCTGGAGAAACTGCCATACTGATTTCCAAAGTGGTTGTACAAGTTTGCACTCCCACCAGCAATGGAGAAGTGTTCCTCTTTCTCCATATCCTCTCCAACATAAACTGTTGTTGGCGTTTTTGATTTTAGTCATTCTGACAGGTACAAGATGGTATCTCAGAGTTGTTTTGATTTGCATTTCCCTGATGGCTAAGGATGTTGAACAATTTTTTAAGTGTCTTTCAGCCATTTTGGATTCCTCCATTGAGAGGAGGGGGAAGGAGAACATGAGGGATCAGGAAGATTAAGTTGGGAGATGAACAGGTGTCAGCAAGCAAAGAGACACATCAATAGAGGGATCCATTATAGGTTTAAAGAGAAATCTGGCACTAGGGAATTGTGCAGAGATCTACACGAATGACCCCAACTAGGAATCTAAGCAATAGTGGAGAGGCTATCTTAAATGCCCTTCCCCTATAATGAGAATTATGATTACCTTAAATGCCACCCTAGAGCCTTCATCCAGTAGCTGATGGAAGCAGAAGCAGAGATCCACAGCTAAGCAGTGAGCCAAACTCCTGGAATTCAGTTGTAGAGAAGGAGGAGAGATGAACAAAGGGGTCAAGACCATGCTGGGAAAAACCCACAGAAACAGCTGACCTGAGCAAGTGGGAACTTATGGAACTCATTCTGACAGCTGGGGAACCAACATAGAACGAAACCCGGCCCCCTGAATGTGGGTGTCAGCTAGGAGGACTGGGCAGTCTATGGGGCCTCTTGCAGTGGAACCAAAATGTATCCCTAGTGCACGAACATGTTTTAGGAGCCCATTTTCCATGGAGGAATACTCTCTCAGTCTATACACACAGGGGAGGGCCTAGGCCTTGCCCCAAATCTGCTGGACAGATTTTAATGATTCCTCATGGAAGGCCTCACCCTCCCTGGGGAGTGGATGGGGATTCGATGGGGGTGTTGGTGGCCTGCATGGTAGCATGGGAGGGAGAGGGAACTGTGATTGATATGTAAAATAAGATTGTTTCTACTTTAAATAAAATTTACAAAAAAATACTAACTGTAGTTTAGAATACACTGGTATAATCTTATGCTAATGTTTTCTGCCTCCTTAGTACTATGGGATATTCAGCTCTGCTTCATTCCATCAGTTGATCTCACTTGTGAGTTGATAAAAAGAAACACACAAAATGAAAATTATTTTATAGATAGTGAGTCTATAGTGATCTTTCCTATCATTCTAGGTGACAAGATTTGTGCTGTGGATCTACCAGCTGTCAGAGATTTTACTTGACTCCCTCAGCGATGCCTTGCAAAGAGATGTGTTGTTTGTTTCCTTTTTGTGGTTGGGATAAAACACTCTGATTTAAAAAAATTATGTAATGAAAGGATTTATTGGGATTACACTTCCAGGTTATAACAGGGAAGGGCAGGATCTCTAGGGAGGAACATGGCTTGCTCTTTGGCTTGATCACAGGTTTATGTTTGCTAGATTTCTTTTGTTTGTTTTGGTTTTTCGAGACAGGGTTTCTCTGTGGCTTTGGAGCCTATCCTGGAACTTGCTCTGTAGACCAGGCTGGCCTTGAACTCATAGAGATCTGCCTGCCTCTGCCTCCTGAGTGCTGGGATTAAAGGCGTGTGCCACCACTGCTATGCATTTGCTAGATTTCTCACACAGCCCAGAAGCACCTGCCTAAGGATGGTACACTCCACTGTGGGCTGGACCCACAAGTATCAATCAACAATCAAGACATTCCCTCACAGATCAATCTGATCTAGGCAATTCTTCAATTAAGGCTTTCTAGTTGACAGCTGAGTTAATTAGGACAGAGGCTAAACTATATCTAATTCTCCAAGCTTATTGATAAGCATAGCTTCAATGTATAATTGAATCTCCTAAACTATGAAATCAAAATCCTATACTGTAGCCTCATAATCAAGTTTCTATCATGTACTTGTTTTATTCCTGTACTTTGAAAGCTGTTCTTGCCTGGAGGCTAGAACCACACACAGGATTTGGTGTGCAGGCTATCTAAGCCCAAGCCGGGTTGCTTGATACATAATTTGTTAAGATTCATTTGTGTCTTATTCAAGTGAGATAAAAATCCCCGAATGATGTATTTTTACTTACATGGGTAGTAGTATGCACACTAGATTAATTTTACTCATGGAAACAACCCCTCTCAGATTATGAGGCTTATTCTTGTTGTATGATTTTCTCAGTAGGTCAGCCAAATTACAGTACACCTATGAGGTGTCACTGGTGGCTTTTGCTCTGGGCTAGTTTTTCCCAGAACTTTTATAAGACAGAATGTCCCATTCTGGGGCATGGAGCTAAATAGTCTCTTAGCCAAGATTACAAAGATGGTTGTTTCCTTTGGGCCATAGGGCAGGTAAATATGCTAGCTCCTTACAGAAATGAAAAGTTCCAAAGTGTGTCAGTGATTACACAAACCTTGAGCACATGGAGTTCTCACCTCCTCTCCAGGGAGACATCAAGAGCAAAAGTTCACAACACATACATAAAACTAATGTTGCCTGCTGCAGTATGAGAGGGTAGCCCTGGGCTTTAGATCCAATAGTTTCAAGTCTCAGAATCATCTGTATGATGACAGTAAGTCACTTGCTAGCTTGCAAGTTGAGTCAAATCTTGGATTTTTCACAGAACTTCTAAGTCTGGAGAAGCCTTAAGCCGTATTCTAGGGCCAAGTTGATCCTTAAGATAGAATGCACTTATGTGTTATAACTGTCTTTCACCTCATGCATACAAATGGTAGTTTGTAACATTGGAAACATTTGAGGGTAACTAATCAGATCACCTGCTGTTTTTTCTTAATTTTCTT
Organism: Cricetulus griseus; assembly: GCF_003668045.3. Lineage (NCBI taxonomy): Eukaryota > Metazoa > Chordata > Mammalia > Rodentia > Cricetidae > Cricetulus > Cricetulus griseus. Next base: position 166,367,744 of record NW_023276806.1, read on the forward strand.
ATGGAATCCAGATGAGAGTGGATCCCAAAGGTGAATGTCATCATGAATTCTAAAATCAATAGTATACACTTTATTTATTGGGACAATAATGAAAATAGATCTTCAAAAGTTGTAATAAATATGAAAAGGCCACTCCTTCCTAAAAGATAGAATGCACTATTTCCTTTACTGGCATTGCTCAGAGAATGCAGTTCTCATGAGATCTCCACTTCCAGAGTGAATGATTTTGATTAGCAGATTTTAAAAAGACAATGGTGTAGCTAGTTCATCTTCTAGCTGCCCTGTTGGAATTGGGCTTGGGTGCAGAAGGGGAGCAAACTGGCTCTTTGTTTGCACACACAGTTATGGGGACTCCGGGGGCTGTATTGTGCCCTTGCCCTCTTTGCTCTCTGTTAAAGGAGAACAAACATACATTGTTACCAAAGCCAGTGCCAAGGGGATTTAGAGCAGTATGTGAAAGTTGACAGTGACATTTGTAGGCAGAAATATAATACTGTCATACTCACTGTTAATAGACAGCAATGTCTAGAAATTGCCCAGACCCACCTTACCATGGGTCAACAATAGCTGCTGGCATATAGTTGTTATTGATGGGGAAAGTTTCCTTATGCTATTGTGAGAAAAAGAATGAAAAGGTACACATTTTCCCACCTGCTTTCACATTATTTGACAAGCTATAATGAAGTTCATCTGACCCAAAAATAATTTCAACCTTAACAATTGTTGCTTGCATACTGCTGTCTAAATCACAGTTTAAGTCTTTATGAAAATGCTATGATTCATTTTTGTTTTCCAAGCTTTTAAAAATGATTAGCTCTTTGAGAATTTTATATGCTATGTTTTGATCATATTCATTTTCCCAGACCCCCTGGATCTCAACCACATACCCAACTTTGTGTACCTTTTTTTTAGAACTCATCAAGACCAATTTGTGCCGCCCGAATATTCTTGGATATGTGGCTTTCCACATGCTATACATATCAAGGCTACACACTTAAATAAAACTGTGTTTCCCGACTGTCAGCTGCCAATATGTCCACTGCACTCTCTTGGTGCCGGGACTGTCAAAAAGTCTTCTGCATGCTATTACATCTTCTATGAATTCATATGTGCTACTGCCCTGTTATAACCAGAAGACATGGTTCGCTCTTAGTCATCAACCATTTCTGGCTCTTAAATTTTCTTACCCCCATCTTCTGTGATGATATCTAAGCCTTGGGAGGAGGATTGTAATATATAAGCCCCACTTAGGGTTAAGCATTCTGTAGTTTCTTATTTTCTGGGCCCCAAAAGAAGATTCTCTTATTATGGTTGCGAGGTGCATTAATCAGCAGGCATCACAACAAGTCATTAGGAGTTAGTTTAGTAATATGTCTACTTCACAAAAAATAGTAGTACGTTTTCCCCTAGGCCCTAGGCCCTATGTAGCTATAGGGTTTTATTATTGATTCATGTACGGGTTTCATTTTGGGAAGTGAGACTTACGTCCAGTTTGAAAATAGTCAGTTACTCTCATAATACTCATGCTACCATTCCACCAGTGGGCCTGTCTTGCCAGGCCACTCATTTCTGTAGCTTGCAATGGTGGGTAACAGTGATGTTTAATTTTCTCCTCTGGTGGCATGAATAGCACCATCCAGCCCTGTGAAAAGCGCTATTCTTTTGAAGGAAATCACGAAACTATATCTTGTAAAGGGAAGACTTCATCGCCTTTGGGTTTTCTGTCTACTCAGAAGCCCTGTGCTTCTTTCTTGAGATTCTAAGGTGTGAAGGATTTACTTTACCTTATAATCCATTCGTTTTGTTTTTGCTCCATTTTAAGATTCTGGTCCTTTGTTTTGTTTCACTTTCTTATTGAGTTTTTCCCTTGCTTTGTGTTCTTCTTTTCCTGACCTCCTTCAGGCTGACATGCTTGATCTTGTCTCATTTATCCTAAGCCTTCAGATTTCTGCCCAGTAAACCTGCTTCCTGTGTTTGTTTGTTAGCCTAACTGACATTTCAGGAATTTCCACTATAGATGATTCAAATTTAAACTGTATTATGACTCATCTGATGACTTGTATATTTATTCATATATTGTTTTCTCTTCCTTTGGCATTACTCATTATTTTAAAGATTCTATGACTTACATATTAGAGTTTCTGTAGTTAGTTTTAAAAATGCTTACAATTTCAAGTACTATGTTACCAATGAAATTGAAAATAAATCCACAAACCTATGGGCACAGCAAATGACACTGTCATTTGGAAAAAGTGGCAGTCTAAAGAATGTGAAATGGTTTTAATCAACTACACATCTGATGGATGTATGTCTAATATCCAAAATATATAAGGAAATCAAGAAACTACACATCATGGCTCAGAGGTTAAGAGCACTAGCTGCTCTTCCAGAGGTCCTAAGTTCAATTCTCAGCAACTACATGCTGGCTCACAATCATCTATAATGCATTCCAGTGCCCTCTTCTTGCCTGCAGTGCAGGCATACATGCAAGCAGAATGCTGTACACATAATAAATAAATAAATCTCAAAAAACCCCAAATAATCCAAATACAAAATGGGATACTGTTGTAGGATATTCGATCTTACTGTGAACCCTGAGTTTGCATTTACATTAACTAAATAAATCAACCTTGAGTCAGGAAGTGGAGCTAGCAACTAATTGACAGAATGTAATCAGAGAGAGTCAGAGGGAATCTGGAAGAGGGATAGAGAGATGCACAGGAAGTAGTAGAGAGGGACTTTGAATATGGTGGACATTTTTTTTGGTTTGGCAGAGCAGAAGGAAGCTCTTTTTCAGACAACGAGGAAGAGGGAAGTTCAGCTAGTTGCTCCTTAACCTCTCTGAGCTAACAGGTTTTCACCCCAGCCTCTGACTCCCAAGTGTTATTGATAAATAGAATGATAAAGATTTAGTTAAAGCTTCATTTGGTGACAGCAGCATGAAGCTGATCCAGTGGGATGTAAGAGTTCTGCCAGAGCTCTGCCTGAGAAATAAGCCAGCAATTACTGACTGAAACAGCAGTAGATTCAGATGCAACTGCTGTGCTCATGGAAAAGCAACTGGATACGGATCTAAAAAGTGAAGTCTCAATAGAGGAATCTCAAATGACTGAGAAACACTTAAATGTCCAACATCCTTAGCCATCAGGGAAATACAAATAAACACTACTTTGAAATTCCATCTTATAGCTGTTAAAATGGCTAAGATCAATAATGCAAGTGGTAGCTCATGCTGGCAAGTATATGGAGCAAGGGGAACACCTCTTAATTGCTGGTGGGAGTACAAACTTGTTTAGCCACTATGGAAATCAGTATGGTAGTGCCTCAGAAAGATATGAATCTATCTACGTTAAGGTCCACCTATACCATGCTAGGTATGTACCCAAAGGATGATTTATCCAACTACAAGGACATTTAATCAACATTGTTCATTGCTACACTATTCATAATAGAAACTGGAAACAACCTATCTGTCCCTCAACAAAAGAATGGATACAGAAAATGTAATTCATTTACACAATGGAGTATTACTCAGCTGTTAAAAAAGGGACATCATGAAATTTTCAGGCTAATAGATGGAACAAAAAAATCATTGTGAGTGAGGTAACCCACACTCAGACAGATAAATATGGTATGCATTTGCTCACTGCTTGTATTTGAATAGTGGTCATTAAATAAATGATAACTAAGCTATAATCTGCAGACTCAGAGAGGTTAGACATAGATGAAATGATTAGGAGGGACACATGAATCTCCCTGGGAGGGAGAAACATAACAGATTTTGTGGGTGAACAGGAGCTAGTGTGGGTAGAGGGATGAGAACTGGAGAATCGGGGGGGAAGTGGGGAGTGAACAGGGTTGAAGGAGGTGATGAGAAAGACAGCTGGAATTGAAGGGCATTTGAAGGTAGGTGCAGAAATCTAGTGCAGTGAAACTTCTTATAATATATGAAGATGATCCTAATGAGGTTTACAAATAATGAGAGAGGTGGGACCCAACTGACAATCTCTTGTCACCAAATGAAGCTGCCAGGATTGGGACTGGATTCCATCCAATTGAGTTGTTGGCTGAAAGGGTCTCATGGAAATTTCCAAACAATCCAGGCTGTTGACAAGGTAGTAGGTTGCTCTCTACAAACTGATAGCAAGGACCTATTGCTGAAGACAACACCCATATAACTCATTGAACATGTTGAAGTGGAGCTGGTGCCTACTTTAACAGCATGATCTAGTATATTTGACATGACAAGGTATCCTGCAAGTTACCTAAAGAGAAATGTAAACACCCATCCAACCACAAAACCATTGATCTATAATTTATCCTGCCTGGAAAACATGCTAAGAAAATGGTGGCACAAACCTTAGGGGGATAACCAACTCTGATTTAACTCAAGGCTCACTCCATGAATTGGAACCCATTCCCAACACTCTTGGGTGACCAAGAACAAGAAACAAGATAGCCCAGAGAGCTAGGGTAAAACCAGATACTACTGCAAAAAAAAAAAAAAAAAAAAGACTCCTAATGATATTCTGCTATACTTGTAGATCATTGCCTCATTCAACCATCATCAGAGAGGTTTCCTCCTACAGTCAGTGGGAAAAAAATATAGAGACACACAGCTCTAAATAATGTGTCTCCAACATATCCCTCAAACATAGCTCATGGAACCTGACTGCAGAGGAGGCAGAAGGAGTCAGAGCATGAGATAGAGGACACCAGGAGAACAAGGCCTTCTGAAATAGCTGAGCAAAGCTCATGTGAACTCACAGAGGCTGAGACAGCAATCACGGGACATACATGGGACTGTACCAGATCCTCTGCACATATGATACAGCTTTCAGCTTAGTACTTCTGTGGGACTCTGGAAGGTGTGAATGAGTGGGTCTCTGACTCTTACACCTTCTGTTGGGGCTCTTTTTTTGTTGTTGGATTGTGTGTTGAAGTTTGATACGATGGTTTTTGTTTTTATCGCATACTTTATTTTTATGTTTTTTTTTTTTTTATTTTAGAAGACTGTTACTTTCTAACAAGGGACAGAAAGGGAATGGATTGGATGGAAGAGGAGCCTGGGAGAAACTGAGAGGATTAGAGGGAGGGGAAAGTGTATTCAGATTATAGTGCATTAGAAAAAATCTATGTTTAATAAAAGGAAAAAAAGAAAGAAAAGAGACAATATGATATGAGACAAAATAAAAAAATAGTGCTACAAAGGGATTTCAAGAAGGATCCAATTCTTGAGGACCACAGAATTTGTTATTCTACCACAGATGCACAGACTAGAGGGAAATTAAGCTTTTGGTAAACAAACTTTTTTCTTCCTGAGACAGGATTTCTCTGTGTAGCTTTTGGAGCCTATCCTGGCACTTGCTCTGGAGACCAGGGTGGCCTCCAACTCAGAGATCCTCCTGCCTCTGCCTCCTGAGTGCTGGGATTAAAGGTGTGTGCCACCAATGCCCGGCAGTAAACAAATTTTTAAAGCAAGAAATTTGTAATATATTACCTATGTGCATGATACCATGATTGGCTTTATTATTGAGGTCTGGAAAAGAAACAAAAAAATCTCAGGGATTTCTGGAGAGTATTCTAAGCATTTTCTACATATTTAACTCTGTATTTTTGTATATATTCAGAAATTAAAATAATTCCTGACATCTCTATAAAAAGACAGAAAATGCATTTTGAGAGCAAGGCTTAGAAGAGGAGTGACAGAAAAAGGGAGTGAATACTAGTATAAAATAGAAGTATGGTATATTCAAGAGATATCAGAACTTTTGTGAATTCTATTTATTATACAGAAAGAATACTAGCACACAACTACCTACTATGGGGTTTTTTAGCAATTCTTTTATTTTAACTTTACTATCACATCAGCTGGATTTTTTATATACATGTTGAGACCAAACAAAGAGAATATTTATATAAATACTATTTATTTAGGTGTTTTGGAGACTGTACCTATGTGGCTATAAAGGAGGCATCTTGTAACACCCCCCCCCCCGCAAAGTACAAGTGCAAAGGATTATGTCATGTGACTGCAAACAGGAGAAGATGATAGGTAGAAATTGATCTTAAAGTCTGAGAAATGGGGGACTTTGCTTCTCTTATCTCATTAGATTTACTGTTGATGACTTTGAAGATAATGTACAGAAAAGAAACATATTTCTCATGGAAAGTAAGGGCAGGACTGAAGAAACATTTACTTCACTGATTGCCAAGTAATCTGTGATCACAATGCTTAAATGTTCCTATAGGAAGAAGTCAATCCAATCGGAAAAATTAGGAGAATTCCTGGGGTGAAAATGGTCATGAGATGTGTTTATGGTTATCAGAACTCTAAAGAATTGGACTTTATGATTGGGATAGAATTGCTCGTCTATTCAACCTTGCTAATTACTAATTGTTGGGTTAGATAATGACCATGGCCAGCTGTACTTTGGATTTCTAATTGTCCCTCTTTCATTTTTGTTTATCCAACGATTTCGGCATGTTTCACTATTGGAAATAGATGTCATTTTACATTTTCAATAAGCTACTCTCCATAGAGTATCTCTAAATTTAAGAAAAACATTTTCACTTCACATTATTTTTGGAAAATTCATAATTTTCAAATCATACCTTGACAATGTAGACAAAAATCTGTATTGATTATTTTTTTCCACAAAACCTTATGAAGTCTAGATATAGAAGGCAATGAATTTCTTAGAGAAAGTACAACAGACTGAGTTGTTTCTTTTATTGATGAGCACAAATGCTTCAGGTTTCTGACCCCAAAGATAAAAGCATAGTTTTACTATGTTAGATGTATAGTTAACACAAAGTATCTTCAAATAAGTCTAAAGAAGTATACTAAACTTTTGAGGCTCAATGATCACATTGTGTGTGTGTGTGTGTGTGTGTGTGTGTGTGTGTGTGTGTGTGTGTAGGGTGAAGGCTGTGAGACTACATAATCACTCACAGAAAATTTCAAATGTGTTAGGAATAATTGGTAGCTATGTTCATAAAATTATAAATTAGAAGTTTAGAAACAGTTCATCTAGCCCAAGTGGATCTTAATGTTCTTTGAGTGACATCTCTTATCTTCTCTTCCCTCTAATTCTGACAACCAACACTTTACACTTGCCTTCCCATGGTTTTACTAGTTTAGATTTATATTTAAGTGGGAGGAGTTATACAGTATTTCACTTTCTGTGCCTGGTTTATTTCATACAGCACAGTGTCCTCTAGGTTCATTCATCTTGTCTCCAATGACAGGAACTCCTTGTTTTAAGTGCTGAATAATATTTTAGACAATATTTATGAGATGATATCATACATACATTCCATATATGGGCACATCAATCACAAATTGTTCTAAAACTGAGATGTTAGTAAATGATGCGGAAGATATTTTTCCAAGTGCGGGAAAATATTTCCCCACTTTGTGTCACATGTAAAGATGCAATAAATAATCAAAACTGAAAAACAGAGCATTACAAAGTTGTTAAAGGGATGTGGCTGAGTTTTTTCCCAGGTAAGACATAAAAGAATACACTCTAAATGAAAAAGATGGTTAACTGTTCACCATACTAAAATGAGAAACTTCACTGTTCATTATGGAATCATTTTTTTTAGGAAAAAAGGTACATGGTTTTAATCCTGGCACTCAGGAGGCAGACACAGGCAGCCTGGTCTACTGAGGGAGTTCAAGGCCACAGAGAATCCTTGTCTTAGAAAACAAACAAACAAACAAACAAACACCAACCAACCAAACAAACAAACAAACATGTAGCATAAATATAGAGCATTCTGCCTTCATAAACTAGAAAACTCAGCCAGAGCTCTGGCTTCCCCAGACTAAATTTTATAAGGTAAATCTCTAAACAATTGTCTCCAATGTTGAGACCCACTGACCTGAAGCCCTTCCTACCATGTGAGGGAGATCACAGGAAGGATATGGTGTATCTGTCAGTGGAAATAAAACTATTTTTGGAAAAATCTAGTTTGCAGCTATTACACTAGATTTGTGCAGAAAAATCATTCCCACTTCCCTGCAGCCCTGCACCGGCCAGGGTTTGCTTTTTGAGAAAGCTGGAAATAATTGCACAGTCCTTTTAATAGCAAGATTCAGGCAAAAAATACCAGAAAAATGGGAGAAGCCGGAAGTGAATATTTTGTTGGCAGATTAAAAATTTAAACTGAAATGTCCCATTTTACTGGAAGAGAAACTCTTCACCTTCAGTTTCAATTTAAGTATTTTTCCTTAGAATAGAACTGTGTCAATTTAGTAAATGACATTGCTGTTTAAAATGTCATTCCATAACCTTCTTTAATTAAAGTGGCATTGTACCATCAATCTGTAACCATTAATGAATTTTTAACCATTAGAATCTGGGCTGTATGATATAGAGTCTAATTGCCCTCCCCCAAAGTACCCAGGGACTCCCCAGAATTGAAGTCAGAGCTCAAAATTCAGCACTTTAAAGTGGTAGTCCAGGAACAAGTTATGGGAAATGAGAAAAGAGATGAAATAAAACAGACAAAGCAGAGGCAGGGAGGAAGAGGGAGAGAGTGGAGAGAGAGGGAGGAAGGGAGGACTGGAGAGAAAGTAATTAGCATTAACATTAATTGAATATTTCTGGTTTAGTCCTGTGAGACAAGGGAGGCATGCCTTTCTTAGCTATATTTTCTTCGGGAAGGTGAAAGAATGCATTTCCTATTCTCACTTCAATCTGATTTCTTGTGGATTGTAGATCACTTTAAATTTCCAATACTGAGTGTTTTAGACAGAGTCAAAACAATTAAGACAATAGATGAAGAACACTGTGGCAAAGATTGCAGTAGTACAAGGAAATAAGTCACACAAATTTCAAACACACCGTACAATTTGGCAAGATAATCCTAGGCTTAGATCTAAGAAGTATGGAGAAAGGGCATTGTATACTGGAGGGATACAACTGACAAGTCCACAGTCATACAATAACAAGAACAGTGACTCTTACCCCAAGAGAATTCAGCCATCCAAACACTGAAAATTTAGGACAAAGGATCTTTATTCTTGCATCAAGATTTTCAAAGTTATGTTCCTCTCTGCATACCTCTTTCTGTGATAATTTCTCTCTCTTTACTTTTAAAATGCTTTGATTTATTTATTTTTATTTCATGTGTGGGTGTTTTGCCTGTCTATATATCTGTGTACCACATGAATGCAGTGCCCACAGAGGTCAATAAATCCTCTGGAACTGGAGTTACATGGTTGGGAACCATGACATGGGGTGTGCTGGGATTCCAACCAGGGATCCTAACTACAACACCAATGATCTAATTTTGCATATGCTTTAATACGTTGTACTCTCTCCATCTTCTTAGGACTCCATGAAGTTGCTATGACCTAGTTCCACCTAGAATTTGTTAAACCTCCCTTAAACTTCACAAGAAGGGACTTAGACTTTTAAAAATTAAGTATGTGCATGTGTTCGTCTGTGTGTGTGTGTGTGTGTGTGTGTGTGTGTGTGTGTGTGTGTGTGTGTGTGTTTGGTGGTGGTGGTGTTGGTGGTGGTTTGTATAGAAGACAGCAAATGATACCCCAGAGCTCAAATTGTAGAAAGCTGCTACACTCCTTAAGTGGGTGCTGGGAACTCAACAAGGTACTGGACAATTGCACTGTACACTAACTGCTGAGCTACGTCTTCAGCTCCCACAAGGTGGACTTTGAATACCCTACTTCACTTTTTCTTTATTGCATTTATTTATTTACTTATTCCTTGTGTATGTACGTGTGTGTGTATGTGTGCATGTGTATTATTGCGTGTGTGTGTGTGTGTGTGTGTGTGTGTGTGTGTGTGTGTGTGTGTGTGTGTGTTGGAATACAGGCACATACATACTTGTGACTATAGGAGGAATTGTTTCTTTGTTTCCACCTTGAGACTTGTTTATTCTTGTGTACTAGGCCATAGTGTCTGGGAATTTTCTTGTCTCTGCATTTTGCTATAGTAGCAAACCGATCCCATCATGAAACTGTGCCTGGCACATATGGGTTCCAAGGATTTGAACTCAGGTCATCTTGCTTGTACAGCAAGTGTATTACCCTCTCAAACATTGCCCCAACCCTTTAGTTGTCTTTGATAAATAACAGCTAACCACCCATGATACTGTTTAGGCAAAGTTTGAAGCCTGTTTTTGTGTCATAATTGTTAACTATTTCTTAATGATGTAGCTTACTCTAGAATATATTATATGTATTAGCTTGCCTTCTTTTCCCTCCAAGAGTATGGACATAGTGGACAGATAAACATAAGCTTCCTAAATAATCTTAACCTATATTTAATGTTAAACTCCCAAGTTTTCCCCTACTTTCTTTTGGTGGTATAATCTCCATATAGAATACCAATGTACTATGAATATGAATATTTTGTAACTCTAATTAATTTTAATCAGATCTGAGATGTAGCTTAGTTGGTAAGAGTGCTTGTTGAGCATTTACAAGTCCCTGGGTTCAGTCTGTGTGTGCGCACATGCATGCATGTACTTGTGCACAGACATGGTGCATATGTGGAGCTCAGAGGAATTATGGGAGTTGGTTGTCTCCTTCCACCATGTGGGTTCTGTGGTTATACCTTAGACTGTCTGGCCTTTACAAGATTACTAATTTTAATGGGTTCTCCTTCACTTTTTTTATTTTTTACCTAGTTTGAAGAAGATTTCATCATAACTATCTCTGTCATCACTACTTTCATCTGAGTTCTTATTAAACACCACACAGCATTCTAAGTTTGTCACATATATTAACTCAATATCCAATTTTTTCAGGTAGACATTATGTTATCATTTCCATATGTTAGCAAGAGAAGTATGCAGTATATAACTAAGTAATTCCTTGAATAAACACACTTAGCTCCTGGAAGCCTGAATTTAATATCAGTGCTGGATTTTGGATTTTCCTCTATGTATTCTTTACCATGAATGTATTGGTTGTACAAGTCAGATTTATTGAGCAAAGGGCAGGATGATATCATGTAGCTTTTGGTTCATTTAGTAGAAGGGATGGAGAAAGACTGTCTCCAATTCAGATGTGAACAAAACAGTGGTGACTAGATCACAGTGTCTTAACAGCAATTTAACATTTAAAGCAGGTAATTTTCTATGATAAGGGTTGCTCAATACCTCGTATATCTCATTGAAGTATTATATAGGTGGGAACAGCCCAGGCTTATGTCTAAGAAGTGTCTCTGTTATAACCAGAATGGAGTAAAGAAATCAAAATCTAGCTTATAGATGGATAATATGTTATGGAAAGTCAAATTATGATCAGAAGCATGGCTAAAGAATGAAGATATCAGTATACACCTACTACATATTAAAATTTGACTGCTTCTCCATGAATAAGCACCCACTACATCAGTTGAGCATAGAGCTGCTTGAATGTTTCCTGCAGAACAACTAGACACTCTCGCTTTTTGTCACTTCTCAGCTGAGCCTCCAGTGTTGTCTTTTCTTGTTCAGTTTTCTACCTTGAGGCAAATTTAGTGAGATGTATTTTCTTATGACTATATTTTGCTCAAGGCTGGTATTCATTTTTCCTCTTTAAGGAGATTTTGCTTATTTTATATGTCTTATTTTATGAAAATATACCTTAAAATATTGAACAATTTAGTTTACTTATGTGTCTTATTGTGATTTCTTCCCTATTCTCAAATCCTACTTGAAGAAAATCTATGGAGAGTATAGTGTGGATAAAAGTACAAATTTTACATTCATCTATCTATGTTTGAATTAGTCACTGCCAATCATAGGCATCTAATTTTGTGGAAATTCATAAAATAATAGTGCCCCAGCTTTCATTATTTTAAAATAAGAAAAATAGTTATATATATTATATATTAATATATATATTATCTCAAGGAGTGGTTAAATTTAAATGTCTTAACATTTTAGAGAATGTAATAGGAATCATCATTGCATTTGTATTGTAAATATGATCATCATCATATCATTATCATCCTTTTATTACAGAAATAGTTTATTAAATGGCCCATTTATAGATTAAATCTATGCTACATTTAAAGTTCATTTCAGGAAATCAGATGTGAAAAGTCCTGTCATAAGATGGGATCTGGTGAAGGTGAGTCAAGTAATACATGCACAGATATGACATTGTTTTCGTATAATGTGTGTGTTCTTGTGTATATGAACATATATACACCTTTTGCTTGCATTTGTTTCTCCTTAAACAAATATGTGAACCTTTGTTCAGTGTATTATTTATTTCTGTGTTGAGCAACCTTCCAAATTTATTGATGAAAACCATCAATCAAGTATCTTATCATTTTGTTAGTTGACAAGGCTTTTCTTGGTGTCTCCATGTAGCACTGACATGAGACATGGCTAGAGTTAGCTCACATTACAACATCTAGATAGTTATATCCTCTAAGGGTCTTGTGACATGACTTCTTACATTGCAGAGGGAGCTCAGTTCCTTACAGTATTGCAGTAGATAGCATCCAAGGAAGTAAAACACCAAGTGCAAGGGTTTAATCAAGCCTCTATTTATTATGTTTACCACTGATTCTTTGGTCAAAGCAAGCCACACAATGAAAGTCAGATTTCATTCAGGAGAAGGGTAAACTGGAACAATATGAATTCTGTGAAGTGTGGCTCATTGGAAGCACTAATGGAACAATTTACCACAAACTGCTTCTTTGAAATGAGGTGATTTGCACTGACTACAGTGAACTGAAGATGTACATGACACTTATAGGAAGGCTTACTTCTATTAATTTTAAAGAACTTTCTAGTGGTGAAAACTGTTCACTAATAGATAAGCTTGAAGAAATATCATGTTAGTAATAAATCATCTAGCATTTTTTCTTGTCTATAAAGTGTTTATATGACATCCTTATCCTACTCCCCACAATACACACTCTCTCCTTTTAAAGAAACAATTTTAATTTAAAGTTGTGTATGGTTTATATTGCAAATGCACAGCATTTTTAAAAAAATAGTTAAGAAAAACTCAAATATGTCTATAGATGACTGTTGCCTAATGTTATTTTCAATAGCAGTGAGTGGCTTTCCTTAGCATAGAAATTTCAAGCGGGTTATTGTTGGTACAGAACAAACTCTTTATATATGGGGATAGTACACTTATGTTTTCTTTTATCTTTAGTTGTCTCTGATGTAGTTCATATGAAAATAATTGTTCTGTTGGCAGATACCATTCTATAATTACAAAAACACCCCAAACCTCAAAACAAAAACAATCACAGTTCTCTGTTAACATTATGAATGTTTCAAAGTATATAAAATACTTTTACTAGTGTTTTCTTTTCATGGGTTTGAGGTTTTATTTTTTCCTGAGGGGAAGCTAATCTTTTGCCCCGTGTGAATTACATGAATTATTGCAGTATTTATGTTTTTATATAGCTAGCTAATAAAATACTTTGTCTACACATCTGTGATGGGGTACTAATGGTTTGAGAACATTTTCAACCACTTAAAAAAGGAATACCAGAAGGAACAATCCTAAAATGTCCCCATTTTATCAGCATATGACTCTGGTGTTAGTAGCAGAATCTAAACACCAATGTTGGACATTTACCTCCTTGCTTTTCTTAGTGAAACTTGAAAAAGTTAGATTGACTTACTTATCTTTTTCTGTGCGTGAAGGCCAATGAGTAACTTATGGGAGTTGTTTCTCTCTACCATGTGTGTCCTGAGGATTGGTCTCAGTGCATCACACTGGGCAGCAGATTCCTTGACCCTCTGAGCCACCTTTCAGCCCCTTAGTGTATACACACAAACAAACAATAAGCAAACATGTACAGCTAAAACAATCCTGAATGATAAAATAAATGCTGAGCATTTCACCATCCCAGATTTCAACTAGTGCCACAGAACCATAGTAATAAAAAACAGAGCTGTATAGGTTAAAAAAAAAAAAAACCATATACGTTGACCAATGGGATATAACAGACAACTCCAGACATAAGTTCACACATATATAGACACCAGAGTTTTGACAAAGATGCAAGAAATGTGGAGAAAAGACAGTATCGTCAGCAAATGACTCTTATGTAACTGGATATTGAGTATGGAAGAATGAAAATTGATTCTTAGACAAGTCTGTTTCCTTGAATTGACTCTACTACATAGGATCTAATGCCCTGAGTTTCATAGAAGAGAACCCTAATAGCTCAGGCACTAAGGTCAACAATTAATAAATGGGACCTTATGAAATTAAAAAGTTTCTGTACAGCAAAGGACACCATAATTTGAGAAAAATGCCAATTAAGGAATGGCAAAAATCTTTACCAATATGCTTTAGACAGAGGGTTATTATGTAAATATAAAAGGGACTGAAGAAACTGAACATCAAGAAATAAAATAACCCAATTAAAAACTGGATACAAATAGTGGGGGCTGCTCTAACTTGTGTGAGAGGAGGGAGGTCAATGCAGAAGAGAAAGGATGGAGGAGGGTCAAATAACACCCAAGTTGTTTGACAAAACCTCAGTGAATCATATTATTTTATATTTACCAAACTCTATACATAAACTATATGAGCATATAATGTGAGTATATTAAACTTCATATATAAATATGCTTAAATGAAAATATGTCACTTAGGCTGACAGTGCTTCCCAGAAAAACCATAGATGAACAAAAACCTGAATATCAGATGTCAGAAACCTCCTTTGGAGTGTTCGGTGAAGGTAGTCCAAGTGATTCCCAAATCAATATATGTTACTTCTATTGTCCCTGGATGTCTCTAAGTGGCAGAAGTTAAGAACCATTGCTGAATACCCTGCACACTTAGATACAGAACTGGATTATTTGAACTGAAAATAACTTCAAAGCTTCCTTTCTATGATCTATGGTCCTATGATATAACTTCTGTGGTGATAGAAATTACTATGCAAGATGCCACTAGAGGGGGGCAATTAACAGTCCCACACAGCTATGTCACCTATATACCAAACCAATGACTACCATTGTGAAAAGTCATAAACATGAAATAGTGGGACTCACACATTGGTGGTAACCAATGGCTTTCTAAATGGATGCAAGAGTCATTTAGCAGGAGGAATATCATGCCTGTACTAGAAACTAAGCCAACTATGAAGGTTAGTGATGTCATGTATCTTAGAAGAGACTATATATACTACTGCTACTTTGCTAGACTAGGAAAAAACCTTAACTACATTCTAAATCTAATTATAAATCTTATCTTCATATGAACAGGTAAATGTAGCTGTCACCTCTCATCAAAGAAGTTTTGTTTTGTTTTTTGTTGTTGTTTTTTTCCAGAAAATAGTCTCTGACAGGAAATCATTACAACTGGGCACAATGCAGAGATCAGGGGATCATGGGGATTGAAGCCCCAGTGAATACATTTTCACCGCAGCTCATTTATCTCTCTGGCTCAGAAAACATCATGAAAGAGGGGTAAAAAGACCACAAGAGCCAGAATATCAGGAAATCTGCTATGGGACTCCTTTCTTAGAAATGGCCATATGAGGACTCAAACAATGACAATATTAATAGACATAGTAACACCAAATGAGGGATATCTTGTGGGGTTCCTAGCCCTAGACAAAGAACAAGAGGCAACTGGTGAATGCATAAAGATCCACACGGTATATTTCAGACAAAAATAAAATGGATGAATAAATACAAGAAAAACTATCTTGAAGTGTATAGTGACCTCATTTCATATGTAGTCAACAGTCAACAGTACACCAAGGTTGTTTTGGTTTATACCTTCAATTTCTCAAGCACATTTTGAGAGACAACGCAGAAGAAGGGATCATAGGTTGTCAACTGGGTCTGTGTAGGAGTCACCTGGGCTATGCAGGACAAGTGATGAAAAGCCACTGGCTTCCAAAGATTCACACTACAGAGAAAAATACAGTACACACACTAAGTCCTGTCAAGTTCAAACAGCTTAAGGGCTTTTCATGTCTGATGCCTAGTCTCTTCACTGGCATACTCAGGGATCATTGCAAAGGTGAATTGAAATGTGCCTTGGAATAAAACCCTGGGATTGTTTCTTTCTCCTTTTTTGTGATTATTCCTGCTTCAAAAAAAAAAAACTCAATTTATTTAACCTTTGTTTTCAGAAAAGTGCATCTTTGTCTCACAGTTCTTAGGTGATGGATATTTTTTACCTGCATCCACAAGCAGGTTGCATTAGTCACACTGCATTATGTTGCACTAAATCAAGTGACACAATGTGACTATTAATGTTGTGATGTGTAAGAACATGTCTCACTCGGGACTGGAGAAAGTGATTTTGAAAAGCAGCTGTCTCTGCATTATTCCATAAAACTTTTCACCTTGGAAACAGAGTTGTTTGCCATCTAAGCACTTTTATTGGCAATTCTGAGATATATTTTAAAGCCTATATTTTTTTTCCTTCAGAACCATTAAATATTCATGGTTCTACTAAAGCTTTCAATAATGACATAAGCTATATAGACGATTATAGAGAACATATACTATTTCCGTATTTGGAGAAATCAGAAGGAACAGAGTCAGGGTAACCAGAACAGACCTTTCCACAGGATTGATCATGGTGGATCAATAGACTTTCTTATTGATCTTTATTTTCTCAACTGTAGGTAGTTGAGAGATCAGTAAAACATGGGGAACAAAAGGGAAGAAATAATGAAGTTGATGGGTGAGTGCCAAAAGATGGTTTGGTGGTTAACATTTTAATATACAAGTTGGAAATTACTATAAGTGATATTAACTTGAGAACAGAATGAAAATAAACATAATACTTCCTCTGTTCTGAGCACACATCAGCTATTCACACTTATATTTAGATATGACCACACATGGCAGTTAAAATTTCATTGATGTGGTATGTGTGCGTGTGTGGGGGGGTGGATTGGTGGTGGTGGTGCATGTCTTTAATCCCAGCACTTGGGTGGCCAAAGGCGGATTTCTGAGTTCAAGGCTAGGCTTGTCTATAGAGCTAGTTCCAGCACAACCAGGGGTACACAGGGAAACCTTGTCTCTAAAACAAATACATGGATTCATGGATGCAACACCAAATAAGGTACCTGAATGTATCAAGAAGAGAAAAAAATCATACAGTTCCAAATAAGAAAGTATCATATGGACCCTAAAAAATAAATGTCTAACATTTACTGAAAAAGTCTTGGAACTGTGTTAGAAACAGGAGCAGAGATGAGGGTTGGCATAATTTTAAGGATCTAATGAAGAAACACATATTGGCAAGAAGACTAGATCTTCATTTTTATGTGTTTGTACAGATTCACCAGAAAATACTGTATCACCAGTTCTAGTTGGACATGTGGACAAATATGACCCACAGAGCAGAAAAGACTGTCATAAAAAGCCCCCAAATGATTTTTTTTGAGACAAGGTTTCTCTGTGTAGCTTTGGAGCCTGTCCTGGCACTCGATCTAGAGACCAGGCTGGACTCGAACTCACAGAGATCCACCTGCCTCTGCCTCCCAAGTGCTGGGATTAAAGGCGTGCACCACCAACACCTGGCTAAAATGATGTTTTGACAGATATGAACAGTACAACAAAAAAGTGTCTTGAAATTCTACAAGGAAAATAATTATGATAATTAAAGTTTGCAGAAACAGCAAAAATTTTGCATATAGAGAGTACAATAAATGTATATTATTCTAACAGAGATAATTGTCCCAGCAAAAATAGCAACAGTAAGCTACCAAACAGGAACAGGAAAATATGTGAAAAGAAAAAAAATAACCCCAAAATTATATGTCTTAGAAATGAACACTGTGTTAGATATTGTGGAGAGGGATTTCACAACATGAGAGGCAAATAGTTAACAATAATGGTGATAATTAAAGATGTTAGAAAACAGATCATACAGTTGCTACACAGAGGTAACTAGTCTAAAAGCACAAAGGAGAAATTAAGAAGTAGAAAATGGACCCATGAACTTGAGCTATATTGGGCAATCCTTTAGACCAGATGATTTTAGAATGAGGAAAAGAAGATGAAGAAATGCTTTTTTATTTCAAGTCTTTCCCCAGATCAGATATGCTTACTGAGAATTGAACAAGATACTCTATGCTACAGGAAGAAAACTTTATTAGCATTCAGCCAGTATGGTTGTGAAATGATGAAACAGGAGAATATTAAGCAAGGGAATTTGGGTTTACAGAAGTCTTGCCATGAACAGAAATATGTGCCTGTAAAGAAAGAGATGAAAGAATTGAAAGAGTTGGAATGAGTCTATTCAGGATTCACCCACCACTTAAGAGTGACAGTTAAATAAACCTACAAAAAAGTAAGATCTTTTATTGCCTTTAAAACTTTTACTACGTGTGTGTGTGTGTGTGTGTGTGTGTGTGTGTGTGTGTGTACACTATGCCATACAAGTGGTGGTCAGGGGAAAAATTTGCAGAAGTTGATTCTTTTTCCTTCTATTTTGTTGACCCAGAGAATTGAGCTTAGATCACATCAGGCTCGGTGAGAAGTGTCTACCTGTTGGGATATGTTGGGTGCTCTGAGAGGTAGCCATCAATGGCTACTGTAAACGATTACTTCTATAAACCGCTACTAAAACCTAGAATATTGTTGGTTGAGATGCTTGGGGTAATAGCGAACAAATAAATTCATGAAAGAAATATCCAGTCTAGATATCAATTATAGGAATAAAAGCATCAGTAATATGATAAAATTTAGATTTCTAGTAGAAATTTTTAGATAATAATAACATGGAGTGGATATAGTAGAATATAGGAAAACATAGTCTTGGCTTTTGGGGGAATGTACTTATGTCAAAATATGCAGATATTTATCTAAACTAAACTAATAAACTATATATAATATATAAAACAGAAAGCTTTGCAGATACACAAGCTTTAGAGCAATATTTTCTTGAGACTGGCAAAGAGAATATGGGAGTCAATGATTATTTCAATATCTTGTAGAGAATTCCTATTTCTTATAATTTAGAATACTTGTGAAATATTATCAAAATTGTGCATTGTCAATGTATGTTGGTTATATCTGTATTTTTGTACATATTTAAAACATTTAAACATGCATAAAAAGGTAATCAAATTACATTTGCATTTTATTATTCCTATATGAATATTATTTTCTTTCAGAGGCAGGTTTATTATAGCTTTATTTTCCAATTTGTATTCATTTCATTTCATTCTTAAAAACTGCCTTTCTTAGGGGAATACTCCTCCACTGCTGGTGGGAGTGCAAACTCCTATAGCCACTTTGGACATCAGCATGGAGATTCCTCACGAAAATGGGAATCAGTCTACCACAAGATCCAGCAATTCCATGCTGGGTGGTAGTGGCACACACCTTTTTAATCCCAGCCTTCCCGAGGCAGAGGCAGGCAGATCTCTGTGAGTTCGAGACCAGCCTGGTCTACAAGAGCTAATTCCAGAACAGCCTCCAAAGCCACAGAGAGACCCTGTCTGGCAAAACCCAGAGAAAAAAAAAAGATTCAGCAATTCCACTCTTAGGCATATACCCAAAAGATACACATTCATACAACAAGGACATCTGTTCAGCTAGTTCATAACAGCATTATTTGTAATATCCAGAACCTGGAAGTAACCTAGATGCCCCTCAACTGAAGAATGGATAAAGAAAATGTGGTACATTTACACAATGGAGTACGACTCAGCAGAAAAAAAAAATAATGGAATCTTGAAATTCATAGGCAAATGGATGGAACTAGAAGAAACCATCCTGAGTGAGGTAACCCAGTCACAAAAAGACAAACATGGCATGTACTCTCTCATATATGGATTTTAGACATAGAATAAAGGATTAGCAGCCAACAATCCACACTGTCAGAGAAGCTAGGAAACAAGGGGGACCCTAAGAGAGACACACATGGTCCCCTGGAGAAGGGGAAAGAGACAAGATCTCCTGAGCAAATTGGGAGCATGGGGGACAGGAGAGGAAGTTAGGAGAAAGAGAAGGGGAGAAGAAGAGAGGAAAGGAGGACATGAGGGAGCAGGAGATTGAGTCAGGAGAAGAACAGAGGCGAGCCAGAAATAGATACCATCATAGAGGGAGCCATTATAGGTTTAGAGAAATCTGCCACTAGGGAAATATCCAGACATCTACAAGGATGACCCCAACTAACAATATAAGGACCTTAAAAGTCCTTCCCCTATAGTGTTATTGATGACTACCTTATATGCCATCCTAGAGCTTTTATCCAGTAGCTAATGGAAGCAGAAGCTGACACCCACAGCTAAACACTGAAGTGAACTCCGAAAACCCAGTTGCAGAGAGGGAGGAGTAATGAGCAAAGGAGTTGCAGAGAGGGAGGAGTAATGAGCAAAGGGGTCAAGACCATGCTGGAGAAACCCACAGAAACAGCTGACTTGAACAACGGGGAACTCATAGACCCCAGACTGATAGCTGAGTTACCAGCATAGGATGGAAAAAGGCCCCCTGAACGTGGGTGTCGGTTAAGAGGCCTGGGCAGTCTATGGGGCCTCTGGTAGTAGATCAGTATTTATCCCTAGTATATGAATGGACTTTGGGAGCCCATTTCACATAGTAGGATACTCTCTCAGCCTAGACACACAGGGGAAGGTCTAGGCCCTGTTCCAAATGATATGACCGACTTTTAAGATCCCCATGGAATGCCTCACCCTCCCTGGGGAGCTGAAAGGGGATATGATAAGGTGCTTGTGGGGGGCAGGGGAGGAGGGGAGGGAGAGGGAACTGGGAGTGACATGTAAAACAATATTATTTCTAATTTAAATTTTAAAAAGAAGAAAAACCACCTTTCTTTTTCCTTCTACTTGTGTCTTTTGTAGTCTTCCAATTTTTTTTTTCCAGAGTTCCACAGAGTTTCAGATTCTAACCAGGACTTTCCTCATGTTGCTACATATGCCCCTTGACTCTCCCAGAACAATCTTCCTTCTCATTTCTCTAATGTCTCTAGAAGACTACTTACTTTCCTCAATTTCACACCATCCCATTATTTTAAAAGCCTGATTCTCAGTCAGTATTCTGAGCAGAGGCTGCTGAAGTTCAGCATTCTGAATTCTCACACCAGGTCTATCCTACCTCGGGTGCCTGTTTACTACTGACACACAGGAGAACACAGTGGGAAGCAGCAGAGACTCTTTGGGAAGAGTATGTCAAGGGTTTTATATTCACTCATTGTCTAGGCCATCCTTCAAGTCCATTTCCTATATTTTGCACATGCTACCAAGAATACAGGAATGTCCAAATTGCTGCTAGAAATGGCCCATTGGCTAAGAGCCCTGAATGCTTTTCCAGAGGACATCGATTTGATTCACAGCACACACATAGAGGTTGCCAGCTCCTGTGGAGTCAATATCTCTTCTGGCCTCCTTTCTGGCATCTGTGGGGACTGTATGCATGAAGTATGCAGAAATACATGCAAGCAAAACCCATTCAAATAAAATATAACAAATCTAAAACAAACTACAAAGAATGTCCAAGCTATGTTTTGTCATACGGTGTGGATTTCTGGCTATATATTATTTATTCAGTGGATGACAGATGCAGCTTAATGAATTAGAATTGTCTATGTTTAAATTTTATAGGTACTTGGTAAATATCCTAAATTTACTCAAAATGTAGCCTTTTCTGTTAGAGCACATCAGCGTTTTGCTGATTCTTTTGACCTCTTGCTATCATGGGAGTTAGTATCCTTTGTTTTGGATCTTAAGCTTACTTACTGGCTTCAGGACAATTTTTTTGCATACAATATATTCTGATGATAGTTTCATTTTTTCTAGGTTTTCCCAGATTCTTCCTGTTAGGTTAAGTGGCAAAAGCTACCTTTAAGATCTGTGCCAAAATGTGCCAATATGAGACGGAACCACACAACAGACCTAATGCAAATAGGTTTATTGGGGCAGGAGGAGCAAAAGGCCCTCTCTCCCTCTCTCCCTCCCTTCCTCTCTCTCCTCTCTCTCTCTCTCTCTCTCTCTCTCTCTCTCTCTCTCTCTCTCTCTCTCTCTCTCTCTCTCTCCCCTCTCCTCCCTCAGCTCCCCATATAGGGTAGGGCCCTCCATGGGGCCTCCCCAAATTCCACAACATCATCCCTGGCCGGGCCTAGGCCCTTCCCCCATGTGTCCAGGCCTAGAGAGAATCCCTTCACGTGGGATGGGCTCTCAAAGTCCCTTCTCACAACCAGGGAAAAATACTGATCCACGACCAGCGGCCCCATAGAGTGCCGAGGCCTCCTCATTGACATCCACATTCAGGGGTCTGGAACAGTCCTGTGCTGGCATTCCAGACAGCAGTCTGGGGTCCATGTGCTGCCCCTTTTCAGGCCAGCTGTTTCTGGGGGATTCAATAGCCTGGTCCCGACCCCTTTGATCTTCATTCTTCCCTCTCTGCAACTGGGTTCCAGAGTTCAGTTCAGTGTATAGATGTGGGTGTCTGCCTCTGCTCCCATCAGCCACTGAATGAGGGCTCTAGAATGGCATAAAAAGTAGTCCTCAGTCTCATTATAGGGGAAGGGCATTTAGGGTAGCCTCTCCACCATTGCCTAGATTGTCAGTTGGTGTCATCCTTGTGATGAGAGGGATCTTTTAAAGGGAGCACATGTTGCATAGGAAAATATACAACTCATAGCTTCAGTGGAAATGAGCTGCACCTGCAGGCGGTGAGTGATAGTGTGAGCGGCTGGGTGAGTCCTGAAAGGCAGGCTGGTGGAGTGGAATGCCCGCTTTCTAACACTAACATCTCCCCCTTTTATTTAATATACAAGGTGAGAAAATAGGAAGGGATGATGGAGAGGCAAGAATGGGAGCATTGTGCTCTTTATACTGCTTCCTATTGTCTGGGGGCATTTTCCTGTTACCATTGAGGACCAAGGGAAGTTGGGATACTGGCCAAGTTTCAGAAGATCTGTCTGTTTGGCTCACTGTCCATGCTCTCTGTGGGACCATTTTGGGTTAGGAAAGTGCCTGCCTAGTTGAGGCAGTTTGTGTAGCTGAACCAACCACCTGAAGCCAGCTGCTTTGAAGCTATCTATCTGGGATGTGGAAGATAAAGTTAAGAAGTTAAGTGGAATTTTATTTCTTAGGCATACGTTTACAATTTTTAGACCCATGGTCCTGGTAGTTAGGGGATGGCAGTCCCCAAAACCAGGAAACAAGGGAGGGGATCCTACCCTGAGGAATAAGCAGAATAAGCAGGTAGGGAAATAGGCTATTGATTGAGAGGAGAAATTATCTGGAGCCTATTTGACCCTTGAGAGGTGAATTCATGTCCATTTCCTAAAGCTTTCAATATTTTGAAATTTACAAAAAGATATAAGTTTTACATACATTGGCATTACCATTTTTGTGGTTTGTGCTGGAATTCACATTGCAGAAAAGCAGTCTAATCACACTTTTGTGTCATAGTAGAAGCTTGGGAGATGATTTAGAGTTAAAAGCCATGATCACTCTTTACCTTGAGCTCAGAGAGGACTGAAACCTTCAGAGGAGCAAAAGGGCAAAGCTTGCTTGATCTTGATTTTCAGAACTAATACAGACATAAAAGAGGGGCTGCTTCTTCCCTCTATCCAGATGACTGGATGGACATTGAGGAGACAGACATTTCTGGCATAGTGAGAAATCCCTTTAAGTCTATACTTAGAAGACTGTGAAAGGAGATTGAAAATCTTGAGTTTGTGACTATGGTCATAGTAGCAGTGCATTATCAGAGCTAGATTAATAGCTTATCAGAACTCCATTGATTAATGTTAAAACACTGAACTTTTGAAGTCTTAATGTAACAATAACATAGTGAGGGAAAGAGACCCGAAACATTTTTCATTCTCTTGATATACCTTAAATCACTTCTTATCACAACTTCTTTTGCAGCCTCCAACCTTTATGACTTACACTTACAAACCTGAAAACATCCTCTTAGACTCTAAAATATTTTCTTAGATTCTTGCAACTCAAGATTTCATATCCTCAGAACTTATACAAACTTTATTCCTTTTTTTTCTATCCAGTTAGTCACCATAAGGCACAGTTGCTTGATTAATAGGAACAGCCACTGTAAAGTGAGTTCATTTAAGGAAAAGAATAGTAAAAAAAAAAAAAAAAAAAAAAAAAGCAGTAAAAAGTAATAGTAATAAATGTTTTGTGAGTTTATCTATTTCTGATAAAAAGGTGAAATGTGTCTAGATCTAGTAGTAGCTCTAGGAAAGTGAGGCCTGTGACTTGACTTTTTCATGTGAAGAAAACTGAGAAGGCTGCGAAGCCTTGGTTGCTTCTGTTAAATCAACAAAGCTATTACTAGCTATCCTAGTCGTCAACACTACCAGAGACCTGAGAAGGATGAACTTCACCTTAGTAAACAGGAAGTACAGACCAAGAAGCTCCTGAATCTATGAAAAAATGCCAGAGACTTCCAGACCATCTGGGCAGTCATCCTGGATTCCTCTATGGTCATCAGAGGTAGAGGTCCCAAAGCATCATCGGTCTTTGGTTGCCAGGCCCAGAAGATCTGACAGACTTTCTTGAGGAGAAGGAACTTCCTGGCACTGGCCTATGTTATCTAGGCAAAGTGGGACAATCAACTCCAGTGTTTGTCCACTGTTTGTACAGCATCCTGTCAGCAGTACAGGAGGTGAAGGGCAGTTTTTCACCCAGTGGCCAGATTAGCTACATTTAAAGCAAGCTCCAGGTGGAGGTTCTTCTGTGCCCATTATCTTCTTCAGAGGATATTAGTGGTCTGCCAGGAGCTGGGATAGCTTTCTATCACAAAAAAAGCTTTTTTATTAAATATTTTAAATGCCATATTCTGCAGATATCTGAGGCATTTGACGACCATTATCTATTAATTATCTCTAAACTAAACTTTGCTTGCTTCTAGTTACTTGTTGTAGGCTTAATTTTGAAAGCATTCACAGGAGGCTACATAAGGCATGTTCCTGTAATTCATTACATTAGTACTTAGCATAACACGTTATAGTTCTGAACAAAGTAAAGAATTGATCATTTATAAAGTGAATATTAACTTGCATTTATTAACTATTCTTCATGGCTTACAACAACTTAGTAGGTTTTATGAGACTAGGACTTTTTGCTCCATCCCTGGTGGGTTTAAAAATAACTATTTTGAATTGAAATTCTTCTGGTATCACATTCTGCAGCCTTCCTTCCCCCACTGACCTCATCTCTAGTGGATCACACAGATCATTCCCCACTAACTTCCCTCTTTCCACTCTTTGCTTTATCCCAACCCCTACCCATATTAGGCACATCCCTGACTCTATAGCAGACCACTTGCTGTGGCCTCTTCTCACTGCCTACCCCATTCTGAGGGACTAAACAGATCCCAGGGGAACATGCTGCTTTCCCCCCTGCAGTGGAGCCCCTCAGTGATTCTTCACCATCCTTAAGTGTAAGCTGCCAAGACATAGAAACACTTTGTGGAAGCAACCTCCAGTGCACACACCTAGTAGCATCCCAGAAGAATTTCATACTAGGCAAAAGACAGCCACCACACTCTACTAAGATACAGAGAGGGCAAGGAACAAAACACCAATTAAACAAAATAAGACCAGATTATTAGCACCTAGAATTGAAGTCTTCCCAAACCCAGATATCTAGACACTGGCATTAAAAACATAATAAGAGCAAGGACAATGTCTCCACTAGAACTCAGCAGCCCTATCCCAGCAGTGCTGAGTATTGCAGCATAGCTGAAACCTAAGAAAAAGATCCTAAAATGGTCTTTATGAATAAGATAGAGAGGTCTGTAAAGATGAAATGCATAAGTCACTTAAAGAAATCTATGAAATCAAACAGTTCAAGACCTGAAAGTGAAAATAGAATCAGTAAAGAATCCCAAACTGAGGTAAATCTGGAACGAAAAAGTTAGGAACTTTAACATAAACTTCAGAGGTAAACCTCACCAACAGAATACAAAAGCTGGAAGAAAGGATCTCAGGCATTGAAGACACATTAAAAGCAATGGATACCTCCATCAATGAAAATGTTAAATATAAGAAACTCCTGTCACAAAACATGCAGGAAATCTGGGACACTATGATAAGGTCAAATCTAAAAATAATAGGAATAGAGGAAGGAGAAGAAACCCAGGTCAAAAGTACAGAAAATATTTTCAAGAAAATCATAGAAGAAAATTTCCTTAACCCACAGGAGGATATGCCTATCATGGTGCAAGAAGCATAAAGGACACCAAAATAGCCTGGACCAGAAAAAGAGTCCCATGGCAGGTAATAATCCAAAGCCTAAATGTGTGGAATATTCAAAGCTGAAAGGGGAAAAAAAACTAAGGCACATATAAAGGGAAACCTATTAGAATTACACCCAACTTCCCAACCAAACTTTAAAAGCAAAAATTTCCTTCAAAAATCTATAGACTTGAAGAGACCACAAACTTAAGCAATATTTACAAAATAGCTCTATATAAGACATGCAAAGGAAATCTCCAATGTAAAGGAGTTAACCACACCCACGATAACACATAAAATAAATAATCCTAGACTAGCAAATCAGCAGGGAAACACACACACACACACACACACACACACACACACACACACACACACACACACACATCTCACCACCACTATCACCACCACCACAACAACAACATTAACAACAAAATAGCAAGAATCAACAAACTTCCTCATTGCTCTCTTTCAACATCAGTGGTCTCAATTTCTCAATAAAAAGACAGAGATTAACAGAATGGATGTGAAAACAGGATCCATCATTTTGCTGCACCCAAACACACCATAACATCAACTATAGTCATCACCTCAAGGTAAAATTATTATAAAAGACATTCCAAGCAAATGTATCTTAGAAACAAGCTGCCATAGCCATTTTAATATCTGAAAAACTATACCTCAATCAGAAGAGATAGAGAATGATATTACAACTACATAATCACCAAAGGAAAAATCCACCAAGAGAACATTGCAATTCTTAACATCTATGCACCAAACACAATGGCACCTGAGTTCATAAAATAAAAACTACTGCAGCTTAAATCACATATTAACCTTCATCCACTGATAGTGGGAGACTTCAATATTTTATTACTTTTAATAGACAGGTTATCCAGACAAAAACTAAACAGAGAAATGTTATAGCTATCATGTTATAAGCCAAATGGACCTAATATATTTAAAGAATATTTTGCCGAATCACAAAAGAATATAACTCCTTCCTTGTGGAAGTGCCTCATGGAAATTTCTACAACATTGACCACATACTCTGACACAAATAAAACTCAAGAGATATAAGAAAATTGAAATAACTCACAGCTTCCTCTCAGACCACTACAGGTTAAAGTTGAACTAAAAAGACAACAGAAACAACAGACAACATACAAAGTCATGTAAACTGAATGACTCTCTACTGAATGAAAAAATGGGTTAAGACAGAAATTAAGAAATTAAACATGTCCTAGAATGTAATTATAATGAATACACAACATGCCCCAAATTACGGGACACAATGAGGGATGTTCTAAGAGGCAAGTTCATAGCACTAAGAGCCCACACACAAAAAAACCGGAGAGCTCTTATACTAGTAACCTAATAACATACCTAAAGTATCCAGAACAAAAAGAAGAAATTACACCCAAAAGGAGTGGACAAGATATAATCAACCTTAGAGCTGATCAATAAAATAAAAACAAACAAAAATAGTACAAAGAATCAATAAAACAAAAATTTGTTTCTGAGAAAAATCAAGAAAATTAACAAACTCTTATACAAATAAACTAAAACCTGAAGTAAAATATGCAAATAACAAAATAAGAAATTTTTTAATTAGAAATTAAAAGGCAGACATAACGACAGATGATAAGGAAATCCAGGGAATCATGGACCATACTTTAAAAACCTGTACTCTACCAAATTGGAAAATCTAAAAGGAATGGACAATTCTAGATACATATAACTTACCAAAATTAAATCGCGATTAGATAAGCAATTTAAACATATATATAAGTTACAATGAAATATAAAAAGTAATTAAAGTCTGCCAACTAACCAAAAAAGAGAAAGCTCATAGCTATTTGTTTTTAGTCTATAATTATAATTCTACTAGACTTTCAAAGAAGAGTTAACACCAATACTCCTCAAATTATTCCACAAAATAGAAACAGAAAGAAAATTGCCCAGTTTGTTTTATGAGGCCATGGTTTCTCTGATACCCAATCATAGAAAGAGCCAACAAAGAAAGAAAATTACACAGACAGCTTTCCCTTATGAACATAGATGTAAAATTTCTCAGCAACTACACACCAAGTCCAAGAAAACATCAAATGGTGCATTCACCAGGATCAAAATGTAATCCTCCTTATAAAAATAGCTAACAAAACAATGGATCAAAGACATTAACATAGAACCAGATACACTGAACCTGATAGAAGAGAAAATGGGAAATAGCTGTGAATTCACTGGCACAGGGACAGAAAAACTTTTTAAGCTATCAGCATAAGCACGAAGATCAACAACCGGAACATGAGATCTTATGAAACAGAAAAGCCTCTGCAGGGCAAGGGGCACTGCCATTCAGACTAAGTGGCAGCCTGCATGCTGGGAAAAGATTTTTATCAATTACACATCTTATAGAAGACTGATATCCAAAATCTTCAAAGAACTCAAAACCTAGATTTCAAGGAAACAACCCCATTAAAAATGGAGCACAGATCTAAAGGGAGAATTCTCAAAAAGGGGAAACTTAAATGGCTTTAACTTTAAATGTTAAAGAAACATTTAAAGAAATTTTCAACATCCTTAGTCATCAGGGAGTGCAAATGAAAGCTACTTTGAGATTTCATTTTACACCTGTCAGAATGGCTAAGATTAGTGGAAAAGGTGACACTCCATGCTTGCAAGGACTTGGGTTAAAGGGAGAATTAACCCATTGCCTGTGAGAATGCATACTCGTACAGCCACTGTGGAAATCAGTGAGGAGGTTCCTCAAGAAGATGAAAATTGATCCACCTCAAGATTTGGCTCTAACTGCTCTTGAGCATATACCTAAATGATGTTTCATCCTATCACAGAGAAACTTTCTCAGCTATGTTCATTACTGCTTTATTTATAATAGACTGAAATCAGAAACAACCTAGATGTCCCTCAACAGAATAATGTATCAAAAATGTGGTACATTTATGCAATTTAGCGTTGCTCAGCTGTTGCAAAAAAGGAAATCATGAATTTTGCAGGCAAGTGGATGCAACTAGGAAAAAATGATCCTGAGTGAGTTAACCTAGACCCAGAAAGGAAAATATGGTATGTATTTATCTATATGTACATGTTAGTTGTAGTGGATAATAAACAAACTACAATCTAGAAACTATAGAAGTTGGGTATAAAAAAGGGGACTAGAGGGGCAGATAGAGCTTGTCAGGAAAGAGAAATAGGATAGATAGTTATGGAAAGATGGAGAGGATGATGGAATGTGAGGATCAAATGGGGGAGGAGTAGTGAAGAGGAGGACAAGGGAGATATTCAGGGAGAGACAGTTAAAGTTAAGGGCCATTTGAGGAGCAGCACAGAAACCTAAAGTAGTACTTTCCTAAAATATATACTTATGTGAGGTAAATCTAATTGAAATTTCCAAATAATGAGGAAGACAGAGCCCCAACTGGTCATCTTCTGTAAACAAATAAATCTTTGAGTGCCAGGATTGACCAAAAGGGTTCCAGGAAAATCTTCAAACAACCCAGGCTGCTGCTCTGACTGTTGGTTGCTCTCCACAAACTGACTATAAGGCCCTGCTGAAGACAACAATTACACAAATCATTGAAAATGGAGAAAACTTTCTGGTTTCTATGTAGAGCCTTCACCCCCAAATTCTAGTGTCTTTGGTACAGTAAAGTACTCTGAAAGCTACCAAAAAGAAGGAAACACCCCTGGATCCTCAATGTTGTCCTGCCTGTATGATATGTTAGTGAAATAGTTGCAAAAACCTTGGGAGAGTGACCAACTAATACCTGATTTGATTGAAGGCCCAGTCCATGAGATTTATTCCATACTGGACAACAGGTGATCAAGAACCTGAGACTAGATAGCACAGGGACCTAGGATAAAACCAAATACTACTGTTCCAAAATAAAAGTAACAATAAACTGGCTCCTAATGACATCATGCTACAGTCATAAATCAGTGCCTTGTTCTGCATCAGAAGTGAAGCTTCTTCCTACAACAGAAGGGAGAAAATACAGAGACCCACAGCCAGACAATATGCAGTGGTTGAGAGAACTTGGAACACTGAGCACTAAATGGGATGTCTCCATAAAATCCCTTCCCTCAGGGATCAGGGAACTCCATGAAGAGGATGCAGAAAAGAGTGTAAGAGGCAGAAGGTATGAAGGACACCCAGAAAACTAGTGCTTCTCAATCAACATGATCCACATCCACATAAACTCACAGAGATGGAAAGAGCATTCAGAGCCTGCATGGATTTGTCCAGGGTTCTCTGAGTATATATTATGACTTCCAGTTTAGTGTTGTTATGGGATTCCTGATTGGGTGAATGAGTGGGACTCTTTCTTTCTCTTACTTTCTCTTTCTGGTTTTCAAGACAGGGTCTCTGTGTAGCCCTGACTGTCCTGCAACTAGCTCTGTAGACCAGGTTTACCTCTAACTCAGAGATCCACTTACCTCTACCTCCTGAGTTCTGGGATTAAAGGCACGAGCCATTTCACCTGGCTCTGTTTCTAGCGCATTCTCTTGGGCTCCTGTTTGTTTGTTTTGTCTGATTCCACTGTCTTAGATTTTTTATCTTATTTACTATGTTTTATTTTGTTATCATCTCTTAGGAGCCTGTTTTATAATGAGAGACAGAAAGGGAGTGGATCAGATGAGAAAGAAGGTGGGCAGGAACTAGGAAGATACTGGCGGTGGAAACTGTAGTCAGGAAATGCTATGCATGGAAAAATCTACTTTGAATAAAAGATTTTAAAAAGTTTTCTTTCTGGCATGGTGCAGTGTTTTCTGGGTGAGCCATAGTTGTACTCCTTCACATGCTCCACACATTGCCTTCATCTGTGGACCCAGAACAAGGGAATTGTTCCATTTCACAAACTTCTCTTCTCATATTTGGGGCAAAACAGAATGTAGAAAAAACTGGGTAAATTTTCATCAAATATTATAATTTAATGTGGTTATATCTCTGCATAAAGTGAATTCTGGAAAAATCTAGAGTCAATATCCACTTCAGCTAATGACCATTGTGCAGCTTTATTTCTGTTGGATTTCTCTTGTACCAATATTTCAATAATGAGTGCACCACCTTGTCCTTTCTCCATCTCTTTTATTCCAAACTCAAATGAAAGGAAACTTCCTGTTCATTGACTGATCTGAAACATTTTCCTCTAGCAGCCTCTTCCTTATCTTTTCCTCCTCAAGAGCTTCAGACTCTTGTCTGTCTATCTGTCTGTCTGTCTGTCTGTCTGTCTGTCCTTATTGCAGGGTTAATTATATGATATTTGTTTATTCATTTTAAATAAACATCTAAAGCATCCCCTATCACTATGATATTTTCAAACCAAGTGTGTTTTTGTGGCTCTTCTTTCTCCAAGGTTCCCAACTCCCCTGCTACCTCTGTTCTCCCTTTTTGGCCCCTGTCCCCCTAGAATAATTCCTGTTTCATGTCTCATGTGTCCCTTGTCCACCCTCATTCACTCCTTTATTACCTAACATTTCATATTTGTTCTCTACTTTCTAGAGTATTAGACTACACACTTACACATATATACATATATACAAGTATACATCAATGGCAATATTTTGGAGAAAGGGTTTCATTTTATCATACCTGAATTGACCCAGGTGTAACAAATCATAGTGGGTTCTACAATGCTTTTTCTAAAGGTAGAATTGAGATGTATGTCAACATTCATATTTTTTCACACCAGCCTTCATTATCAAAGAAGTGACGCATAGATGTAAATATAATCAATAGAGCAGATCTCTTTATGTGTGGACTATGTTTGTCACTTGTTCTAGAAGTTTCTTTGTGTGATGAAGATACTTCACTAATGAATGCATTAATAACACAGTTATGGTTAAAATATTAATTTATGTATCATGTTGGAGGAAGAAGAAAACAAGTATACATTTGCTGTGGAAGAAACCATCTTCTGTTAACAAACTATACTTTTCACAGCTCTTCTGTTCAATGCACACAGCAAAGATCAAGGGCAGTTCTCCAGTAATAGTGGTGCTGCCCCAGTTCCCACAGGACCAGTTCTTACACACTTTACTTGTCCTTTATTATGCAGAAGGACCTTTCCTGGCAATCATGTTACACAACCCTCTCATCATCTGAACATGCTTCAGAAATTAAGAACTAGGATAAAGGCATAAATACAGTATTAAAAATTTCAATAAGAAGAGCATAAGGCCCTTGACACAAATTCACATTTAAATAGTATTAGTGAGAGCTGGTTGTCAAATAGGATCAGCAGGTGAAGGCATTTACGGCAAATGCTAATGACTTGCTTTCAGTAGAAAGCTACATAGATGAAGAAGAAACCATCTTCTATAAGTTGCATTCTGACCCCCTTCCTTTCACTGTGACACACAGCTGACCACACACACACACACACACACACACACACACACACACACACACACAATGTAATGCAGAGTATTAGTGATTCCATACTGTTGAAAAGATTGTTACATGTATTTTGTAGCTGGAAGATTTGTGAATTACATTTTAAAAATACTCTTCCTTCCTTCCTTCCTTCCTTCCTTCCTTCCTTCCTTCCTTTCTCTTTCTTTCCTCTCTCTCTGTCTCTCACCCTCCCTCTCTCCCTACCTCCCTTCCTTTCTTTCTATTTTATGCCAGAGTCTCACCATGTCGCTCAGGCTGGCAAATATCTCACTATGTACACTTAGATAACATTGAGCTTGTGTAGAGCCTTGTGATTGTATGTTTCAATCGATAAGATTGGAGGCCTGTACCACCAGGTCTTATTTGTATTATGTTAAAAACTCTTTAGTCACACTACACAACTGCAAGTATACTAGAAATACTTAACTAACAGTCTGCTGATGTTGTTTCCTTCACTGCATAACTCTTTGTTGCACTCCTCCTCAAGTGTTGGATACTGCCCTGATTCTGAAGGAAGCAACCAAAGCCTGTAATTTTAAGGTTTATATTTCAAGTGCATGGAATCATATGATAACCTAATATAGTGTAGGGTCCAGCTGTGCATATCTATCATCTCAGTGCTGGGGAGGAGGGAGCAGGAGTTTACTGCAAATTTAAAGCCAGTATCTGTGTGAATTGCAAGTCAGACAGGGTTACAAACAGAGACCTTGTGTCAAAAAACACATTTTTAAAATTTAAATTAGAAACAAGCTTGTTTAATGTCAATCCAATTCCCTCCCCTCTCTCTCCTCCTCTCCTGCCCCCCACAAATCCTCTATCCCATTCCCTCTCTGCTCCCCAGGGAGGGTGAGGCCTTCCATGGGGATCTTCAAAGTCTGTCATACCATTTGGAGCAGGGCCTAGGCCCTCCCCCGTGTGTTTAGGCTGAGAGAGTAGTCCTCTATGTGGAATGGGCTCCCAAACTTCATTTGTATACTAGGGATAAATACTGATCCACTGCCGGAGGCTCCATAGATTGCCCAGGCCTCCTAAGTGACACCCATGATCAGGGGGCCTGGTTTGATCCTATGCTGGTTTCCCAGCTATCAGTCTGGGGACCATGAGCAACCCTTTGTTTGGGTCAGCTTTTTCTGTGGGTTTCACCAGCCAGGTCTTGACACCTTTGCTCATCATTCCTCTCTCTCTGCAACTGGATTCCAGAGTTCAGTTCAGTGTTTAGTGTGGGTGTCTGCTTCTGCTTCCATCAGCTACTGGATGAAGGCTCTAGGATGACATATAAAGTTGTCATCAATCTATCACTAGGAAAATGTCCAGAGATCTACAAAAATACATTTTAAAAAGAAGAATTGACAGAACACTACTCTCCCTCAAATCCCCTACTAACAACTAATATAATGTCAACGATACTGTGAGAAGTGGCACAGAGAAAGACAAAGTGGTGAGAGGATGCCATTGAGTGAGTCTCACATGCAGGTTAGATTTAGGATGTCCAAAGGGAAGCACAGCTTCAGGGATGCAGGGCTACCTGAAGCAGGGCCCTTTTTAACAGTGGGTAAGAAGGAGGAAGAAGAATCTAGAACTGGCGATAACACTTTTCTGGTTTGTTCTGAATGAGACAGGTGAGCCAGGGAGAGATGTTCATTCCTCATATTGGGTTGACTCACCCAGTCTTTATGCAGAGGGAGAAGCTTGGTTCTGCCTCAACTTGATGCGCCATGCTTTGTTGACTCCCAAGGGAGGCCTCTGCTTTCTGAATGGAGACAGAGGACAAGTAGATGGTTAGGGTAGAGGGAGACTGGGGTCCTTGGAAGGAGAGAAGGGAGGGGGAAACTGCTGTTGGGTTGTAAATTAAATGAAAAGAAATTAATTAAAATAAGAATAACCTAGTAAAGAGATAACATTGGCTTTTGTGCAGAAGACAGGCTTTAGAGAAGAGGAGAAAGGATGCCCTAAAAGTTTGTGTTAAACAAGCAGAAGGTGGTAAGTTCATGGATTTAATATGAATGTGACTTTTACATATATACGTAAAGGAATGTGAAAAGCAGTACATGAAACTGAACTAAGAAAACATTCTGTTCTAATAATAGTACTGAAGTAAATTAGATTTTGACTAACAAAACCCATCTATGTGAAATCGTTTCCACATGTTAGAATGTTTTACAGAGATTATCCTAACATAGGTAGTGCTCGCTATTAAACCATCAAGGGATTATTGCTAATGAAAGAATGTCACTCCTCCTGTCAATTATATCCCCAACACATGTTATGGGTGACATATCACATTGAATTTCTTTTATCAGTTACAAACAGAGGAATGTATCAGTCTGGGTTAATAATGAGCAATTTGATTTTGGTATGCAGTGTACTGTGCTCCTGATAATGTCAGTCATTAAGCTACAGGATGTGTATAAAATTATAAGATTGACACATTTAAAATTAATGAGACATGTGTTCCCATCTGAAGAAAGTAATAGGGAAGATTTACCCAATAAATTAGATAGCGAAAAATCAATTTTATTTTGAAGTAGATGTTTTCTAAAAGAACAGAGAACTTAATGATTAACATGTGTGGTAAGGTACTTAGAAAAATGATGACCCACTTTAAATCACAAGCAAATAAAAAAAGTATAATAAATATGCTGATGCCATTTTCCTCTATCTCCCTCCAACCCTCCCCCCTCTCTCAGCAGTCACTTATTCTCAGAATTTTGAATAGTTACGAGTACCTTCCTTAACCACTACCCTCTGCAAAAAAGCTTCTCTGATTAAGGTTGGGAACAGTTTAATTCCATGCGTAGGAACATAAATATCTAAAATGTAGTTTAACAATATAAACATTTAATAAACAACAGCAATGAATTCTCCCCTGGGCCCTATATTTCCTTGGCTGTGGGTTATGAACATATTTTCAGTACCGAATATGAATTCCCTCTGGTGGAGCAGGCTTTTAGTTTAATCAAGAGAGCAGTTGGTTACCTCCTAAGCAATATTGCCAGTATTGTACCTGTGGGCACTTCTCACCTGTCTGATCAGTGTTGTGGCATTCATGGTTCAGCTCTGGGGAGTGTTCATGTCTCTTGCCATTCAGGAGCTTTCAGGGAACCTCCCAGCACCATGAAAGGTAGCCATAAGGGAGAGTATTTCTTAGTTCATGATTGATTCCTATGTGTCCCATAACCATAACACATGGGACTTCAGCAACATAATCTTACTATATTGCTTTAGTAATGGCCAGTGAACAAGAGAAATGGCAAAAATTGGTACTGTTTTGGCTGCCTTTGGGGTCTCCTTGGCCAATACTGATAGGGAGATAACCCATTCCTGGCACTAAGATTTTAGTTTAATAACTCCTGACTTCT
Source organism: Cricetulus griseus (assembly GCF_003668045.3). Lineage (NCBI taxonomy): Eukaryota > Metazoa > Chordata > Mammalia > Rodentia > Cricetidae > Cricetulus > Cricetulus griseus. The sequence continues at coordinate 166,403,676 of NW_023276806.1, forward strand.
GAGAGCAACATTTTTATTCATAGAGGACACTTCTGTCCAAACTCATTTTATGTATAAATATATATTTTAATTAACTTATGAAGTACTGTTTTTTTTCTTTGTTTTAGGTATAGTTTTGGTCAACCCACTCCTACCTTTCTCCAGCCCTTACTCCTGCCTTCTGCCCCCTGACACTTCTGACTGAAAGAGCAGGGGAGGCACACTGAGAGATGAAGTTTTAATGTATCTTAGATCTGATAAAATCCTCCCACCCAGTTCCTCTCCGGAGGGGATAATTCTTTGGTGATGTCAGTCACCTGTGTACCTCACTCTAGGACACTTGCAGATGCATTTTCTTATCTCTGGTTTGTCCTCAGGTCATAATTTGCACCTGTGAGGTGCTATAATCACAGAAGTCTGCAGTGAAACCCTGTAACAACTATGTGGAAATTAGAGGGAACCCCCCTTTGACTGAATAAATCAGAACAAACCTTCCCTCTAGGCAGAAGTCCCCTTTTTAGGGGATTTGGGGAGATGGTGGCATTTGGGGTTGTAAAGGAAGTATGCTTTGACTCCTCTATTTTGTTCCTGGAGGATACAACCCCACGCTGGGACACAGGGTTAGCAAATGGAGTTCTCCTTGGATTGAGGTTCTCATTCTCTCCCTTGAGTACTTTTGTATCGTGTACAAACTACACAAGTGCACATAGCAAACCTATAGCTAATGGATTTCACAGTGGGAAGTCTAAGCAAGTAATTATGTTAGATAGTATTTAGAGAAGGCGACCTACTGACTTCAATGTTTGTTTTTCTGTTATTGTTTGGTTTGGTTTTACTTAAAACAAGTGAAGTCTTTATTGTTGCTAATGAGGTTGGTAGAATGAATTCTTTACCTAATATAGCAATAAAATGGTATGTGTATGTGGGTCATCATGTGATGATTTTCACACATGTACATTTTGTAGAGTTCACATCAGAAAGCCCAGGTTTGCTCAATAGTTGATCATTTCTTTTTTATTTTAATTTTTTCCCTTTTCACACATTTTTATTAAAATATATTTTCATACAAAATATTCTGATAATTGTTCCCCCTCCCAAGAGATCCTCTCCATTCACCGAAATTCACGTGTTATTTTGCTTATAAAAACTCAATTAAATGATTTCTAATGATATTCTGCTATACTCATAGATAGGTGACTTGTCTAATCATCATTAGACAGGCTTCCTCTGGCAGAGATGGTAGTGGATGAAGAGAACCAGGGCAGACATTATGCAGAGGAGAGTCTACTTTAGAATTTTCTGTCAGGTCAATCCACCTAGAGCTCAGAGAATGCCCCAGAAGAGGATCGAGGACACACAAAATTGGAAACATAATATGTATGCAAATTTGTAGAGACAGGGAAAGGAAGCAGAAAAAAAATGTCCAGACACAATTTCATTGTGTTCAGCATTATGACACAATGAAATTCTCAAAATACCATTGTTTTATAGGGGACAGTAAGCCACACCTGTTAGAGGCTGGCTACAGGTGTGCCTGACCATGCCTGTCAAGGCGTGGTCAAGGTGAGGCCAGGATGGCTCAGGATAGGTTCTTAAGGGATGGCAAAGCACATGGGAGCCCTTCTCTCTGGCCTTGCTGCTTGGCTACCCAGGGCACAGTCTGGCTTGCGTTTGGCTGGTATTTATCTGAATAAAGATATCTTAAACCTACTGGCTCTCACTTTAATTGTTTATTTTGGGTTGATTATCTACTGCTAGGCCTGGGGCCTGGCCTTAAGAGTGGTTTGTTTACCAAGTGAGACTCCAAGGGATAAAACTAATTTTTTCACATGTGAGTGGTATCTTTTGATTTCTATTTCTTTGAAGACACATTGTGGCCACAGCAACTCTTATAAAGGAAAACATTAATTGTGGTTGGCTTATAGTTTCAGAGGATTAGTCCATTGTCATCTTGGTTAGAACAATGGCAGCATACAGGGAGGCATGATGCTGGAGAAGGATCTGAGAGTTCTATATCTTGATCTGTAGGCAGAAGAAGGAGTCTGTGTGCCACACTAGATGTAGCTTGATCATATGAGACCTTAAAGCCCGCCTCCACGGCGTTAAACACACCCGAAGATAGCTTTTTAACTGAATGGCTTCTCACAGTGGAAGTAGATACTAGATAGCTATTTCATGGGCATCTTAGCCTCTTTGTTTAGATTAGACTTGACCATTTCAAAATGGTATTTTGTTAAAAGTTTAGAATATGTGCTGACGTCTAGAACATGATGGAAAGCAGTACATGTTTCATGTTAAGAGGAACAATGTTTGAAGTTATTCTGAGTCCACAGTGTAATCTTTTTTAAAGTCAGTTTTCCTGAGACGGTGTCTGACTGTGACTGGTAACCAGTGTAACTGCAGATCTTGACTGGTAAACTAAGTGCTTTTATATTTGAAGTTGACTTCATAAAGCCAATGAGCAGTCCTCTGAGCTCGGAAAAGCTCAGGCAACTGTCGAGTGGTGTTGGGTTATAGAATCGAGAATCAAAGTACCTTGTATTGTCTGCTGTTAAAGTGTCCCTGAGTTAGAAACTTCTAACAAGTTACATTTTTACCCTGTATTAGGAGAAGCTGCAATCTCCATTTGTCAGAGCACATGCTGCCTGCTGAGGATGGTCTAGCATTAACTTCCATGCCAGTTCTATGCATAACCATTCACCAAATACTGCTGCTGTGGTTTCTTACAGGAGCCCTTCTGTCCTGTGCTATGATGCATTGTCAACTTGTTGCTTGATAAATACATTGTAATGAATTAGAGCTGTGTGTGTTAATAGTACCTTTATATAAATAACAAGATGTAAAATACAGATGAGGGATATACAAATGAGTGATGTTCCTGTCTTAGAATATCTAAAGCTTCTTGCACAGAATAAAGGAAAATGAAAGAAAAAAAAAAGCCTGCCTCCACAGTGAGACATCTCCTCCATCAAGGCCACACCCACTCCAACCAGGCCACACCTCCTAATAGTGCCACTATTGCCATTCATACACACAGGAATCTATGGGGGTTATTCCTATTCAAACAACCACAAGTGGTTATCAATTGAAAATAGCTTCTGGGTTAGGGATATGGGATTGGGGCCACTTCCATTCTTGGCATTGTGAAACCATCAAGTCCAGACCTGTGCTGTAACTGTGCATGCTGACAAGCTCTGTGACTTCATATATGCAATCTCTGTCCTGCTGTATTTAGAAGGCCTTGTTTCTTTGGTATTCTGTATCCCTCTGGCTCTTAATATTTTTCTGCCTTTTCTTCCACACAGCTCCCTGAGTTCTGAGGGGAGGGATTTGCTGGAGACATCCCATTTTGGACTGAGTGTTCCAAGTCTCTCACTGTCTGTACTTGTTCCAGCTGTGGGTCTGTGTTTATTTCCATCCACTGCAGGAGGGAGCTTTTTTGATGGCTTGACATGTCACATCTATGAGTATAGCAGACTGTCATTAGGAGTCATTTTGTTTTTTTACATTGCTTTAGCAGAACAGTAGATTTAGATTCATTATGCATAATTTATGCTGCCGATATACAGTGATTTTCCACTGCAACATGGTCTACTTATCTGGGAACACACCCTAAAAGAACATTGATTCTTTTTTTCAGCATTTGTCAATTGCCAGTATCTCTTCAGCTTGTAGTAGAAGTGCATACCTGCCTCCACACTCATGCTGGGATTATTCTTGGCTTGATCTTGATTGGGTCCTCTGCATGCTATTTTAACTGCTATTAATACATGAATCTGCCCTGCAGTATCTGGAAAGTCCCAATTCCCTGTAGTTATTCCCCAGCTCTAGCTCTTATATTCTCCACTCCCTCTTCCTCAAATAGCTGAGATTTGGTTCATTTTCTTTTTTATGTGTAACTTTTTTCTTTTATTTTTTGAGGTTATAATGTAATTACAGTATTTCTCCCATCCTATTCTTTCCTCTAGAACCCACTATACCTCTTGTTTACTATACCCCTCCGTATTCTATATCATGTTCATGGCCTACACTTCATTGCTTCAATTTATTGAAGCTACTATTCTTACCATCATTTTCTCAGTGTTGGGATGAGTGATGTGGGGTGGTTAATTTTTTTCTTACCTTCTTCAATGAGTTTTTTTTTTAAATATTATAGTAAAACCAGGTACTGCCTTGCATATGGTTCCTTTATATCTTATGAAGGTAATTTGGTGGGCTAATGGTAACGCAATTGATGTTTCTGTGGAGAGTGAATGGATGTCTAGGTCGTTTTACTCCCATTATCTTGTTGTCTCTTCACAGAATGTGGTGTTTGAGTATCAGACTTGAGAGGCAGTAGTAATTTTTTACAAAGATAAAAAGAAAAAAAAACAGGCATCTTCAGCAAGAAGAAAAATGATAGCAACATCAGATTTTCACATTCTATATCATGGGAAAAATTTGATATAGCTGCTTTTAAAATTCATAGTTGACAGTGATGTTAATTGTTCTTAGAAACAAAGCTTTTGTCTTTTGGGTTTTTTTTTGTTTGTTTTTTTTGTTTGTTTGTTTGTTTGCTTTGCCTGATTGTTTAAAGCTTGGTTAAGAGATTTGGGTTAAACACTGAAGATCTGTAATTCTTTTGAAGGATGGTTAGGAACTGTTTTAAAGTATGCTTGATTGTGAAATTTGCCACCATAGACAATGACAATGTAGATTGTAGCTGATTCAACTTTTATTTGTAACATGGCAGAGGGAACTATTTAATAAGTTGAAAAAATGGTACTTACAGTTATAAATTAGAATAAAATGACCCATTTCAAATGTTCGTAAGATGAAATCATCCTTCTTTTATTTTTAAAGTATTTGGTAAAACTAGTAAATAGCCAGATTATGTTTATAATGAAAATATGTGAATATGAAGAATAGATGAATAGTTTTTTTAAGTCTCTACAGCATTGTAATAGAAATGTCAGCTTTTTTGGACTAGAATATCTCCACCCATTTTCTGTTCGTCTGTATTAAAAATCAGTAGTTTCCATGTCAACTTAGTTTCATATCTACTCATGAAAGAAAGTTTGAATATACTAGGGGATATCTGAATTTCTGGCGAACATGGAAGTTTGTAATAGAGAACAATATTTACTGTTTGTGATGTTTCCATCTTTACCATGTTATATTGCTATTGTTTTAATATTTAATTTATTGTACAAGATAAATTAGTATTTATGTTATATTAGTATTATATTAAAAATTAATATTTATTAAAACTTAAATTTATTGTTCAATTATATAAAAGATTAATTTATTGTGCTCTCAAATTGCAAACTGGAAACCTTTAAAGATCATGACCCTTCATAATGATGTATTACATGAATTTATGATCCTATCCAGTAGGGGAAAGGTCAGTTCTTCAGAAACAAAAACCTTTACTAACAGTTATGATGAATGATCATTTTCATTGCGTTTATAGCTCCCTTGGTTCATTCATACTGTGTATCCTTTTCCTTTCATTCATTCATACAGTCTTTGCTTTGTTTCTTATATTCAATATAATCATACTTCAAGGATGGGCTCTTCAACCATATTTGTCTTGATTATTCCAGATAGCCAGGGAGAGTAAGTGGATTACTATTCTTTTTTCCAACTGTTTTATTTGAATTAGAAACAGGATTGTTTTACATGACAATCCCAGTTCCCTTCTTCCACTCGTCTTCCCCTAAACCCCCTCCAACTAAATATCTGTCACATACCTTTGCTGCTCCCCCTGGATGGTGAGGCTTTCCATAGGGTGTCATCAAAGTCTTTCGTATCCTTTGGGATAGGGCCTAGGCCCACCCCCGTGTCTTGGCTCAGGGAATATCCCTCTATGTGGAATGGGCTCCTAAAGTCCACACCTATGCTAGGGATAAGTACTGAACTACTACTATAGGAGGTCCCATAGATTTCTGAGGTTTCCTCACAGAAACCCATGTTCCTGGGGTCTGCCTCAGACCTGCCTGCACCCAACTTAAATATTCTTATTTAAGTAAATGACACTATTTGTCAATTTGTAAAAATAAAGATATTAAATTAAGTATGCACGAGGCAGATTATTCTCTTTTATCTTCCAGCTCCTTTGGCATATTATAGCTAGTAGCTTCTACCCTGTTTGTGTATCATTAATCCTTTCTCTTCTATTTTTCTTCCTAAGTAGTTTATAACTGGTTCACTTTTGATTTTATCAAGGCTATTGGGGTATACTTTCTCTAATTTGAACCCTTCTAGGTAATATCTAGAATAGTGACATTTTATTTCTATTTTGGAATCTTGCTGATTAAACTCAGTATCTTGTGAATGATGTATATAAGCAGTCTGTTCCTGAGCTACTGACATAGCCCTGCGTAATCAATTTTAATATTAAAAATGACTCTTCAATGGATTCTGATGTTTTAGAATGGAAAATTCTAAAACAACAAACCATGCATTTATGTTTTAAATTTCCTACAGAATTTTACTTTTTCTTACTTTTCAACACTTTCTCTATTGGTTGTTCTTCATGTAGAATAGCCTTAAACTACTCAGACATGCCACTGTTCTTCATGTGTCACGAACTCCTTCATGTAAGTTTGTTACCCTTTTCAACTGTTGCAAAACTTCAACTCAAAATCAGTATTTACAAAGGAGGGTATGATTTCCGAGTTCTAGAATGGGAGCCCCAGAATGTAATGTCTTCTTTTAGAATGTGTTTTGAATTTATAAGAATTTGATTTTGAGCTTTTCTGTAACTTCCAGATTGTTTATTCCTCAAAGAATGTCATCACATTTTAATTTTTACCCACTGTATTATTACTTTGCTATCTAATATTTAAAGTTACACTGCCATATAATAAATATCAAAGCTTTGAGATGAGTAGGCCATTTGAAAGTTTCTAATGAATGAAGTTTGTTAACAGTTATGAAAAACAGCTGACTCCAATTATTAAAGAATTAAGAGCAAACATTCTTTGTTTCCCATTATATTATACTTGGACTCTAATTATAATTAATAGTTAACTAAACAATAGAATTGCAATAAAATTGATGCCCCAGATATTGGTCTTCACTGCCATTCCTAGTATTTCTGGCACATTATATATATCATCTCATTTAATTCATTTAACAACCTCATGAGTCATTGTACTAATTTTATAAGTAAGAAAGTAGACTGCAGAATAACTTCCCAGAGGCTACATAGCTAGTAATTATAGCAGTGGGACACGAATTCAGGATGTCAGGACATCTTATTTCAGAAACAACAATAGCAATTTTCATGCTACTAGCCCTTGAATCATCTACTTTCTCTAAGATCATATATAGAAGCTCAAAGTAAGGACATCTGCATATAGTGCTGGACTTCTGATTGTTTTCTGTATATACTCATTAAATTTAAAAGATAGCTCCCTATGGTAATTATTATTATTGCTGTTATTATTATAGTGCCTAGTATAAAAGAATTCTTTGTTGCCAGGCATTAGTGTTACATACCTTTTTTTTATTTAGAGAATAGTTTATTAGTTTTTGTAATCAAACTCACTTAGATAATACCTTACATATTTAATACAGTGCGTTACCCCTGTACAAATGGGAAAAAATTAAGTTCAACATTTCTAGACCAATATGGCTGTTAATTTGTGTACTATGCCAACTCAACACGGGATACTTTTTTCCAAAGTTGACAGCACAGCTAAAGTTTCTAAAAATTCTCTCTCTCTCTCTCTCTCTCTCTCTCTCTCTATATATATATATATATATATATATATATATATATATATACACACACACACCAATAATAGCAATATGTTTGCATCAATAGCAGCAACAGCTTTTCCAGGTTCTGCAGTCATTTGAATAAAATTGTAGAGACATCCAGCACACTCCATTTAAAACAAAACAAAACAAAAAACCAAAAAATGTAAAAAAATAAAATCCCAGAAAACAGCACAGTTCTGTTACTCTTGTGGTACTTGGCACCATTTTTTTTTTAAATTAGCTTCTCAATCATCATCTGGAAGGAAACTATTCTGAGCAACATCATTAAAAACAGCTCTGATAAAGCACAGTCACTACTATGTATCATAAAGCAGGTCCACATATGAGTGAGTACATATCATGTTTGTCATTTTGTGACTGGATTACCTCACTCAGAATGGTTTCTTCTAGTTCCATCCATTTTCCTGCAAATTTCAAGATTCCATTTTATTTTATTTTTTTTTCTGCTGAGTAGTCCATTGTGTAAATGTACCACATTTTCTCTATCCATTCTTCAGTTGAGGGGCATCTAGGCTGCTTCCAATTTCTGGCTATTACAAATAATGCTGCTATGAACATGGTTGAACAGATGTCCTTGTTATATGAATTTGCTTCTTTTGGGTATATGCCTAAGAGTGGAATTGCTAGATCTTGTGGTAGACTCATTCCCATTTTCTTGAGGAATCGCCGCCATACTGATTTCCAAAGTGGCTGTATAAGTAGGCACTCCTCTTTCTCTGCATCCTCTCTAGCATAAACTGTCATTGGTATTTTTGATTTTAGCCATTCTGACAGGAGTAAGATGGTATCTCAGAGTTGTTTTGATTTGCATTTGCCTGATGGCTAAGGATGTTGAACACTTTCTTATGTGTCTTTCAGCCATTTTAGATTCCTCTATTGAGAATTGTCTATTTAGTTCTGTACCCCATTTTTTGACTGGATTGTTTGGTGCTTTTGAGAATAGCTTCTTTAATCCCAGCACTTTGGAGGCAGAGGCATATCTCTGTGAGTTCAAAGTCAGCCTGGTCTACAGAGCAAACTCCAGGACAGGCTCCAAAGCAATACAGAGAAACCCTGTCTTGAAAAACCAAAACAACAACAAAAAAAAAGAAAAACCAAAAAACCCAGAATGCTTTATTATAGGAAAAGTACACATACAGCGAGGAAACGCTTGTTTCCTCACAAAACCCTTCAATAGGTAGCACCCTGATTGCAAAGTGTGTTAAGTGACACAGGAGAACTTGAACACATGCCTAGAAGAATGACCATGACACAGAGCAGGTCATTAAAATTCAGTCTCCTTTTTTAATCACTTGTTCCTCTTTAATGGGTATATAGAAAATTTTCCTCATCCTAGTAAGCCAGTTTCCAATAGAATTGGATTTAAAGTCTCCTACCTGAAAACTCAAAAAAAGAAAATTGAACTCTTTAGATGTCTCAAATAAAAGTAATATCAACAATTTATATTGATCCTGTATGGCTCTGCCCATATTTGAACCAGTCACTGTTGCCAATATTATGAAGTAATTTGCTTAGAAATGATAAATCATGTGTCCATTAATACAATCAGGCATGAGATTAATCTACATTATAAAGCCCAGACTGAGAGTAATGGAGGGAAATTTCTCAGGGGAATAAAAATAGTCTTCTACATTAGGGTGATTATATTGTGAACAGAAAAAAAAATCCTTTAAAGGCAACTTCAGATACTTACTAAAACTATTGTGGCAATTTTTTTGAGCTTAAGTTTAAGTAACAGTGGAGATTCTATCACAAGTTTTGGGTTTGTAAGTGGAGAAGAGAGGGAAGCCTCCACACATGTTAATGTATGACATCAAGGCCTGAGAGACACAAATATAGTCCTGTAATTTAGATTATCTCTATGACACACTCACAAAAAGATTCTTGTTCCTTATTGTAAATTAAAGAGAAACCTGTCATATAGCATAGACCCTTCACAAATACTCTAAAATTTTCCTAAAATTCACAGAGGTATCACAAATAACACACAGTCATGTTAATCCCAGAAACTGAAAATTGCTGTCTTCCCAATGAGCATGGTATTAAACTGACAGTATATTATAGATGTATTTTTAATGCATATTATTGTTATTGACTCTTCTTCTAAACTTTCTAACAAATCAGTCTGGGACATGTACCATGAATTTTCAAATACACTTTTGAAAGGATTTGAATTTGGGAAATGAAAGTTTGCATTATCCCACAATATAAACACTGCCAAAATTCTGGCTTGAGACACACACAATTTCCTCAATTTAAGGTGGAAAGCCAGGGAGCATTTTGCTGGAAATGTATTTGTTGCTGAGATTTCTGTGTGGGTTATGACCCTGTGCTTCTTTTGAAATATAGAGAAGAGTACTTTGTGGGAAAGAGGAGGTGCAGAGAAAATAGAAAAATGAGTAAATTATTGGTTATGCTCAGAAAGCTTGAAATGTTTGCCAAAATAACAACAAAATATATACATACATTACATATTCAAGACTCAAAGTGGGAAGGAAAGTGGCACCTGCACATTTCACAACTCTTCTAGACAGTATGTGGTACTTTAAAACTGAACATCCCTTGCATGGTTAAAAAAATGTTAAAGTAGGCAATCCAGTATGTGGGGCTATGATAAAAATCTTCATATTTAAAAGTACATCATAGAGAAATAAGGTAAAAATTAACAAAGATGTGTTACTGCAAGCTACCAAAAATCCTTTCTGGATGAAAAGCATCTGTGGTTCTGCAATGGTTACGGAAAAGTGTTCATCACCTAGCAACGTGTCACCTAGCAACATGACAGAAAGTGTCTGTGAAAACACTGATGCAGGGTTCACACCAGAGTGAGCAGCTGAGTGAATAAAGAAAAACAACACTTTACATCACATTTGACAATAAAATAAACAATTTTAATGATCTTTTTTTTATACTTCAAGTGTCTCTCACTAGGAAAAGAGACACTACAAAATCTAAACAGAAACCTGAGAAGGGAATAATTACTTTATTAGTATGCAGAGAAAGGAAACAAATGAGCATTTTTCGCTGTCCCAAGTTGAACTCTTTCTATTTCTTCTAGACACTGAGAGATTTTAGGGCATAGATGATAGAAAGGTATATCTACTATAGTGGGCCGTCTCTTACATGGTAAATTAGATAATATCACAGACATCAGGGGTGCTGAAGATTTTAAATTAGATTAAAACTGAGAAATCTGTTGTGCTTATCACTATCAGACCCCATATAGAAGCCTAAAAGCAAAGAAGCTAAATTATGATATACATCTATGCTCTTAAGATTCTCCTCTGCTATTTTGGACTTAGGGTAATGCCTTTGCATATACTCACAGAACATAGATTACAAACCCGTGTCTTCTTTCATATTGCATGTACTATGCGCTGATAATGACAAATCCCTATAGATTTTCATACAGTCTTCTTTTTATCCAGCTGAAAGTAACAATCAGATGCTGTGAGTGGTCCTCTTAGTTCCTCTCATTCAGAGGCATCCTATAAAAGTGTCCTGGTCTGTTGAGGAATCTTGACTTGTAAACTAGTAAGTCTAAATTCTGTAGAGGCTCTTTGGGTGGTTTTGAGTCATTGTCCAGCACTACCCTGGCAAACACTCAGGCTCTTCACAATTGCAGAGCCACAGTTTGCACTCTCAGAATGGTTGTCCCCTGATTTTTTGAAGTGACCATTAGGGATCCAAAGAAGTGAATTTCAGAAATTCTACCTACACTCCAGATACAGAAAATTCATTTGTTCTTTACTTTGAGATATTTATCATATTGACAAAACTCTGTCATTCATTCTATGTATTAGACTTCTTTTAGAACATCTTATGTTCTAAGTTTCTGTTTGATGAAGAAGACAATAACAAAAATAATTTCTTCTACAAATTCTTCCCTGAGTAAGTAAGAAGTTTACCTTCTGCTATTGTGGGTTTCTGTAGTTGCCTGTCTGGAACCTGCTCACAATTTAGCTATTTTGTGAACACATCTTTGCCCTTGATTGTTTAGTCACCTTCTGAACTACGGGCATTCCTTGAGTGTTGCCATATTCCAGCCAAAACTTCTGAAACAGAATCTTTAATATTTCTCAAATTTTCCCTTGTGGGTGTAATAATGTATGGTGAGGGTAGCACTCAATAAATCCTCGTAGAAGATCCAAAAGTGAAGTGGCCTATGCCTCTAGTAATAAAAGCCTTCTAAAAATTTGTTGCAAGGACACACTACAAAAAGGGCACATTTTAGATTGAGTAAAAAAGAACTGCAGGCTAATGGAAAAATATGTATTGTATATGGTGCCTTTTCTATACTTGCTACTTAACCCAGTGAAGACCTCTTCAAATAAATAAATGGACATAAATCTTCTCAATAAGCTGCTAAGTTATCAGGAATTAATAGTTTTTGAAAATACAAGGACTGAAATAGAGAGAAAAAGAGATAAGAAAAACATAAGTTCAATAGCTTTCTTCAGTAAGCAATCCTTATTTTTTTGGTGTAACATGTAGGTGAAGCTGAGAAAATGTGAATGGGATGGAAGTTCAGTCTTTGAAATAAACAGAAAATTGTTTCTCAAACATTTTGGGTAGTGTTAGTTTCACTGTGGGCTGTATACAAATCACATGTGTAGTTGTGGACATGCTTCAGTTCAAGACGGATGAGCCAACATCAATACTTAGAAATTCTTTTCATCAACCCACAATGAAAGTACTCATCTCCTTAAGGCTGTTTTGATTCCTGCATCTCACCAAAGACAAAAATCCTTATTTAGTCCTTTCTGATTTCCAGGGATGAGATTTAAGGCTTTATGTGAGTGAGTCAGGGCTTCCCTTTGAACATCTTCTTGTAAGTCTTTTTTATGAGACAGATGATTCATCCTGAATTTGAACCAAAGTTTCATCAAAAGCATCTCCCGAATTTCTTGCATTGGAAACCGTGAGATTTTTATGAACCATGCAGTGTCTGTTCCTTCTGTCTTTTTTTATAAAAGTTACTTGCCTATAATGATCTTTAATAGACTCCTTTTGTTAGTATTCAAGCATCTGTACTGGCCTGTCCTTGGGGTTCTGACAAGATACACCCTCAGGGACAGCCTCTAAGAGCACCACCTGTGCATATTCACTATTTTCCCTTTTAAAAGGGCCCTGTCTACCTCCCACCCTCTCTCTTTCTTCCTCTCCCTCTCTTTGTTTGTTCTTCTCTCTTTCTCTCCTCCTCTCCTCCCCTTTCTTCTCCCCCACTGCCTCTGTCCCTGGAGGCCAGTCTCCCCCTTCCCCTTTCCCTTTTTTATGATCTCTTTAGATAATAAAAAAGCCCTATTCTTGAACCCTGTCCTATGACATCTTTCTCTCTTGGGCTTCTTTTCTTAAATTACAACACTAAAGCCAAAGGTGATTGTAACAGCAGATAACAAAAACAAAAACAAAAACAAACATATTAAACCCCATAGGTTTCATTTATTGACTTACTCTTTTTCCACTAACTCATGAGCCTTTTGTGAATACTCTAGATCACATTGCTTAATGATTGTGTAATATAAAAAGTGACTTTCTGGAAGTTCAGTGAAACTTGAATCTATTAAATAAACATTTCAATCCACAAACATAAAATGTACCATCTTATTAATTATTTTAAACTTGAACCTAACTATTAGAGATAAGGTCTGAGCAGGGTTAGTTTGGTTGTGCCTAGTGTGATTTCTTTCAAATGATTTGTCTTTAATAAATTGCAGGACATTTTTCTTTCACAAATTTAGAAATGATGTACATTTTAAATGTGTAATATATAACTTCATTTATTTCTCCACAAAATGCTGATAGTTTACTGAGGTGGTTCTTTCCATTTATGACTTAATGAATTCAGTGAATCATGGGAGCCAACATAGTGTTTGTTCAAATCTTTCTCCAGAAGTAGAGCTGAGATGCTCTTTAATACTCTACATGCTAAGCTCTTTTCTCTTCAGCTGGAGCATTGTGGTACTTGATATTTGACAGTAGTGCAATATTTATGCAATCTATGTTCTTTAGTTAGATTGTAAATATAATAGAGGCAAGTAATTCTTATAAAATCTGAGCACATTTTACTACAGAACAAAATTCATGATGGCAATACATAAGTTAAGAGGCTTTGTAATTTGAAGGGGTATTCAGTAACTAATAAAAGAGAAAAGATTGATGTTTTAATATAGTAAAACCAATAAGTTAAAATTCAAATATGGTTTCTTTTTCTTTCATTAATGCCTTTACAAATGATCATATATAAGAAATTCTTAATATATACAAATACATTAGTATACACACATATAGGTCCATTCTGTTGAAGTTGAAAGATCTGATATGAACTGTACCCCAATCACAGAACATAGCACCTACTTCCATCTCACTTCTTAAATAAAAGGACTCCAGGGAAATGTACAGAGATCCATAGTATGACCCCAACTAAGGATCTAAGCCATAGGGGAAAGGCTACCTTACATGCCCTTCCCCTATAATGAGACTGATGACTACCTTAAATGCCATCCCAAAGCCTTCATCCAGTAGCTGATGGAAGCAGAAGCAGACATTCACAGCTAAGCACTGACCTGAACTCCTGGTTTCCAGTTGTAGAGAGGGAAGAAGGATGAGCAAAGGAGCCAAGACAGTGATGGAGAAACCCACAGAAACAGTTGATTGACCTAGTGTGAACACATGGACCCCAGTCATCATAAAGCTGGGGAACCAGCATTGAACCAAACCAAGCTTTCTGAATGTAGGTGTCAGTTAGGAGACCTGGGCAGTCATGAGGCCTCTAACAATGGAACCAGTGTTTATCCCCAGTGCACAAATTGAATATGGGAGCCCATTCCCCATGAATGGTTACTGTCTCAGCCTAGATAAGCAGGGGAGGACATAGGCCCTCCCCAAAATGATATGACCGACTTTGATGATTCCCCCATGGAAGTCCTCACCATCTCTGGGGAGTGGATGGGAGGTGGAATGTGGGGGGCTTGGGAGGATGGGAAGGAGAGGAAACTGGGATTGATATGTAAAATAAAACTGTTTCTAAATTTTAAAAAAATCTCAAAAAAGGAAAAAAATGCTTTTATTCCAAGAGTAATAAATAAATAAATAAATAAATAAATAAATAAATGGACTCTGAGCTCCTTGGATCCTGAGCTCAATATGAGACTAGGAGAAGAAGATAAAGTAATCAGGGAATGACTCATGGCACCAGAAAATGAATATTATTAATTAATGAGAATATGTGAAAGACACACCAGAGGCAACTAAAGAACTACAGAGTTACATGACCAAAGTTTGAATAATGTAAGCAAATTAAAGGACTATAGCTATGAAATATTAAGTAGTTTGTATAATGTTCTACTGACATAGGCAACTCTTACTCCCTAAATGTGTGCTCAATGACTTGGTTCTCATCAGCAGATACTGCTACAGCATGGACAAAATAGTAAAAAGATAACAGAGAAACATGGTAAAAACTATGGTTCTGAGCAAGATGTGCCAAGCTTACATCAACCCTGAACAGGATATTTTCTAGATATAATGTGATAACAATGGCACTTCAGCTCTATAGGCAAGTAAAGAACATATAACTTCAGTGGAACCACAAACGAAACATCTCAAGGAACATATACAGGGCATTTGCCATGATACTCAGATGTTATGTTTCCTAAAACTAGGTAAATTTGTCAAATTAAAATAAAGTTTTGACAACATTAACAGATGAGATCCCAAGAAGACATAAAAACTAGATGTAATGTGGTGTATTTGATGTGGTACAGAAATTCCCAATGAGGACAATTATGTGGAAAATAAGAAAATGATCTGAATCTGGAATTAATATCTCATATCAGTTGATTAATTACCATCCCCAAACTCACCTAAGTCTAAGGATTCTGATAATAAAGATAACCTTTTATGAACAATAATGTAATTTTAAATAATATTTCTACCAATATAAATATTTTCTAAAAGATAATTTTTCCAGAAAAACAATAAGCCTGGCATGATATCTCAGTTAGCAAGTGCATGCCATGTGGCTAGCTGGCCAGAGAACTGCCAAACCTGTCTGCCTCTTCATTCCCAGCACTGTGATTACAAGTGTACATCAACCAATCATTACCACACACCCTTGATTTTTTTGTGGGCTCTGGAGAACAAATTCTGGTCATCATCATGCTTGGGAAGAAGATTACAGACTATGCTATGTTTCCAGATTTCATCACTATTCTTAATGAAATAGAGGGGATGGAAGAGCCAGAAGCTACATTTTGAAACATTTAAACCCCCAGGTTCCAAAGTAACCTTGTAATTTCCTATTACATGAGTCACTAAATTATCTGCTACTACTGATATCAATTTAATTTAGGCTGTCTATTGAATGTAAAAGAATTATTCTTCTAACTTTTGTGTTCATTTTCCCTTGAGCTGTTTTTCATCTATCATACCTGGAATTTATTATTCAGTCATGATTAATTATTGTTTCAAACAACACTGAGCATAGCATTTATACTTAAGAAGATAATGATAGCTTTCTAAGTTTAATTAACTGAATGTTTTTGTATCTTAAAATTCATATATTGAAATCCTAACTACTTACATGAAAACATTGTAGAAGGTGACCCTTGGGGAGTGGAGCAGCCCTCATGAATAGGACTGGTATGAATGCAGTATTTGTGTATGAAATTCTGAGAAAGTAATAGACAGCTTATTAACAAAAAATAATACATAATTTTTAAGTAAAAAAATCCTCAGAGAGCTCCATTTGTGCCATTTGAAGCAATCATGATTGAGGACTGTCTCAGATCCTCACCACACTAGCATGAATAACTCAGATGTCCAGGCTTTGGAATTGTGAGTAATTATTGCTCATTAGCTACTAGACTTTTGCATTCTTTTATGGTAGCACAAAGTAAGACATGGGTTCCTTTGTTCACATCTTCTCTCCCCATATTTCATCATTTCTAATAAAGCTAACCTTATGGATGTTGTAAAAATCACTGATGGGTATTTTGTAGAAAATATTAGTCATAGAAACTTTTGTTGTGGAGAACAATTAAAATGGGGCTGTGAGGGAAACACACCTCATTGGTTAGGTTCTCAGTTATGCAGAAATCATGATTTTCTCTTTTTAAACCATCTTTCTTTGTCTGTGAATAAAGAATCCCCACTAAATACATCTAAGCAATGAGCCTAAATTCAATGCCTGGAATTGATATTATCCAGGAAATCTTTTAAAAATGATTCCACAAAATAGCCTGTCAAAGCTATGCTAAGAATGAATCGAGTTATGTAACATTTCCATTATCATAGTCCCTGATGTGATCTGAAGAGTGGTCAGTGTCTTGGAATCACATGTCTGAGTATATCATTTCATTTAAGAAGTTTTTCATACCTGTTAAGGAAATAATATAAAATCTTCCATTATGGCCCAGATCTTCAATTGTGTCAGCTTTGCTCAAGGAATTTATTAATTAGAGCTATGTTACTATAGCTCAGGTCACTTCAGTTTGGATACATATACAAAATTCTTAAAATTTCTTATTTCTCCTAAAATAGTTTTAGGAATATTTTTTTTATTTTCCTTTTCTTCTGTTTTTTGCTAATTCTGTCCATGATATAGAATATCAATGTGCTATATATTTATATATAGTACATATAAATTTATATTACATATTTCACACATATTTTATATATAAACACACACATATTTAATATATGTTATATAAATGTAAAATTTATCTGAATAAATGTATGTATATGTGTATGCATATGAAATTTTGCCTTGAGACTGTGTCTTCTATATGTCAGAAGACAAACCTTAAAGCCTTATCAGCATGACTGACTAAACATGACAAGGATGGTACCAATAGACACGGAAATAGATGGAGGAATCTCAAGAAGCCTCAACCATAGACAAAGAACCACAGGTAACTAAGAAATGCTGAACATGGGAGGAACACCCTTCTCAAGAGAAGAACGCATCAATTAATTGTCCAAATCAACCTGATTTTAATATATTTTCCAAAAATTTAAAATGAAATGGCTATACTACACTGTGATTAAAGCTATGGTTTCATATTTACTTTTAAGGCAACTTTTAGAAGACCTCTGTGTCATTTACTTTTTGAAAAACAATTTGGGATTCATTCTTTAACTTTTTCACCTTAAAAAGACTGTTCTTTTTTGTTGTCAACCTTCCTTCTTTGATAGAAATGAAATTTTAGTTTATCTACATTGACATTTGAATTTGTGTGCATTCATTAGGCATTCAGATCGTATAAATAATGCGAGCTGTACGTTAACAAAGGAAGCTTTCACGGATGAGCAACTACTTCTCTTGGCATGATGACAGCTATTGAGAATTAAAAATTTTATGCAGTAAAAATACTGCCTGAAAATATCTTTACTAAAGGAAAGAATTAAATATAATAATGTTTTAAACAGTAGTTGTTTTTAATAAATCAATCATTTTAATTATAAAAATGATATCATATTTTACACTCTAGGAGAAAGGATCACTGAAAATTGTGGTTTTGGCTGAAATGTTCAATAGTGTGCAAAGCTACTGTATCTATACAATCATTTATTCTTATAACAACTTCCTTTATGCTCTGCAGAGACCCTCATCTCTCTGTCTTACTGGCTGAGCCCTGAACTCCTGTTTGTATAATAATTTATGGTACAGCACATTTGACCTTCCTTTTTGCAGTTCATTGTTCATCATGCTTAATCTACTTTGTTTGACCAGTGACCATCACACATGTTTCACCCTAGACCAAGGGCACACTGTTTAAAATCCATTATTAATTTGACACATAAGAACATAAATGTACTTTTTCAATTACATTATTGTTAGAGAAAACACAGTACAATTGTTACTGGCTTTGACTTTGTCATATTTGTTGTTTGAAAGTCTGAAAGTAACATAATACCTAACTCATACTAGGAACACAATCAATGTTTTCTGTGTGAATTAGAAATAGAATTGCTGTCTCTATGGTGCCGTGCTTTTCAGCTATTACCTGAAAGGATGGTGGTTCAAGCCTACCCAGGGATTTGTGAAGGTATTTTATAAAATCTTTCATAAAGAAAAAAGAGAGAAGATAAAATAGAATGTGTTCATAAAGAGAAAAATCAGGAGAAGTAAACATAAAAAATGTAATCAGAGCATATAAAGAAATGGGCCATGCTGGCGAGATAGATCAAAGGAAGGAAGAAGATAAGGTAAGGACTAGATAGCAGGCAAGTGGATTTAGACCATATGAAAGGCAAGAAAATGCAAGGAGAAACATACAATTTAAGGAAGCATTTACTTGATGGCTGGGATCTATCTTATTACCTTGATTTTCCTGTATTCATGACAAGTTGTACATGCATATATTATATGTCAGATACTGCCTTGGAGACTTGAGGGATATTGTAGGTGGACTTTTCTTTCTTGCCTGCAGGTCTCCAAATAACCAACATGGAGACTTAATATTAATTAAAAATACTCACTTATAGCTCAGGCTTGTTACTAGCTAACTCTTACATTTTAAATTAACCCATTTTTTTTATCTAGCCTCTGACATGTGGTGGTACCTTCTTTCAACAGGGAATGCTCATCTTGTTTCTTTCTGCATCTCTTGTGACTCCTCTGACTCCACCCTTCTTCTTGCCAGGGTCCTTAGTCTAGTTCTCCTGCCTAACCTTATCCTATGCAGCTACTTGTCAGTCAACTTCTTTATTAAACCAATCACAGTGACATATATTTACACAGTGTCTAGGAACATTCCACAGATCACCATTTAAAGAAGAGTAAAAATGTATGACTTCAAGATGTTTCTCCATCTTCATTTATTTAAATATTTTTAAAGAATTTAAAATATTTCTGTGTGTGTTTTGCTTACATGTATTTATTTATGCCTTGTGAATGTCTTGTGCTCAATCAGGTCAGAAAAGGGTATCTTGGATGAGAGTTATAGATAGCTATAAATGGAATTCAGGTCTTACACAAGAACAATGTTCTTAATTAGTGAGCTTCTCCATTTCATCCTCCTTTGTTTAGATTAAATGAACCACAATGAAAAAGTGCCATGGGGAGAATTAAATGGTAAAATAGGCTAATCATTATCAAATGTTAACTAGATGGTCTTAAAATGGCAAAGATATTGTTATCAGAGTGACTTACTATTGTTATATTTTGACATCCAATTGTGACAATATATACACTATCTCTTTCTGTTGTTTAATATATTCTTTTCTCAAATAAATCTGGTCTAATGGGTGACAGAAAACTCTTGGAAACACTTTTGTAAGCAGAACATTTATTTCCAGTCTGGTGTAGTATTTGAGTTATTATGTTGTAACAGCAATTAAACAACAGTGATATTTGATTCCCCTTTATACACATATGGTGACTTAAGCATTGAAAATAAGCAATTGTTTTCAAGATGATAATAAATTATTTTTATCTTACTCTATTTTATGTCATTTTCCATATTGGACCACCTTCATTTAAATTTTCCTGGAGAGGAAGAGAAACTTAAAATAGTCAAACCCATCTAATATTTGATTTAGAAAGTGGTTTAATGAGATTTGAAGGTTGTCTTTAATTCCATTTATTCATGCTCCTTTTACTGTCCTATTATTTGGGTGAATGTGACCCAAGGGTGGTCATCAGGCCCTTGTTGACAGATTGAAGCACAAATGTTCATTGCCTCCAAATAGCGATGCCTACCAGCAGTCAGTGGGTCAAAAGCTTTTTATCTTGAACGAGATATTTTTGACAGCTTTGTTTATGAATGAAATTAATGATTTTAAGAGAAGCTAGAGCAGCATTGTTGACTTTTCCACAGCATGCGTAGTGTTACTGAAATATATGTGTAAGAAGTTTATTTTAATAAGGTCTTTTTAGAGGTATGAACATGCTCTTTTGATGGGAAGAATAAAAATAAAAGATAATTAGGTTGACCGGTATGAAAGGACTCAAAGTTCCACCCTGCTTCTGTGGCGCTGCTTGAATTATCAAAGAAGATTGCATTTATAATAAAGCAAAGAAATGTAGAAACTGATGTCATAACCTTAAGTAAGTATTTAAAAATCAAACAAAAGCCTGTTTTAATGGAAAAAATGTGAAAAAATCTAAAGAAAGTATATTTTAGTATCACTTAGTAAACCAAATATATAAGAAAATTATAGCTTGGAGTATGGCATTAGAGCCTTGGAATTATGTAGCAAACATTGAGTTATCACCTAAATATGAATGTCAGAGGATTTATCAGTTTTCTGACACTCAAGGGCTCTGGCTCCATGGGAATGCCACCATGCTTAAACTTCACATTTTTATCTGAGACAAGTCACAACTTAGAGCAATAAAAACATTGCAATATTTATGGTGCATTCTTCTGTGACCATGATAGACAAGTTACTTACAAGCAAAATTCCATTCCATGTATCATCCATGGGAAGGTTTTCCCTGACTTAGGACCCAAACTGTGCTCCAGTATTCAGTTCCATGTGCAATTCTGAGTTCTTTATCAGGCAAGTTTCTGTCTTGACAAAACATCTCACAAATGATTGGATTCCTGCTCACAAAATCTTGTCCCATCTCCTGCTTGCCACTCTTTTTTCTTACCATCTGTGTTCAAATAGAAAGCCTGGTTTTAAGATTCATTTTAAATGCTTGTTTTCAGTAGTCTTTGGGGTGTTGTGATTGAATCTGGGTCCTAGTGACTAGCTTTGAAAGAGCTTCACTCATAAACAAAATATAAAACTGTCTTTTAAAATGAGAGGTAATCTACAGAATTTGAAGCTCGAATTTATCTTTAGGGGAATTGATAATTTGTTTTGGGAAAAGAAATGATACCCCCTACAATAAAAAGCAATAAAGAAAGAACAAGCAACATTGTGGTCCTTTGAGTTATATAAAGGAAAAGTAAATATCCTCCAAAATGATGCTGGAATCTGGAAATGCTCAATAAGTTAGCTTCCTGTGTTCCCACTGACAGCAGCTGGGTCCAGTCTTAGTAGAATCATTTTTGAAGATTATCAAAGGATATTTAATTTTAAAATGTTGCTTTAAATTATCCTGTAACTTTGTTTCTTATTTTGGTTCACAAGAAGACAAACTATTTGTATTCTGTCTGAATTGTCCTCTGTAGTGTGGGAACAGACACTATGAAGACAAAATGAAGTCAATCTACACTCTTTCCTTAAGCTAGCCATGAGTGGACTTGGGTATCATTCCATCACCTTAATTGGCACTATTTTGTAGTCATCCTAGGCTTATATGGAACATGAGACAATGCTTTAGTAGTGGGCTATTAACAGTTTCATACTACAGTTATCCTCGTGCAATTATAGAAGAGCAGTGCATTCATGAGAAGACTATTTTGTCTCTGATGAAGTGCCTGTGTGATGCTATAATGTATATATAATATTGTTCACTTGAAAAGAGCTTGAATCATCAAGAAGACAAAACTTTAAGCATGCTTGTGAAAGAGTTTCAAAGATGAGTTAAATAAGGTGGGAAACCCACCCTAACTTTGTGTGGCATCATTTCTCGAGTTGGGCTTCCAGGCTGAATAAAAAAGAGAAAACAAGCTAATCACCAACATTTATTTTTCTTTGCCTCTGCCCAGTCAAAGTTACGTGACCAGCCTCCTCTTCCTTCTGCTGCCATGGCATCTGTGTTGTCTGTAGCTGTCTATACCCTTAAACTGTGAACCAAAGTAAACCTCCCCCTGTAAGTTTCTTTTCTCATATTTTGCAGCAGAAAGGATAAGAGTAACTCATACGTGATGTATGATATTCATCTTTCTGGAAAGTGGTTACACCCAAGTCAGTCTTGTGGAACTAGAGAAAAGTTAATTGAAGAAGGTAACATGGTCAAGAGGTGAGTGATGCTCCTGTCACATCATGGAGGATTTCTGTCCCAAGCAGTGATATGTCATGGACTTGCTCTGGGACCTAGGAGAGTAGGAAGTATTTAGAGGTCAGTTTATTACAGAAAAAAATTATAATTGCTCATAGCAGGGATACTGATAATAGGCCTTAAATCTAAGATTAAGGCTGTGGAACTTGAATTTGTACAACTTAAATGTTTAGGGAAAAGAGTGAATTCTGAGCCTTTGAACCCTGACTGATCTTCTAGGCTTATGTCCTCATGGTCGTTTGAATATCAGGCTCATGCCTTCATGAGTAACAGCACAGCATTCTGTTAGGAAGGCAGATAAGTCTCTCTCCTACTATTTCACCAAAGCTTGGCATATTTACTCCGCTATCACAGACAATTTGAGGCTGTTGAAAAGTACCTAGTTATGCAGTTGAGCTTGGAGTAAAATTTTATGTTATTGTTGAAGTTTATTCTGAAATTTGAAGTTTAGGTGTGATTTTTATTTTACTCAGAGACTAGAAGCAATGCTCCTTCTAAGAATGTTTCTGAGGCTGCGAGGAAGCAGACTATTTCTCCCCTAATATTGTCATCCCTTTTCTGTAATGTAGTGTTTGACTGGGATTTTAAGCCTGCTATGTACCACACCACTTGCTGCTGGTTTGGGATCTATACTGTGCATTTCTGAAACATTAATCTTGAGGGCAGGAACTTTGTATTTGTTTCATTTTTTTGCGAATGCTATATGATTTATTCTTGACAATTCTCATCACACTCAACACAATGGATAATGTACATAAAGTGTGTGTCCAATATATACTAGTGAAGCTTGGTAAAGAGAATGGCTTCATTTTCTGAGCCCATTTGTGGTAGTTTCTACCAACCCTTAGTGGTCGGAATGGAAACTGACAAAGCTCTAATTTTGTGTGTGTGTGTGTGTGTGTGTGTGTGTGTGTGTGTGTGTCTTGCATAATTAAGTCTTTGAACACAGTTAAATGTGGGCTTTATTTAATACTTTATTGTGAGATGTGTCTTATCATGTAATAAATATCTTGAATGAATTACAGAGCCTCTCTGCTAATTAATAGAGAAGAGACAGAAGTGAGATATACACGTTTGTTCCTTTCAAAGAGACCCTGAGGTGATGTGAGAAACATCCCTGGTGGTGCTTGGGAATATTAAAAGTGGAATTAACATGGATTTAATTAGCTAAAACCTTAGTGGCCTGTGGCTTCTATGGAAGAAACACTGATGAACCTCCCCAAACCTCAAAAACATCAAATCACCATTGCCAAGGCATTCAGCTATTCACAAAATAATCATATGCTTTCAGTAATATAGATATGAATCCCCAACACTACAAAGGAGATGAGAAAAAAAGAGACACATAAAGACAAATAGGATTTTAAAAATTTCTTAAGCTTGTCACAAACTGTGACTCTCATACACATAACTGATTTAGAATTTCCAAAATTTTAATTTCTTCTGCAAAGCATAGATTGAATAATTGATGAGTTGACATAAAGACCTCACCAATTATGTCTTTAAAAATCAGTTTCTCCTCCTGTTAGGTTATACACTCCTTGACGACAGGGGAGATGGTGTGTTATCCATCTCCGACTCTGCAGCATCTAGGTGATTGCTGATAAACAGAAAATTATATGCCTTGGTAACTAGTAAAGTCTTAATGGATATTCACTGACTGCAACAATGAGATGATTTTTCCTTCTTCATTTCCACAAATTTTGTAGCCTGTGTGAAAATAAATGACTTACTGCTTTTTTTCCTTTAGGAAATTTATCCTTTAAAATAAATTAACAGTAAACCATATTAAATTGTTCTCAAATTACATAAACTGTGACAGAGTCGTTGCTTGAATTTTAAACATTAGTCTTTTTATGTCTGGAAAAGAACAGGTTTTCACAAAAATATCTACAGTTACTAAAAGTCCACTGTGTAGAAGATTAGATGATTTCTTGAAAAACAGTTATAAAGAATGTTGTTATTATATTTCTGTTGAAAACCATGTGTGATGACATTAATAATATGTTAACTAATGGGCTGGGGAGATGGCTCAGCAGTTAAGAGCACTGACTGCTCTTTATGATTACCTGGGTTAGGTTCTCAGTACCTATATGGCACACAAAAGTGATAGTAGCTCCAGGTCCAGGGGACAAAATACTGTCCTCTGGCCTCTATGAGCTCCAGACACATATGCGGTGCATAGACACATATGCAGGTAAAACACCCATATGCATAAAATATTTTTATAATGTAAATTAAAAATATTTAGCTGAGTTATTTTTGATAGGAAAGAAAATAGGCAGAAAAGCAAAACAGACGGACAGAAACACAAGACTATAAAACAGGAAACCTAGAAAACCTACAAGGGAAGTAGACTTTCCCATCAGTAGAGAACAACATAATACATTCAGGTTTGAAGACAAGACACTTGAGTTCAGCTTCTTTGGGGTCTTTGTGGCAAGCCTCCCTTGTTAAATAGACAGCAATGTGATTAAGTTGCTCAAATAAAGCAAGTGCGGAAAGTGGCCTCCTGTAGAGTGGTCCCTTAGTTCCATTCATGTCTGTGCCTTCAGTTTGATTCCATTGATCAATGTATCTGTGTTTATGCCAAAACCGTGCAGGTTTTATTACTATAGCTCTGTAGTGCAACTTGAAGTCAGGAATTGTAAGACATCCAGCAGTTCCTTTAGTGTTCAGGATATATATATCCTGAGAATTGTGCTTTTAAGGTCTGTGAAGAATTGTGAGGAATTTTGATGGGGATTGCATTAAAACTACAAATTGTTTCTTGTGGGATGGGCATTTTTTACTATGGTATTACTACTGATCCATGAGCATGGTTCTATCCATCTCCTGATATCTAATTTGTTTCTTCAGAGACTTGAGTTTTTTTTTTTTTTATCATACAAGTCTTTTACTTGTTTGGTTAGAATTACTGCAAGATATTTTATATTATCTGAGGCTATTGTGAAATACGTTGCTTCCCTGATATCTTTGTCAGTTCATTTCTTTTTTGTATATAGGAGGGCTACTGATATTGGTGAGATAATTTTGTACTGGATACTTTGATGAAAGTGTTTATCAGGTGTAGGAGCACCCCGGTAGAATGTTTAGGGTCACTGATAGTATCATATCATCTGTAGAATCAATACTTTGACTTCTCCCTTTCCAATTGATCTCCTTGAGTTGCCTTTTTTTTTATCTAGCTAAGATTTCATGAACTATATTGAATAGGCATGGAGAGAGTGAACAACCTTGTTTTGTTCTTGATTTTAGTGGAATTATTTCAGGTTTCTCTCCATTTAATTTGACATTGTCTATAGGTTTCCCTGTAAATAACTTTATTGTGATTAGTAATGTCTCCTGTGTCCCTAATCTCTTCAGGACTTTTTTTTCAAGACAGTGTTTCTCTGTGGCTTATGGAGGCTGTCTGGAACTAGCTCTTGTAGACCAGGCTGGTCTTGAACTCACAGAGATCCGCCTGCCTATACCTCCCGAGGGCTGGGATTAAAGGCGTGCACAACCATTGCCAGTTTCTCCAGGACTTTTATTATGAAGTGGTGTTGGACATTGACAAAGTCCTTTTCTGCATCTAATGAGTGTTGTGACCCAGCATGTCTCAGCCTTAATCCATGAGGTTCCGTCTGAGTGGGGGTGTATGGACCTGGAAGCTCCTAGCAACCCAGCATCGATAAAGACCAAACACAGGCATCTTGTCATGTTCAGAGAGCTCTAAGTTCCATGTTGTAGAACTAGAGTCACTTCTTTATTAGCCATCCTTTCTGCTGTTTCTTAACCATCCCACGAGGGAACCATTTCTGTCCTTTCTACTCTCCTCTCCTCTCCAGTCTCTCGCCCTTAAGTCCTCTCCTCCCTAGTCACTCACACACCTCTCACCTTGGCCCAGGTGCAAGCCTATTCAGATGCTTAGGCCTACAGAGATGCAAATAGGAGGCATATTACCCTGAGGTCATGGTAAACAATAGTAGCCTTACTAGCATTAACAATACAATAGTGAGCCAGAGCTTGCTGGTGTTCCTGTTTAGTGATACCCAAGGCTTGATCTCAAAATATTCCATAGGGGAAATATTTTGGTCCCCCACAAATGAGATGGTCATGTGTTTTTTTCTTTGAGTCTGCTTACATGCTAGATTACATTTGGATGAGTGTGTTATTCAGTCATCAGCAGAGAGGCTTCCTTCTTTAGCAGACAGAAACAGATGCAGAGACCCACAGCCAAACATTATGTAGAAAACGAGTCCTTGGAAAGCACAGCTCTAAATGGGATGTCTCCTTCTAGTCCCTGCCCCAGAGCTCAGGGAACCTTGTGGAAGAGGAGACAGAAAGAGTGTAAAAGCCACAAGTGATGGAGGATATCAGGAAACAAGGCTCTCTAGATTAACTGAGCAAAGCTTGTACGAATTCATACTGAAGCATCAAGCACCAAGCTTACATAATGTCTGCACTGAAGTCCTCTGCAGATGTATGCAGCTTTCAGCTTAGTGTTTTTATGAGACCATGGGACTCATGTGTCTATGAACAAATGACTCTTTGATTTTTTTTCCACAGATTTAATTGTGTAGCCCTGGCTGTCCTAGAATTCACCTTGTATACCAGGATGGCTTTGAACTCACAGAGATCCACTTGTCTCCCTCTCCCAAGTGCTGGGAGTAAGGTGTGAACCACTGTAGCTCTGGAGGCTCACTGATTCTTATGCCTGCTCTTGGGGTTATTTATTTCTGTAGAGTTGTCTTGTCTAGCCTTGATGTTATATTTTTTTGTTCCTCTTAATATATTTTGTCATGTTTGATTGTTATCTCCTAGAAGCCTGTTCTTTTCTAATGAGACAAAAAGGGAGTGAATTTTTATTTTTTGTGGGGAACTGGGAGGGGAAACTGAAACCAGGACATATTATGAGAAAATAATTTATTTTCAATAAAAGAGAAAAATGAAAAAATAGATGCCATGTATGATATAAAATACAACTATAAGGCATAATGTACTTACCCCAGTATTACAAATCCCAGGTACTTACTTTATTGGGTGTTATTGTAAGACCCAAGGGAACTCAGGCCTCCAGAATCTTTTCCCAGGACTTCGGTCACCCCAATCACCATGTGGAGGTGGAAACTTGATGCAAACAGCAAGAGGCTTTAATGAAAGGTGGACATTTGTACAAATGGGCTCTCTCAGCATGCAGGCTAGAGAGCAGCCCTATCCCCCAGGCACAGGTGTTTTGAAAGGCAAAAACCACAAGCTTAGGGAGGGCCCTCGACACTCTGTTCATTGAGTATATGACCAGAGTCATGGGTTCCTAGGAGGCCCTTTGTCTTGAGGAGAGGGCTGGGAATCAGATGGCCTCCTGACCCACCAGTTGTAAAACCTGCAGACCTCAGGATATGCTTATCTTACCTGAGCAAATGGTAGCTATCTCTTTGTTTCATAGGAACCTTTAATTGTTAATTATTAACACATTGGCCAGTGGGGCAATCTGTTTCCTCCATGAGCTCCTCGGGGAGGGTTGCCATCTGGGAATTCTTGGTATCCAGTTATCTTATGGCCTTGTAAACTGATAAATTCCAGGCACTAAGTCATAGTAGTGGCCTTAGTTTCTGGGTTAGGCTGCCCTACATTCAGTTTGGAGAGTTTCCTTATCTGGGCTATATTTCTTTGCTAATTTTTAAGTCTTTCATTCCCTCCTTTTTCTTTTGCAAGGTTTTAAACTTAAAACCTCAGGACACCTCAATGTTCAGTATGGCTTGATACTGTTGAGTAAGGATGAGGGCCTGAGTGATGGATAGTCTCACATATGAACTGTAAGAGCCTGTTGAGGAGACAGGGGCCTAATGTCAGGAGCAGGAGGAGTATGAACAGGGTCCCTATTGGAGTGGAAACTAGGGTGGTTGCTGTATCTCCAGCATCCCTATCAGGGAGTGAGAGATATTGCATTTCCCCATGTATGGGAGTTCCTTTTGACTCAGCATTTTAACCAGTATCCTTTTTCATGCTACTTCCTGCTGACTTTGGGATGAAGTTAGGGACCCAAGAAGGCTGAAATGCTAGTCAAAACCAAAAAAAGGGAATTCAGGCAATGGGGAATCTACCAGGAGCTTCTGGTTGGCAGACTCTGTTGCAGAGATAGGGGGTGTCCATATCAGCTGAACTGGTTCACATCCACAGCAAGTCTAGGGCTGGAAGTCTTTAGGAGCAGGCTGTAGTCAGCAACAGATACTTGTCTGCCAGAAGTGGAAATCTGTTGAGACATGTTTAAGCTGGGAACAGAAGTTAAAACTTATATATCTTATTGGAAATCTTAGGCCCGTATTTTTAGTGATCAAGAAGGACAGGAGTTCCAAGACAAGGGAGAAAATCCCATCCTCAGGAACAAATAGATGGGATAACAAAAGTTCTACTTATCTGGAGTCCTTTTTACTTGTGAGAAGTGGATACAAGCTTTATGGCTTTTGATCCTCTGAAGCTTATATGAACTTTATTATATAATAGGAGATAAAAGTTCTAGACATTTTACCATTACCAATCTGTATTGAAATCCACATTACAGAAAATATAGATATTGGGTATCTATAAAACAGCAGGAATATACTTACACCTTTGAGTTACAGAAAAAACTACAGATTTGGGTTAGAAGCCTGTACATTTTTCTTCTGTCCTGGGAGATCCAGGTAGAGATTGAACAGGGGTGCCTTAGGCCTGATGAAAAGTCCTTTACATTTATACTTAGATGGTAACCAAAATAAATACTAAAACCTTGAGCTTGTGACTGAACAGTTGGTAGCCCCTTCTCTACCAGCTTATCAAAATTTTATTAAATATTAAGCTCTGTACTTTTATATTTTTAAACTATTTTTATAGCATTAAGACTTATATGTCTTTATTTTTTCAGATCCTTATTTAGGCGCTATATCAAGGCTTACTGATATTGCCAAGCTGACAAAATTATAGCTAGTCTAATCATTAATACTATCAGAGATCTGAGAAGGATAAATTCTGTGTAACTTTTGAATCTATTAAAACATGACAGGGTCCAGTCCATATAAAGTTAGCCATACCCAAGTCTCAATAGTGTTGGGGCCAGAAGTAAATCTTTGCCAGGTCCATAAAGTGAGAGCTTTTTCTCTCTGTGGAAGAGGGACATAGAAAAGACTGACCTTATTTTGTCTAGGCAAAAGTGGTGCAGTCAATTCTCCAGTGTCCTGTCCACAGTCTAAGCCCGTCCTGCCTGGCAGCAGGTGCAGCATCCGAGCATCATGCTTACTGGTCAGTGTTGTCACAATCCATGGAGCCCCATAATCTTTTTTAGACACCATGGGTCACTGTCAGGATCTGGAATTCTCTGTCTGATATTATAAGCTTTTTAGTTAGCATTTTAATTGCCATATTCTGCAGATCTCTGTAGTATTAGAAGTCTGCCTATGTAAACTGACAACTCTGTTTTCAGTTACTTGTATTAAACTTAACTTTTGAAAACATATACAGGGGACTGAGTCAGCCATAAATTCCATATGCTAACAAAAAAATTGAGCTGTTTATTTCTTGTTCCCTGTTATTAATCATTAGTACTTAGCTTGACCATAACCAACGAATGTTTTTATTTATAAGGATGGCTAGCAACTTGTAATTTTTTAACAACTTACAACAGGTTAGTAGCTTTTATAAAACTAAGACTTTATGTTGTCAGATTCATCGTTAAAAATGTAATGCTTTAATGTCTATTACAAAATTTTTTGTTGTTATCAATGTAAACATCTGACATACAGGTGGTTCTAGGCGACCCATATAAAGGAGTTTTGTTTTTAAACCTCTAAAGAATTGAAACCCACGGCCTTAGAAGTTATTTTAAGTCCTTTGTTAAACTTAGGTCATTTCCATACTGTACCATAAGAAATAAACAGCTCGAAATCTGGAATTTAGTTGAAGAGAGGGAGGAATGAAGATCGAAGGGGTCTGTAGCAGGTTGGAGAAACCCACAGAAACAGTTGGCCTGAACAAGGGAGAACACATCGACCCCAGATGCTATCTATGCTATCTGGGAGGCCAGTACAAGACTGATCCAGCCCCCTGAACATGGATGCCAATAAGGAGGCCTCTCCACTCCAGGGAGCCTCAGGAGTGGATTAGCATTTTTCCCTGGTATAAGAAGGGACTTTGAGAGCCCATCACATGTGAAGGGATACACTCTGGCCCTGGACACATGGGGAAGGGCCCAGGCCCAGCACAGGAAGATTTGGTGGACATTGCAGAACCCTTGTTGAGGGCCCTACCATGCCTGGGGAGTGGTGGGTGGATGGGGTGGGGGTGGGAGAGGAGGGATGGGGATGAGGGGAGGGAGAGGGAGAAGGGACTTACATGTGAAACAAGCCTGTTCCCTAACTTGAATTAATAAAAAAAAAAAGAAATAAACAGCTCAATTTTTTTGTTAGCATATGGAACTTATGGCTGTGATCTTAAATTTTAGCTCTTTGATTTAAGCACAAACATTAACAATATAACATAAGCATAAATATCTTATAACCTTATAAATTTGAACAATTAAAAATCTTTTAATATCTTTTTGTAATAATATCAAAAATAAAGCACCCTTGATGTGTTTAAAACCATTATCACCTGGGTGATTACTAAATTTATGCTGTCAACTCCCAGTGTTACTAGTTTTAACTTTTTAACTAGTTTTAATTTTTGACAGATTTAACCATAAAACAGTTTTAATACCATCTTTACTAGAAAGACATCTGAATTCCTGTTAACCCAAATTTAATGACTAGATCTCAGAGATAAATTCTGAGCTATGTCTATAAATGATTTGCTGCTGTTAGCATTAGACAGCAAAAATATTTAAACCATTTTTGTTTTAGCTTTATGCTTGTTACAAAATTTACTTTTATACCAGAAAACACAGACAGAACCTTTTAACAAGTATATGTAATTTTCTTTTGGGACATAAACAAAACTTTAAACAGAATTAAAGTGGTATGGTTAAAAACTTTTTTTAACCTATATTACTATTATAAATTTAGTATTAGTAGATATGAGAGTCCATAGCAAACAGTTTACATTCTTCTCTGATACTTTTACGACTTTCTTTGACCCTCTTTAAAGTTTTATTACATTATTTTTTTTCTCTGATTTCCTCAGACATCCCTATCTTAGACAAACCTCTCTTTTTCTCTTTGTCTCTTTCTTTTCCCCTCTTATCAGTGACTTCACTCAGGGGTGCCTGACTGAAATGAATGCCTTATCTTTTTATTTTTTTCTAAATCTTGAGTGTACCTTTCCCTGAGCCTCTCTGCACCCTCTTAACTGCTTGTTCGGTTTACTATTTATGTTGGCCTACCAGTTCTCCTTTTCTCTTAATTAATAATAATATGTACCAATTTTTTATTACCCTAACCCATAATAATTTGTAATCAACCCTTGAATCTGAATGACCAGAGCAGCCCCAGTGGAGGAAAATCTGGCTACAGTGTCATAACAGGACCCTAGCATCCATAGGCTGTAACTTTATACAACAAAGCCAAGCCTGTTTGTCTAGGAGTGGGCAACTTTCAAGTCAGGGTGCCAGAATCCCATCTGATAGCATGGGAAGGAGCCATGATGGGCAGGTGGGCCAGTGAGTGTCAACTTTGGGGGACCATGGCTTCCCTAAGAGCAGCAAGGTTTCTAAAGGTTTATATGTGCCCTTTAGATCCCACTAGCTGAGTAGTGCCACCCCTGAGGCAGTCCTTCTCTCTGCACTCCAGTGGGCAACAGTGCAGGGGTAACACTGGGCAACATTCCCTAGGTGGATCAGCAACACTGATGGCATCCCTCCCTCCAGCAGTCACAGACCCTCTGTGCTCACTTGGGCCCTACCCGCTACTAGACCTGCTGGGGCCTCAGCTTCCCAGGAATGGATGGCCAGCTGGGCACACTTAGACTTGGAGGCACTTGCCATTTGGTCAGCCTGGTGCATGCCCCACAGGCATCTTTCTCCAGAGGCTTGTTACCCATGCACCCGCAATAGACAGACACCTCTGTGAAGGATGCCTGCACCCTGAGCATGCCTCATGTCAGCAAGCAAGCCATTGTCCTCCTGCAGGGAGGGAGGGGCGAGGCGAGTCCCATTCCAGGGCAACTCCAGCATCAAGCCCAGCCCCCACTGGCCTGCTCTGAATGCCTGCCATTCACAGGCTTTTGCCTTGCCTGAGAAGCCATGGTGACCACTCCTAGGCCACCTGGAGGCTGGCAGTGCAGGCTGGTCTCAGGCACTGAGTCCCAGGACTGCCAGGCCACCCAAATCACCATGCAGAGGTGGAAACTTGATGCAAACAGCAAGAGGCTTTAATGAAATTTGTACAAACAGGCTCTCACAGCATGTAGGCTAGAGAGCAGCCCCATCCCCCAGGCACAGGTGTTTTGAAAGGCAAAAACCACAAGCTTAGGGAGGGGCCTCGACACTCTGTTCATTGAGTATGTGACCAGAGTCATGGGTTCCTAGGAGGCCCTTTGTCTTGAGGAGAGGGCTGGGAATCAGATGGCCTCCTGACCCACCAGTTGTAAAACCTGCAGACCTCAGGATATGCTTATCTTACCTGAGCAAATGGTAGCTATCTCTTTGTTTCATAGGGACCCTTAATTGTTAATTATTGACACATTGGCCAGTGGGGCAAGGCAATCTGTTTCCTCCATGAGCTCCTCGGGGAGGGTTGCCATCTGGGAATTCTTGGTACCCAGTTATCTTATGGCCTTATAAACTGGTAAATTCCAGGCACTAAGTCATAGTAGTGGCCTTAGTTTCTGGGTTAGGCTGCCCTACATTCAGTTTGGAGAGTTTCCTTATCTGGGCTATATTTCTTTGCTAATTTTTAAGTCTTTCATTATGACATCATATACAGATAGCCCATTTCCTTTCAGATCTGGATATTTTTTACTCATGACAATCACTGCTTGAAATTGCTCACTCTCTTTGCTTCTCACCAAATCTCAACCTGTGTTGACACTGAGCTTTATTGTCTGCCACTCCTGAGGACAACCTTTCTTGACCTCCCCTACTGCCACCATTAGCTGATTAAATACCCTTCTTGTAATCCTATTCTACTTTCTGATTATCTCTATTATTACATGATCCTGTGATGGAGGCTATTAGTGCCCCATTGTTACTGCAATACTATAGAACAGATTTAACTCTAACATAGGCTTTAATAGCACAAATTCATTAGCTTATAGTTCTAATCATCAGCAGGTTGAAAGGGTCTTGTTAGGCTGAGGTCAGGGGCCAGTGGGAACTGTGTTCATTCTAACATCTCTGGAACCTGGGCTTTTTCAGGTTAAAGTAAAGACTACTCATCATCTATTCATTGCCACCTCTGATGTTCAGAGTTTTCAGTGGCTTTCAATCTTTCCTTTATCCTGAACGTGATGCTTTTGTTTATTCAGGTTTAAGTGCAATTTTGCCCTAGTTGATGATGCAGGACTTCTTACCTAGCTTAACAAAATTATCACTTCAATGTCTTCCTTATTTTTTGTTACTCAGTTTAACATACAAAACCTGTAGTGATTAGAACATAAATTTCTTTGAGAGATTTTCTTTGCTCTACTGTAAAATCACAAATATCATTATTATTTAAGTAGAAATTGAACCCATGTTCTTGTACATGTTAGACAAAAAGTATATGCTAGAACCTCAGCTATATGAATAGTGAATTTGTATTTATATAAGCATAGTTTACAGGACTTACTATGTTACCAATTCATAATTTTTTAAAGCAAATTAGTAATTAATTATATCAGCATGTTTTTAATATGATCTTTAAATTTAGACCAAGGAACAACTTTATAATTTTAATCACATATATTTTGTAGTATAACTAGACTTTGAAATATATTAATTATATATTTTCACGAAGGTTTTGCTTTCCACTATCATGAATCTATATTGCATGAGAAAATATTGGATAAACACACACACACACAGAGGACGGCACAGTTGAAGTGGTCAGGGTATCAAAACTTGCTGAATAAATCTTTTTTTTGATGAATAAGTCTTAAACCTTTATTTTAACTTCCTTTTGAATATATTATTTTTAAGATTTCAAGAATCAACTGACTATTCCCTTCAGTGTTTCAATTCTCAGAAGCATGTATATTTTACTCTAAACAGAAATGGGTTCCTTAACACATAATAAATAACAATTTACAATAGATTTTTTTGGGTCTTGCTAACATAAAGCTAAAAGTAATTCTATGCTTCAGTGTAAAGAAAGACATCTCTAAGCCATCAAAACACTACATCAGTGGTTTATGTTTGAGCTAACATCAGAAAGGTTTGCAGAAAGTCACCCCCAAACAAGTAGATGCTAAAGAAGTGTTTTAAACAATAGGTAACATTATGATCCCTAACTATACCTATCTATAGGAGTTATTACAGAAAGCCAATAATTGATCATTTGACTAAAACTTCACTCAGTAAATATATCTTCACTATGTATTTTTCAATACTACCCCTTCAGTTGTGAGCTATCATACAGAGTATCCGACTGCAGTATGCATATACAGAACAAAGCAACTTAACATCAAAGGATTGGTGCTCAAAGAGTCTTTTAGTGCAAAATTAAAAGTTTTACATTTTATTATTCAATATTGGGGTATTGATCTGAATAATATCTACCTTAGAGTTTCGGAAATCAAATTAAAAGCAGACATAAATATTCAAAGGAACTTAATAGTGTTTAAAGTCATGGGGTTTAAGTCTGAAAAAAATCAATGAGTCATAGTAGCAAATTTAGATTACTCTCAGGTACTACACACTTTTGGACAACTCTGTTTCTTATCTAGATCGACTCACCCAAGATGATCCTGCACTTCTTAAAGCTGTAGTGGGCTGTCTCTTTTTATCAGCTATTAAGACCTAGGAAAAGCTCAATTTTCTATATTTATCAATATAAATTTATCAATTTATCAATTTTCTAAATTTCTATATTTATCTATAACTTCACAGGAAGTTATTATTCTTGCTTTTTTATCTATGTTATCATAAAAATTGTACCAAACAAAACTACACAAAATTCAAAACTATTCTAAAATTTTCAGAAGATATGATGTAATATGTACACTTTTCTAGTTATAATGTCTGATGCAGTTCCTGATAGTATAAATTCATTATTTCTTTAGTTTCAAGCTTCTAGAAATCTTGGCACAAATTTCTGACTATAGTAAAACTACACATTTCTTTTTTTATTATTTCATCAATTATTTATGTAATTTTATAATGGATATGATGGATTTAGTTTTCATCATAGAGTTGTTTCAGTGCATTCCTTGAGTATACATAAATGCAATGCATCTTGGTCATGCCCATCACCTCCCTTAATTTTCTCTTTCCCAAACTTATCAAGCCTCCTACCTTCCTAAAAGTCTTCCTCTAGCATTCATGTCACTTTGTTTTATTTTTGTTCTGTGACTCATCCACTTTAGCCAAGGCCATCTCTATGTGCATTAGAGTGCTACAGTGCTGATGACTTCTTTTCTAGCATCAATGTAAAGCCAATAGATCTTACAGAAAGAGTAGAGCCACATGAGCCACTCCTATATCCATGCCTGTTGTTGACAAGCTCACTCGTGTTCAGACACAGTATAGGGAACTTTAGCTGCTATGAGTCATGATTACAAAGCCCATGTCCTTTCCAGAAGATAGAATGTCACATCCTAACTTCATGTTGTAGATCTTTTATTCTTTCTGGCTTTCCTTCTGCAATGTTCTTTAAGCCTTTCAAGGATGATATAGATACTCCCTTTAGGACTCATTATTCAACAGTCACTTATTCTCAGCATCTTGACAAGGCAAGAGTCTCTGCATTTATTAGCATGTTATGTGGAGGAAAAAGCTTCTTTGATCGAGGATGAGACCAACAACAATCATGTATTGTTATAAATATAGCTATTTAGATGGTAGTCTGAAGCCACATCCATTTAACAAGTAACAGCAGTAAGTCCTCCAAGGCCTGGGAAACCTGACCCATGGACTTTTGATCAGTTTACAGGACTCAGCATGAATTCTCTCCTGTGAAGCAGGCCTCAAAAGTTTATCAGAAAGCCATTGGAGCTCCTATAACAGCCATGCCATTATTGTGCCACAAGCACATCTTTCCTGACAGGGAAGTACTGTAGCTTGGAGGGCTAAAGACTGAGTAACATTATTATTAATTTCCAGAACTATGAAAACTAGCTTGCAGGGGAGAAGGTTCCATTTCAGAACTTGATATAAAGCCTACAATCAAGATTTGTGGTGTGTTCAGCAATAGGATCTCACCATCTAGCTCTGGTTGGGTACCAAGAGCAATGGCAATAGCCTGTGTTTAAAACTGCATGCTAAGTGATCACAAACAACATACTGGATCAGATAGGTATTAGTATGAAAACTGAAGTAAAAATTTGAAGTTAGAAGTTCAGTAGTACAACATCATGATACAGAGAGCAAGAGTGAGAGCGAGAGAGAGAGAGAGAGAGAGAGAGAGAGAGAGAGAGAGAAAGAGAGAAAGAGAGCGAGATATGAAACTGATATACAAAAGAATTATACAATCCACTCTGGGATGACCATAAGATGCAATAATGGGGAATAGGATAGATTTGGAAGAAAACAGATAAGAATAAATTTATAAGGGTCATATACATGTAATCTGCTATAAAATGCAAGGATATGAATATTTTAAATGTCTTTGTACTGGAAGATATGAACAGGATATCCTGCACAAAAAAGGTTAATGGTTGTGCTATAACCAGAAAATTTAAATATTTTATCCTTGTATGATTTATACAAAGGAAATCTAATTAATCATTAATCCAATAATACATATCCCAGGGGATGGTGAATAATTTTTGAGTAGATTTTAGGCACAAGTAAAGGTGATGATTTTAGAAAAATCCATCTTCCTGATGGGAATAATTAATCTTTTTATGTTCTCAATTGTAATTATAAAATAAATAGCAGTTTATTTTTGTAATAGCTTTCTCTTTAGCAGGAGGATGGCATGTGGTCAATTCTTGATTGATTATACAGAGTGAGCCCCAGATCACTCTGTTTTTATAGCTCAATTGACTCTTTGGGTGGATGCCCAGCCATGCACAGCTTAAAGTTGAGGCTAAAGTTCTTGATCCATTTTGGGATTAATTTCTTTCATCCTATGTTTCAAGTCACAGGTATAGTATTAACAATTTAATAGCCCTATTCATTGCACACCTATTGTAAGTATGAAAATGCACTTGGGGATTTGCATAAATATAATGTTATGCTTTGTTGGCATGTAAAGACTAGATTAGGAAATATTAAGCCAATTGTTAAAATAGCCATGCTATTTGAAAGAGATTTAAATAACAGACCATGTGATGATAAAAGGTAAACTGTTGTACTCCACTAATTCATTTTAAAATTCTTTTCATTAATAAAATGGTATAGGACAGACACTGAGTTCACACACTTTTTTTGTGATTCCAGAGCTAGGTGAGAAAGAGGCTCTGAGTAAGAAAATCTTCCATAGAGCTTTCCACCTACTCTCATAATTGTCTGAGCTTTGATATCTGTATTGTCACCTATTCTACATCTCATATAATTGTTTTACCTCCCAGAGGAATGAAGATTATCATATCTATGAAACATAAGTGTCCCTAGTCATGGCCAACAGACTATTACTAGAAGATTTCTACAGTGCATCTTAGAAGAAACTTTATTTTTGTTAAATTTCAAATTCATTAGTGTCATTGCTTTCCTTTGCATAATGTTGAATCATTTCAAAGGCTAAGTGCTTTAAAGCTCATTCTATTGAACTTTTACATCAAATGTATTAGCGTCATGGCAGGATTTAAACACATAAAGTTGCATCCATGAGGTTGAAATACCAGCTTGCATACTCCCTTGCTCTGGACTAGGAATCACATGTAAGTCCTACAAATTAATTTACATAAGATCAATTCTAATCTTTGCTATGGAGTGTTTTATGTGTTGCTATTAATTAAGGTGATTGGCTTATAATTACTCTATTCATTTACACCCCTATACAGATTTTCCATTAATAACAATTACACTGCCTTTAATACTACAAGAAATGTGTTAAATCCGCATCTAAGTTGACTGTAAAATATTTAAAATCTATACCACATTTGTGTATGTTTGCTTCCTCTTCCATTTAGTTGCTTTGCCTAGTTCTTTATTATGTAATTTGAGATTTTTGCATAATCCACACTTATTGATTCATGTAAAGGCAGACAAGAGGCCTAATTAGAACATACATCTATGAGCAAAGAAATTAGGAACTATAACAGGAGTGTATCTGATATGTTTTACTATTTCCTTTAGCTTTATTCTCAGTCTATTTCATAAGTTTCTGTGCTGGTGAAGAAATTGAGACACTTAACTGTGATGAAGACCTGTAACTAGACAATCTGATAATCATCAATTGTAAAAGGAAAGGAGTGATTTATATAAAGGCAAATGATATTTTAATTTTTGCTGTTAATTAATCCTATTCACCATAAATAAACCTATGTTCACTAGGTCAGGTCAGCTGGTTTTGTAGGTTTCTCCAGTCTGGTCTTGAGTGCTTTGCTCATCACTTCTCCCTCTCTGCAGCTGGATTGCAGGAGTTCAGTTCAGTGTTTAGCTGTGGGTGTCTGCTTCTACTTCATCAGCTACTGGATGAAGGCTCTAGGATGGTATACAAGGTAGTCATTAATCTCATCATAAGGGAAGGGCGTTTAAGGTCACCTCTCCACTATTGCTTAGATTCTTAGTTGGGTTCCAGGAGTATGGCTCAGGGCTTAGCTGTCAGTGCCTGCTTCTGCTTCCATCAGCTATTGGATGAAGGCTGTTCAGGGGGCCTGGTTTTGTCTTATGTTGGTTTCCCAACTGTCAGACTGGAGTACATGAGTTCCTACTTTCTCAGATCAGCTGTTTCTGCAGGTTTTCCCAGTGTGGTCTTGACCCCTTTGTTGGTCACTCCTCTGTATATGAAACTGGATTGCAGGAGCTGGACTCAGTGCTTAGCTGTGGATCTCTGCTTCTGCTTCCATCAGTTACTGAATGAAGGCTCTAAGATGACATTTAAGGTAGTCATCTTTCTCATTATAGGGGAAGTGCATGTAAGGTAACCTCTCCGCTATTGCTTAAGTTCCTAGGTGGGGTCATGTTTGTGGATCTCTGCTCAATTTCCTAGTGCCAGATTTCCCTTTAAACCTATAGTGGCTCTCTCTATTGATGTGCCTCTTTTCTTGTTCTCTATTCCTCTCCTGACTCAATATTCCAGATTCCCTCATGTTCTTCTTTTCCCTCCTCTTCCTCCTCCCTCTCTCCCTCCATGCTCCCCGATGCTCCCAATTTGTTCATTGGCTCTTGTTTTTTCTGCTTCACTGGGGAACCAGGTTTGTCTCTCTTACAGCCCTCCTTGTTTCCTTGCTTCTCTGGAGGTGTGGATTGTAGGCTGGTAATCCTTTGCTCTATGGATGATCAGGATTTAAAAATAGGATCTTAAAAATATGTTTTTTTATTTAGTTGTCAAAAGTTTGAACTCCTAAACATCTGTGTTTAAGATAAATACTTAAAGTCTATAAAATATTAAAATGAAGTAGTTCTAAAACTTCAGTATTGATTCAGGATCACTTAATAAGACTTATTAAAGTATAACGTGTTCCAACATAACCTGACATTCAGGATGGCTAGGATAGGTCTAAGAATTTGTATTTTCAAGGTCACAGTAGATATGGATACTGCCTGCTCAAGAGCCACATTCTGAAGAGAAATTGCATTGGGAAATACCTCAGAGGAAATCAAACATAATGAATAAAATTTTTCACAAAAAGAACTTCACTTGTAAACACAAAATACCTGACTAAGCAGTTTTAAATAAAGTATATTTTTAGAACTTTAAAAAATATATCAGGATTATAACATAGTTATTGTGTGCCCTGCACCAAATTTCTCTCAGAATTACTTTAATATAATGTGTGGCTCCAACAAGTAAACCCAAAATTGACAATAACATTAGCCAAGGCTCACAGTACTATTAATTTATATGATGTGTATTGTACACTATGGTGTGATTAGTAGAATTTCTTACTTTTTACTTGATATTATTTTATTTGCTCTAACATACTACATTTGTGTTTCAGTGTTTTCTTGAACTTGCTTTTGTTATTTTGAAGTGTATGGATAGCACATATATTTGATATGTGTAGATAGCACAGGTATTTGATGCTTTATGGATAGCACATAGCACATAGTTTCAGAGTCATCTTGCAATATCTTCATTCATGGTCCATAGTTATTTTATTGGAGGATAGTATTTGGACAAAGATTTGATAACTAGGCAGGCTCATTTCTGTTAAATACAATTTCTTTTAGGTGAATTTTTTCTGACAGAGCCATATATATAATGTCTGAGGTCATGACACAAGCATGGTTAGATTCTGGTGAGGTCTCTCCATCTAGTTGACATATAGTTGTTTGGTTGCTATGTTCTAACATGTTTAACCATTTCTCAGTGTGTACACACAGTTTTGATAAGGCTTAAAATACTATTGCTTTATAAGCTCCTTAATCATTGACTTAATGCAATTGCATCTCAGGACCTCATTTGAAAAAGCAGTCACATTAAAGATTCACGTTGACATGCAAATTAGAATGGACATGAACACTCAGGCCGTTGTCTCTACCTATGTAGGAATAAGCATCAGAGTATGGAATAATGATAAAGATACATGGTTGGATCAGATCTAATGTGTTAGTATGAAAATTCATATTTTTCGTTTTGAATTTAAATTAGAAACAAGCTTGTTTTACATGTCAATCCCAGTTCCCTCTCCCACCCCACCCCCACTCCCCACCAACCCCCTATTCCATCCCCTTTCTGCTCCCCAGGGAGGGCGAGGCCTTCCATGGGGATCTTCAAAGTCTGTCATATCATTTGGAACAGGGCCTAGTCCCTCCCCCGTGTGTTTAGGCTGAGAGAGTAGCCCTCTATGTGGAATGGGCTCCCAAAGTTCATTTGTATACTAGGAATAAATACTGATCCACTGCCAGAGGCCCCATAGATTGCCCAGGCACCCTAACTAACACCCATGATCAGGGGGCCTGGTTTGGTTCTATGCTGGTTTCCCAGCTATCAGTCTGGGGACCATGAGCTTCCTCTTCTTCAGGTCAGCTGTTTCTGTGGGTTTCTCCAGCCTGATCTTGATCCCTTTGCTCATCACTTCTCCCTCTCTGCAACTGGATTCCAGGAGTTCAGTTCAGTTTTTAGCTGTGGGTGTCTGCTTCTGCTTCCATCAGCTACTGGATGAAGGCTCTAGGATGGCATACAAGGTAGTCATCAATCTCATTATAAGGGAAGGGCATTTAAGGTCTCTCCACTATTGCTTAGATTCTTAGTGTCATCCTTGTAGATCTCTTGATATTTCCCTAGTGTCAGATTTCTCTTTAAAACTATAATGGCTCCCACTATTATGGTATCTCATATCTTGCTCTCCTCTGTTCTTACCCCAGCTCAACATACCTGTTCCCTGATGACCTCCTCCCCCTTCCTCTTCTCCCTATCTCTTTCTCCTAACTCCCTCTCCTGTCCCCCCATCTCCAAATTTGCTGAAGAGATCTTGTCCCTTTCCTCTTCTCTGGGTGACCATGTATATCTCTCTAAATGTCCTCTTTGTTTCCCAACTTTTCTGTTGGTGTGGATAGGCTGGTAATGCTTTGTTCTATGTCTAAAATCCATATAAGAGTGAGTAATACCATGTTTGTATTTTTGAGACTGGGTTACCTCACTCAGGATGGTTTATTCTGCTTCCATCGATTTGTATGATAATTTCAAAATTCCATTGTTCTTTTCCCACTGAGTAGTATTCCATTGTGTAAATGTACCACATTTTTTCCATTCATTCTTCATTTGAGGGGCATCTTGGTTGCTTCCAGTTTCTGGCTATTACAAATTACGCTGCTATGGACATAGTTGAACAGATGCCCTTTCTGTATGAATGTGCATCTTTTGGGTATATGCCTAAGAGTGGCATTGCTGGATCTTGGGGTAAACTGATTCCCATTTTCCTGAGGAACCACCATAAGGATTTCCAAAGTGGCTGTACAAGTTTGCACTCCCACCAGCAATGCAGGAGTGTCCCTCTTTCTCCACATCCTCTCCAGCATAAACTATCATTGGTGTTTTTGATTTTAGCCATTTTGACAGGCATAAGATGGTATCTCAGAGGTTTTTTTTTTTTGATTTGCATTTCCCTGATAGCTAAGTATGTTGAGCACTTTCTTATGTGTCTATCAGCCATTTTAGACTTCTCTATTGAGAATTCTCTATTTAGTTCTTCTATAACTATTATTCTTAGGTTTGGTCTTTTCATGGTGTCCTATATTACCTG
Source organism: Cricetulus griseus (assembly GCF_003668045.3). Taxonomy (NCBI): domain Eukaryota; kingdom Metazoa; phylum Chordata; class Mammalia; order Rodentia; family Cricetidae; genus Cricetulus; species Cricetulus griseus. Next base: position 166,446,709 of record NW_023276806.1, read on the forward strand.
GATATTTTGTTGAATTTAAGATTTTCTTTGGTCAATTAATCTATTTCTCCTAGTGTATCTTCAATGCCTGAGATTCTTCTATCTGTTGTATTCTGTTGGTTTTGCGTGCATCAGACTGTGTTTTTTTCTATTGTCTCTATTTCAGCTTTCAAAACTTTTATTGTTTGAAATGTTTCTTGCTTTTTTGGTTTGTCTTTTCCTCCATTTCTTCAAATTTTTTTTGTTTTTTTTCCTTCCATTTCTTTAAAGGATTTTCTCATTTCCTCTTTTAGTATCTCTATCATCTTAATGAAGTTGTTTTTAAGGTTGCTTTCTTCTGCTTCATCCGTGTTGGGATGTTCATGTCTTTCTGGTGTAGAGTCCCTAGACTCTGATGGTGTCATATTGGTTTTCTGTTGTTGAATGTGTTCTTATATTGTCATCTTCCCATCCATTTTTTCAGTGGGTCCAGCTGAGGTCTCTTCCTCTCCTAGTGGGTATGGGTCCACTATTCTCCCCTGGTGGGTGCAAGCAGGTCCAATATTCTGAATGTTTTCATGGTGGGTGCAGGCATGTCTGAGACACTCCCTCTCTCAGTGTTTGGGGGTGGGCCTAGCACAGCCATGTCAGCAGACTCTGGATTGCTTGGTCCACTGGGGGGGGGTGAGTCTACATGCCTGTAGTCCCCAGGCCAGGAATCCCAGAGTGGGCAAATGGAAGTCAGGCCTGAAACAGGGGCCCAAGCTCACCTGTTCACTGCATGAGGGCAAGACTAGCACAGTGATATCATCAGAATCTTGGTTGCTTGGGCCAAAGTGGGAAGGTGACCTGCCTGCAGTCCCCAGGTTAGGAGTTCCCAAAGAGCTAGTATGAATATTCTATATAGAGATTCTGCCTTTCATGCTGCAGCTTGGTAGTTAGGAAAGATTTGATCAATTTGGTTTGTTGAATTAAACATCAGTTGAAAGGTGCCTGATATAAGTTAGCAAAGCCATACCTGTCTTGGATTAATGCAGAGATAAGGATTCATAGGCTATAGGAAACTGAAAAATGTTAGAATGGATTTTTAATTTAAACTTAACTTCCCCACACTGAAATAGTTAATAGGGCATACCTTTAACCACTACTGTGAGAAATAAACTCAGCAGAACTCAACACATTCTCCTTTCTTGAGCTCATGTCTTTTCCACAGACAACATAATTACTGAATTGCACAACCCAGTTATAATAAGAACAATGGGATCTCAAGGTGGTCAATCAAATGACAGTACTAGACTGTCAATATTATTGTAGGTGTGATTCTTAAAATCAATAGTATAGTCAAGGCACAGATTAGCTTAGTTTATATCAGTCTGATTAATGGTGTTGGCTACTTGATCATGGTGGTATCATGGTGGTATTGTTAGACATGAATATTGTTAGTAAGTCTACCAAGTTCTTATTTTGTCTACAAAGCAGGAAGGCTGAAGGCCTAGGGAACAATTCTAACTTGAATTATAATTATAATTCTAACTTGAATTATAAAACCACAGTCATGGATACTCAATTGATTCTAAGACATCACCCAGTTACAGTCATAGATTGCTTAAATGAAAAGGAAGTTGAGCCCCTATGAAGATGGATCTTGCATTTTGCCAAAAGTCATTCTGTCAAATTTTCTGTTTCCTTCTTCAGAAGGACATATAATTTTACTTGAACAACTGTGTACTGGAGAAAGGGAAATAATCAAACTGTAGGGGATTTCTGGGCATTTGCTCTGAACTGACACTAATTATGTGAGATTCAAATGTCACTTTAGTTCACGAGGCTTTGGGAGGTCAGGCAATCAATGCAGTTTTAGGTTAGGTCTATCATCACACAGTAAGCCCAGTGGGCTAGTCCCTAACCTATCTTTTGTTTGTTTGTTCCTTTTCTTTTTCTTTTTTCTTTTTTCTTTTTGGTTTTTCGAGACAGGGTTTCTCTGTGGCTTTGGAGGCTGTCCTGGAACTAACTCTTGTAGACCAGGCTGGTCTTGAACTCACAGAGATCCACCTGCCTCTGCCTCCCGAGTGCTGGGATTAATGGCATGTGCCACCACCGCCTGACTTGTTTGTTTGTTTCTATAGCTAATAATTGAAAGGGACACTAGGAGTTCACAGTATTCTTGTATCCATTGTATAAATTTTAAGGCTAAGCTGATGCTATAAACTATAAGTGTCTAGAAAACCAGTAATTCAAAGAAAAAATATTATTCCTCACGAAATAAATGACAATACTCTGAACTTGAAAAACAGAGGGGTAGTGATCCTCAAGTTTCCTTTTACCTGGACAGGTAACCAAAGAATCTTAAAGAATGACAGCTTAGTTAGGCAATGATGTGATGGGGCAGGTCCTCTTGTATATATGTTTTCTTATTGGCTGATGAATAAAACACTTTGTCCAATGAGGCATGATATAGTAGGAAATTACCAATACGGAGTCAGGTAGAAATATAAGGGTATTTAATAGGGAAAAGCCTTACTTACAGAGCGAACCAGCCAGCCGGTGGTAGTCTGTACGGCAAGAAGCAAAGAGAAACCGAAACCGAAATGCAGTCCCCCTACTCACTCTGATCGTGCCCTCACAAGCCCTCAGGTATTCCTGTAGCCAGCCCCTAAGAAGGCGTGGCTACAGCTTCCCCTACAATTCCCCTTTTAGTCTAAAAGAGGATTAAAACTTAACAGTATAAAGGTAAAATATAAGAAGATAACTATCTATTTTAACTAAACCCTAAAGTCATCTGAAAGAGGTGTCCAAGCCTGAACAAAATACAGTCCCCCTACTCACTCTAATCATGCCCTCACAAGCCCTCAGATATTCCTGTAGCCAGCCCCTAAGAAGGCATGGCTACAACTTCCCCTACAGCATGACGATAGGTGGTACTAGGAGATGAGGAGTATTTTGGGAAAGATAGGCAGAGGGAGCCCACCAAGGAGGTCACCATGTAGGCTGCCAAAGGAGTAATAGATCCAGACCCTTCTCTGGTAAGATAAGACTACATGGAAATACTTAGATTACTATAAATGGTTTAATAATTAAGAGAGAAATAGACAATAAGAAGCCCTAGACAGCAGCCAATAGTTTAATATAGTGTCTGTGTGTTTATTTGGGGCTAAGAAGGATTGCAGGACATGACGGGACAAGAAAACACCCCAACAATGATGCTAATTGTAGCTTCTATGGTGAATGTAGCCTCATTTCATGAATAAATGATGTCATTCTCTGCTACCCAGTAAACAGATATTAGAAAGTGACTTTCTCCATATTAATTCAGAAAGCTCACCAGAAGCATTGACATTCCAGATGGCAAGAACATTAGCCATTCTTTCCTTGGGTCTATTTCTATTGTCCCACACTGTGCCATCATTTAGTTTGCAGAGATTTCAATGGCCTCTTCACCATATATATCACATTGTTTTTGTTGCATTGTATTAATATCATTGAGTAAACAAGTCATGACTTTTCTTGATTTATTGATAAACATTTCACTGTCAGAGGTGAGAATTAATAAGACAAATTCAGCAGCCTTCTATCCTAGTGAACTCCCTACATGTCTAGAAATTTAGCAATGTAGATCATGCTATGCTATTGATTCCAAAGTGAAGTGTAAAAAAAATACTGCATTTGGCTCCTCTTGCAAATGAAAATGTGCCACGACTAAGTTGTGTCATAGTATGTGTTTTTATTTTGATGTGTTACTTTGACCTTTTTACTGAGTGCCCCTGAAAACTGATAGCTTCGAGTGGAGTCCAGAAAAAAAAAAGTTGAAGCTTTCCAATAGTCCTAAGGTATTACACAAGATGCTTTGTTACCTGGGCTGTATGATCTCACAGGATCAATGGTGCTTGAAGTGTTAGTGGCAGATAGAAATGCCATTTGGGATGCTATAGGATTGCCACATAGACCCTTAGGAATTTACAACAAACTACAGAAATCTATGCTTACAACTACTCTTTGAACAAATCCCCTAGCTTGCCCTGAGTCTTCCTAGCAACTGAAATGACAATTTTCTTTTTTTTGTCTGTCATGTGACATTATCACTTGACTTTATCTATCTAGTCATTTCCAATAGTTTTAAACACTGTTTGCACTCAAGTAGGGCTTATATTTCATCTTTGTAAAGAAATATTATGGTTTAATCATATGTCAATGTGGTTATGTAGGAGAATAACATTTTCTCTAAAATACTTCTTTCCCCTCTTAGACTGATGTCATTTTAGCATAACCTTATTTAATGTATTATATATGTGTCATTCTGAATCCATATGAACCCCAACCCCAACTTGGTCCACTTATGTTGAAAGTTGCACAAAAATGTGTAGTCATGTGGAAATGTAGCACCGTGGAAGCTTCCTAAAGCCTGTATGTGATATATATATATATATATATAATATATATATATATATATATAAATATATATATATATATATATATATATATATATATGAGTTTAAGTGAGGGTGGAGTTGACGATACCTCTTCCAGTTTCCATAGGCAATAAAATTAAAAACCCATTGCCAGGAATGAACTGTCCTTTCATGTTGTTTGTCGATGGTATAGTTCAAACATTATAGGCTATTGACAATGGCCTTTGTTATCCCCTAGAATATAATAGTACCCATCTGTTACTGAAGACACCATATACTTGAGTTATATGATATGTATACATAAAGCTGGGATTGGCCTAGAAACTTCATTTCTAGTAGCTAGCTTCCACAGTGCTGGAAGGATCAGTGCACACTATTGAGAAAGAAATATGAGCAACAATTTTACTTCTCTGTAAATGCTGATTTATAACAGTAACTGTGCTCTTGCTTGTTCAGGCCAACTGTTTCTGTGGGTTTCCCCAACCTGGTACAGACCCCTTCGATCTTCATTCCTCCCTCTCTTGAACTAATTTCCAGATTTCAGCTCAGTGTATTTCTGTGGATGTCTGTCTGTGCTTCCATCAGCCACTGGATGAGGGCTCTAGGATGGCATAGAGAGTAGTCATCAATCTCATTTTAGGGCTTTTAGGTTATCCTCTCCTTCATTGCCTGGATTGTCAGATTGTGTCATCCTTGTAGGTCTCTGGAGATCTCCCTAGTTCCAGATCTCTTCTTGGACCTATAGTGGCTCCCTCTAATATGGTATCTCTCATCCTGCTCTCTCTCTCCTCTATTCTTCCCCCACTCAATATTTCTGTTCCTCCATTTCCTCTCCTCTACTCCTCTTCTCGTGTTCTTATTGTGGCAGAACCCTCTCCCCTACCCTCATGCTCCCAATTAGCTCAGGAGTTCATGCCACTTCCCATTCCTGGGGTCTATTTATCCCTTAGAGTCCTTCATATTTCCTAGTTCCTTTGGTGAAGAGGATTATAGGCTGGTAAACCTATGTGTAAAATTCATATATGAGTGAGTACATACCATGCTTGTCTTTTTTGTGACTGGGTTACCTCACTCAGGATGGTTTCTTCTAGTTCCATCCATTTGCCTGTGAATTTCAAGATTCCATTGCTTTTTTTCTGCTAAGTAGTACTCCATTAGTATAAATGTACCACATTTTCTCTTTCCATTCTTCAGTTGAGGGGCATCTAGGTTGCTTCCAGGTTCTGGCTATTACAAACAATGCTGCTATGAACATGGTTGAACATATGTCCTTGTTGTATGAACATGCAGTATTTGGGTATATACCCAAGAGAGGAATGGCTGGATCTTGAGGTAGATTGATTCCCATTTTTCTGAGCAACCGCCATACTGATTTCCAGAGTGGTCTTACAAGTTCATACTCCCACCAGCAATGGAGGAGTGTTCCTTTTTCTCCACAGCATAGATTGTCATTGGTATTTTTGATTTTAGCCATTCTGACAGGTGTGAGGTGGTATCTCAGAGTTGTTTTGAGTTGCATTTCTCTGATGGCCAAGGATTTTGAGCACTTTCTTAAGTGTCTTTCAGCCATTTCAGATTCCTCTGTTGAGAATTCTCTTTAGTTCTGCATCCCACTTTTTAATTTCATTGTTTGGTGTTTTGGTGGCTAGCTTCTTGAGCTCCTTGTATATTTTGGAAATCAGCCCTCTGTCAGATGTGGGGTCGGTGAAGATCTTTTCCCATACTGTGGGTGGTCATTTTGTCTTACTGACTGTGTCCTTTGCTTTACAGAAGCTTCTCAGTTTCAGGAGGTCCCATTTATTAATTGCAGACCTCTGTGTGTGCTACTGGCATGATGTTCAGGAATCGGTCTCCTGTGCCAATTTGTTCAAGGGTAATTCCCACTTTCTCTTCTAGAAGATTCAGTGTGGCTGGATTTATGGAGAGATCTTTGATCCATTTGCACTTAAGTTTCATGTATGGTGAGTTTTTTACAGACATTGAAAGAACAATACTCAACTTTATATGGAAAAATTAAAAAACCCAGGATAGCCAAAACAGCTCTTTACAATAAAAGATCTTCTGGAGTCATCACCAATCCTGACTTCAAGCCCTACTATAGAGCCATAGTTCTGAAAACAGCTTGGTGTTGGCACAAAAATGGACAGATAGACCAGTAGAATCAAACTGAAGACCCAGATATTAACCCACGCACCCACGAACAACTTATTTTTGACAAAAGTGCTAAGTCTATACAATGGAAAAAAGCATCTTCAACAAATGGTGTTGGCACAATTGGATTCGGACATGCAGAAGATTGCAGATAGATCCATACATGTGTGAAATTCTTAAGTAACATTGTATTATGTATGTGTGTATACATACATGTATATTGTATTTATTACTTAGCTATGTTCATCATGGCCTCAATTTGGAAGACAACTTTTAAAAAATCTCTAAATAATCTGTTTGGGATTTCAACTGGTTTTCTATTGAAGATAACTTCATATTTTTAGAGGTGACATCTTATTCAATTAAGTTAAATTTGTAGCTGGAAATTTGAAAAGCTATTCATTTTATTTTCTCAAGTGTTCTTGTAGCCAAGGCATTTTGTAGTGTAATCAGTTACAATTTGCATAGCTCACATTATTTTTCTTTTAAAATTGTTTGCAAATAAGAACCTAAGTAGCTTCTGTTCTCTGAACATTCAATGCCCTTCTGTCTCTTCCATTTTTAAGACATTTCTTATGCTTTATCTTATCCACTTTGTATTGATATCTATTGCTGATAACTTTTGAAAACATCCTCAAATTACAACTCCTTTCTATTCCAGACCATGATTCTCAACCCCTCCCCTATGCTGCTCTCCCCTACACTGTTGTAATAATTCCTAAACACATATCCTATTTCAACCTTTATGTTCTTTTGATTATTGTCATTCTTCACTTCTAGTCCTCACATCTAACCCATATATATATATATATATATATATATATATATATATATATATACTGACTTTTCTAACATTCTTCTTTGGTCATATTGCTCTTGAGTCTACTCTTCTCTGTTTGGGTCATTATGTCATCACTACCATCCTTCCTGTCTAACATCCTCAAGAACTCTCTTTTCTCCTATTATACAATTTGTTTCTGGTGTTTCTTGGGGAAATACATAGTGACTGACTGAACAATGGCATAGAGCATCCTTCAAAAAATTCCTTTTGATTCAAATTTGACACATCCCAGTAAGCTATTCATTGAGAAGTTCTTTACAGACATATGAAAATCACCATTAGGAACAAAATATTCAAAATAGCATAACATGGTGTTCATTAATCATCATAAACATACACGCATGTACACATGCACACCCACACCCACACCCACACACACACACACACACACACACACCATGCTGCAGCTTTTGTAACTTATTGCATTAATCTTAAAGGACTTTAAGTTTATTGTTACAGTCTCTCTTGTGTGTTAAAAGCATTTTCTTCATAAGAACAAGTAAATTTAGGTGACTACATGATACTGTATAGAAGTTTTTATTTATTCAACTTTTTGAAAAACATTGCACCTAATATTTAAATTCAACTATAGTCAAAATATTTAAGGGAATCAAAGGTATAAACTGAAAATTTGAGTTGGACATGTGTGCATATCTTTAAAAGCTATATCCCTTTGAAGTTAAATCTACAAATTCTCTGTATCTTGAATCTTTTTAATGAGAATGACTCAAGCTCACAGTAATGTGACACTTAATTTGATAATACATAGTATGCCATGTTCAAAGACATCGTTTCCTCCCAAGGATGCTCACAGTTCAGAAGGTCTCTTAGGGAATACAGTGATTAGTAAAGAGACTTGTGATCTGAGATGTGAAACAATATTTTCTTCACATGAAAAAGAAGCTCACTGTGAAAAGGTTTTATATTACAGTTCAACCTACCTCAAGGTGAGGAGATTTAGAATGGAAAAAGGCAGGGAGGCAGTATCCTATGTGACTGTACTACAGCTTAGTGTTCTAACACCACTGAAGTGGGCTTCATTGGCTCTCACAAAAGAAGCTGATACCCTGTATATGCTTTTAAGTTATACATTTTCCATACACTCAGAAACTTAGTTTCAATATATAATCATATATGTAAGTGTTGATCTTTGCAATTTTTTTGTAGTCATTGAAGTTCATCATTGGCAACTTTGGACATGAGAAAGCTCAAGGTTGTGGAAACAATACTACAAATAAATTATTTACCAGTAAGATTTAATGTTCACAATTGCTTTTGCTTCCTCTTAAGTTTTTAGCTTGTTATTGCATCCTGCCATTATTAGATCTATATTAAATCACTTAGACTATTATCCCACTTCTTCATTTATAAAATTAGACCAAAAACACTACCTGGAATTTTCAAGGAGATAATATTTGCTGAAGATCTTAAAAACTGGATATATTATATGAATGTTGTTATTAGTAAATAATATCAAAGTCTCTTTTACCTCAATAAATATTTTATCCTTTATTTGAGTTGAAGAACTCATATGTTTCCCTCGTATCATATATACCACTAAAATAAGTGCTCTACCACGCTGATACTGGTAAGAATGTTTAAATATGTCATAAATATGTTAAGTATATTTATAAATGTATACTTACCAATATGTTAAATATGAAAATCTTAACTTCTAGTATTTTCAGACATGGGACTTGCCTGAACTAGTCAAGAAATTAATGCAATGGAATGTTCTCTAAGTTTTACTAATCTTTGATTTTTTAAGAATCGACATTGCAAACCAAATAGCATCTCATTTGAATGTTTCTTCACTCCTTCTTAAAGCAGGGATGTGATATCAAGTTAAAAGTGAGGCTACACAATATGGAATAGTTGAGAAAAAGAAAAGGACAAATGAGTCCATTACAACTCACAGAGAATAGTTAATGCTAAGTGACATTTATGGTACAGGAAGATTGAGAGTTTCTTAGTGCAGGAGAGCATGTTCCAGGAAAGAGAAGTTTCATACTATTTCAGTGAAGAAGGATCCTTCCTCAGATAGGAAACTAGGTGTGGCATGAATTGATGTCAGTAGCTTGTAGTCCACTTGCTAACTGTGACTGACAGGACAATTTAGATTCTACATAGATAGGGTCCCAGAAATACAAAGTAGATAAGGAAGTTTGATTACATTGTTCTTTTGGTGAAGCCAAGGAATGTTTGTTACATCATTTCCTCTACATTATTTTTTAGTTTTCAAAGGAATATTGTCATTAATAGCCAGTTTTCTGCTCACATAAACAAATTCTTCTCCTGCTTTGTGATTTGCTTAAAGAGCAACTAATAACTGTAAGTTGTCAGTCAGTCAGGTATTCCATCATTATTTAGAGTAATTGACAGGCTAGTGGAGAGTGAGCTTAGGTGAGAATCAGGAAAATGGTTTTCTGTCCTGAACTATTAATTAATTGCTTTTCATGTCAGTTACATAAAAATTTCAAAGTACGTGATCAATATGATTCTCAGTTAAGATTTTAATAGTTTTGTTGTTTTTATAGTTGAAACAGACTGGGTCAAGTGAATAAACTCTGAAACATAGACTGGGACAGTTTTGAAGGGCTTGCTATTGCTAAAATTCTGATGGTTAAGCTGTGATTTGTGTTCATGAAGCTTTTTACTTAACACTGCACATGTCTTTCATTTGCAGTCACACAAAACTGGTCACTAACATTTTTGTCATAGCATTTGCATTCTGATTTAGTACAGGAATTATGGAAATCTGTATGGAGACTACCTTATGGCCCAGCTCTACAACTCCTGGGTATGTATATCAAAAGTACTCCATCCTACAGCAGAAATGCTTGCACAATAGTGTTTATTTGCTGTCCTATGCAAAAGTTAAGTAATGGAGCTATCCAGGATGTCTATGAAGAGTTGATATGGATAATGAAAATGTGACATACATGTAGGATAAAATTTTATACACTAGGAAAGCAAAATGAAACTGTGAAAATTTTAGGAAAATGAATAGATCTGGAGAGTATAATATTAAGCCAAGCAACCCAAACTCAGAACAAGAAAATTCATCTATTCTCTTTCATATGTGGACCTTAGCCCAAAATATATACTCATGCATAAATGGGTTAAATGTGGGTAAAACCTAAAGCATTTGAAATGAGACCAAAAGAGTGTAATATCAGGTAAGGGAAAAAGGTTGGGGAAGGCAGTAGGCTACAGGAGACATGAAAGATGACAGGAGAATAAAGGTGAGAGGTTTCAAGGGGGAGCAAGTGAGAGCAGGGTGATGGGAAGATGAGAGAAAAGAGAATCTACTAAAACACACTTTGTTCAAAACGTCATAATAACGCCCTGTATGATAATAACATTTTGCTGTGACTTCACTGTTATATTTTACACTTCTTTAATAATTATTAACTATGATATATTTATGGCTTTCAAATGCAGTTCAGTAATAGGAACTACCTACTTCATGTCACTTGGGACTGCTAAGGTTTCTTTGACTCAGCTCCATTTAGAACTACTTCTCTTATGTTTTTAAACTATATATAAATATACATGTATACATATATGTATATATGCCTTTTCCATAAAATATAACTTCTCAAATATCCTCATTTTATATATGAAGATTTTTCTAGTGCTACAGAGCTTATTACTGGCAGAACTTAGAATATAACAACTTACTTAAAAATACTTGGCAATCTTTTAGAAACAGTTTTCATACTCATAATAGTGTGTGACACCTAATTTGATCATATGTACTATTCAGTGCCTTTGAGCAGATCTTCTTTCTAAGATCCTCACAGTTTGAAGAGGTTTCCCTGGGAATCACTTCAGTATTTGGTAACTAGACTTGGTAGAAATAGTTCTTTGATGTTAAAGTGTATTTTCCTAGCAGAAACAAAGCTCATTGAAGAAAAAAAAATGGACCAAAGCATATTTAAGGTAGCAGAAAACTGAGAGACTGTTTTCAAACTGTTATACATCCAATCTAGAATTTAGAAAACATTAATCAATGAGTTGAATGTTGTCTTCCCTCTGAGTGAAAGCTTGGTACCCTGATTGTGTTTTTCCAGTGGTAGATGGAGAAGATCCACTGTTGTCTGGTTCCTGCTCAGCTCAGCATCTGCACCTCACCAATGAATGTGAAGTTTTCTATGAGACTCAAATGTCATCTACCTCTTAAGTGAGGACATATCTCTGCAGATTCTTCAGATACTCTAGTCAGTTAACAGCTTCTATTATTGATAGATAGAAATGAATTTTTGCATAGTTTTCAATTTGTATCAACAAAGAGGTTTTGTTTCTATTGGCTATCTATCTATATCAATAGCATCCTAGTTAAAAATGTCACTCGAAGAAGTGCTGTACTTGTGTCACACAAAATTGTCACGTACAAACCTCCCTTCATCTATTTCTCAGATCTACAACCTCCTTTTGAATTTATAACATATGGGACTAGCAGAAGACAGTCAAAATAAATCACTGAATTAGGATACTTTATCTGAATCATGGATTTGGCAAACTGCAATTACATTGTCAAAACTGCCCACCTCTGTTCATGTAAAGTCTTTCCATCATAGTCATGCATATTCATTTTCTTTGACTAAGGCTCTTTCACACAATCCTGGAGGTTCATAGTTGTGACATGACCCATGTGGTCAAAAAAGCCTTAAATGTTTACTATCTGATTTTGACATAGAACATTTGTTCTACCATACCATTCACTTACAAAGAATTGCAATTGACCAATTAACAATTCTTCAACAACATATTATGTGTTATAAAGACAAATTTAGAAGTTGTACAAACCAAATTTTCTTCTCAAACCGTGAGTTTTGGCTTTAAGAAACAAAATAAACCTAGTGTAATAAGTTTAATAAACTCACTTTGATTAGTCTTATGTATGACATTTTGTCTATTGACATATCAGTGATGGGTAATAACAGAAAAACAATGAATTACATGATGAAAAATGTGGGGTTGTTGAATATAAAAGAAAATAGTATGATGAGCAAGGCATATCAAGAAAACAAAATAAGATTTTTACAGTGAGGGTTACATTTTATATGTGTTCATATGTGGGTAGGAACACAATATTAGTCATGAATACTCTTTTTAGTGGAACAATAGAAGACACTATAGTAGATAAAATTATTAGGTCAGAGAAAACTGATGAACATGATGTTTTTAAGTTGAACTTTATTCAAAGTTAAAATTGGTTTTACAGTCTCTTCTAGTGGAACCCTGCAGGGTCAGAGATATATGCAGGTATTAGGATTGTGATGAAACTGTACACCCACTCAGCTTCTCTCCCATCTAATTTTGCATCATTTCTTTTCCTCTCACAGACAATAATCCTAAAATCATTCCTAATAATATCCTGCATCTTGACGTCAATCTCAAAATTGCTCTGTAGTGCACTCAAATTGTAGAAGTTGTGTAAGAAACAATACAAGGAAGTTCCTACTCTCTCTTATAATCTAGAAAACTTACTGGTTACTGGGATCAAGACACTATTACCCTATAGTGGGATGCCATGCTCAGCCTTAATGCAGGAGGGAAGGGCTTTGCCCTGACCCAACTTAATGTGCCAGACTTTGTTGACTCCCCATGGGAGCCTTTGCCCATTGGGAAGAATGGATAGGGAGAGGCTAGGGTGGGGGACCACAGGGGTAGAAGGAGGGGTGGGAGAGAGAACTGAGATTGGAATGTAAAATTAAATTAAAAATATATTAAAATAGGATGTTATTAAGAGTAGCTTTGAATGGAAGGTAGCTCTTGGTACAAAATGCTGAGTTGCACTTGTTAAAATATTTACAGCTAGAGAACTATGTTGGCATTCTTGTGGGAATGAAATCAATGATTGGTGTGATACAGCTTCAAGTTGAGTAGTATTGGAGCAATGGTAATTACACTGTGAACTTTGGAACTCTTGTTGACCACAAGCGCTCTGCAATAGAATAAGCAATAACACAGGGTAGCTAATTGGCAATTCAAAGACTAACTCTAGCACTATAAGATCTATTAGACAACACAGAGAGAAACCTTCCATTTATGGAACCAGAACACAAAGGAATCTGAGTTGAGCTTGTAAGAATAACAGTACCTGAATTCCAAAATGGTTACATCTGCAGATTTCTTCAGGCCTGATGATCTTGAATTGCTCGATTCTCAGAGCTATAAAAATGGCCCAGTTTTTGGGCTGAAGATATGGATCAGCGTCCTTTCCAGGAGACCAAGGTTCAATGTCCAGAGCCCACATGTGAGCTCACAACTGTCTATAACTCCAATTCTGGGAGATCTGATACCTCAATACAGATATACATACATACATACAGACCAAACACCAATGCACATATAATAAAAATAAGTAAATCATAAAAAGTACAAAACCCAAAATAATTGGCCCAATTCTTTTGCTTTTTTGTGTGAAAATATCATTCCCTTTTATAACAATGGTTGTAAAACATAGATATAGCCTACTAAAATTTTACCAATTAAGAAATGTAGCATGAAGTGATAAGACTTTGAGTTCTTAGTGATTCAGATAAAATATACATGCAGAGTGGAGAGTCAATCAATACTGTTGTAATCAAAAGACATTTGTTTCATGAGAAAATAAAAAACATTTAATAAAGAGAGAGGATATAATATTGTATAGTTATAGGATTCCTTTTGTGATTTAAAAATACAAAAGAATGCTAATATAAACATTAATAGTAAAAACCAAGTAGCAAACTTGTGGGTGAGTTTTGTGTTTTTATGTACATGTTTGTCTATTTTCCTAATTATTTGGAATGGTTATTTTACAATCAGAAAAGTATTTAAAGGTGACAGTGACTATGTCAAATTTGAGGCATAAAATATCACATACCATTATAAAAGGACATTGTGTTACTCTTTATTGGTTAGACAGTATAGAATGCTGAACTTTGTCTTCAGTAACCATTGGGAGGTGGTTTTTTTCTGTATTTAAATTTTCATGTTTTTGCCCTAATAACTTTAGTAACAATATTTGATCACATTGAGAATTGAAAATACCATGCTGACTAGAACAACAAAGTTTGAGAGTATGAATGAATATTTTCATATGTATTCATGGTCATATTAGGAAGTTGTTTGAGAGAGAGAGAGAGAGAGAGAGAGAGAGAGAGAGAGAGAGAGAGAGAGAGAGAGAGAGAGAGAGAGAGAATTTGGAGGATTTCAAGTATAATGATACCCATTTCAAAGAAACTAAACCCAGGCACAGTTTAGGACACAGTTTTATTTGGTTACTATATGATAGTGAGACTTCTAAGAGTTTAACAAAATATCTGAGAGGGTGACAGATTTATTTAGCAGCTTTGGAGGTATCAGCCCATGGTCAATTGTCTCCATTTATTTCCTTTTGGACAGTAGCTAGTGAATCACATGGTGGAGAAATCTCATTATTGTGGGCACCTTAAAACAAAGAGGCAGTGAATGAAAGGAACAAATCCCATATTGTTTCAAGACCTAGACCCAGACCTCCTAAGTGGCTAATGTTTTAAAATCTCCACAGGTTCCCACAGAGTGTGGAGCAAGGCCTCAGCACATGGATTTCAGAAACATAATGTGATTAAAAACTATGAGGATTAATAACAAATTGGGGGCATGGATTTGAAGAATAAAGAATTCTATAAATAGGGTTATTTTTAGTTACCTTCCTCATTGGTTGTGTAGTTAATTCATAGATATTCACCATGTCACCAATACAGAACTGTCAGCTAATCTTAGATGAATTGGTTTGCTCTATATTGCATTGCAGTAAACTAAGTGGTTTTTTAAAATGACCATTTTAATTTTGAATTATTTTTTTAGAAGTTTTTCCTCACATGGCTGAGTTTTCTAATGAGGGTATAACAAGGCTAAAATCGTTGTGTTTTCAGGGCTGAGATCTTGTGTGCAGGCTCTGGGGACATTTTTTTTGAAGATCTTTCTTTCTGTTGTCAGAATTCAGTCCTGTGGCTTTATATTGAAGTCCCCGATTCCTGGTTGGCTGTCAATGGAGAGTTAGTTTTAGAGACTCCCTGTGTTCTGCTCCTTGTTTGATAGTCATTGCACCTTAAAGCTGTCCAAAGTACATGAAATTCTTTCCTAGTCTGTGAATATCTTAATTCTTTTATGCAAATAACTGGAAAATCCTTTCAATTTTAAAGTGCTTATGTAATTAGTTCAGGCTTGGTTGGAGAACATCTGTATTTAAGACCAAGTGTCCCAAATTATCCATCTGAATAAAGGGGGAAAAATCCTTCAGATTCAGTGTCCCATATGTCAGACATCAGATGATAGGAAATTTTGGAGGACATCTTTGATTTCTGATCACCACATGGAGAAACCAAAGAAACTGAGTTATTAGAAGACATTAATCTAACTGGGGCTGGAGGGATGGCTCAGTGTTTAAGAACATCGGATACTCTTTCAAAGGACCAAGGTTCAATTCCCAGCACCCACATGGTAACTCGCAACTGTCTGTAATCCAGCTCCAAGAGATTTGACACCCTCATACAGACATAAATTCAGGCAAAACACAAATGAACATAAAATAAAAATGAACAAATCACTGAAAAATAAGACAATAGTCATTATTAATCTGATTTTTGTGTACCCAGAGTAGATTTTCCAGATAAATCCTCATCTTTCACTTGATGGTTCATTGTATTTTAAATTTAAGCCCCTTTAAGAATGAGCATCTCAGCCAGGCGTTGGTGGCACATGCCTTTAATCCCAGCACTTGGGAGGCAGAAGCAGGCGGATCTCTGTGAGTTCGAGGCCAGCCTGGTCTCCAGAGCGAGTGCCAGGATAGGCTCCAAAGCTACACAGAGAAACCCTGTCTCGAAAAACAAAAAAAAAAAAAAAAAAAGGAAAGGAAAAGAATGAGCATCTCTTGAATATTGAAGAAAAATTTCAAATAAGTATGACTTTGCATATAAATTATTAAATTCAATATACATATGGGCTACTTATGGTTAGTGCAGATGGTTTCAAGACATGGGCCTTCCTATAAAATTATGTGATTTGACAACTCTAATAACATTTCTCCATTAATTTAAGAGTTAGTTATTAAAGTTTTATTATGTAAAAAGGTGATTCTTTGCTAATCAGGACATCGTGGTACCTTTTGCACTATGGAGCCTAACTAATGAAGTTCAAATCTTAGTTCTGCTGTTTGCTACTGGAATGGCCAGGAACTAGTAACATAATTTTTCTGAGGCTCTTCGCACAGAAAACATTAGAACAATGTCATCCTTTCTAAAGAATAACTTAGGTGGTATATTTATAGAATATAGAAGGACCAGTGAGAGGTTCAGTGGGGAAACATGCTTGTTACCAAACCTGATGGCTTGGATTTGATCCTAGGGACTCACATGATGTATTGTTCAATTATTCATTATTCATGTGGTGGAATGAGAAAACCAGGTTTCACAACTCACCTTCTGATTTCTATACATTGTGACACACAGAGCAAGTAAAGTGTAATTTAAAATATTTAAGAAAGAGTATATTGTACTTGTATTGCAAGCACCATATTGAAATATCAGCTATAGGTATTATATTGTAATCATTTCACTATGTTTTATCTGTAGTTCATGACACTATAATTAAATGAATTCGAGTGTGGATAATACCAGTGCCTTAAAAACCCACACCAATTAGCCCTTTCAAAAAAATTAAAGTAAAATAGAAGCTAACATGTTGTAATCCTAAGTATATCAGTAAAATGCTATATCATGGGTCACATATCAAATGCTAATAATATGGCATTTATTCATTTTTATATTCATATATTAAAGATGTCATCGGTAAGTTTTGATTTATCAGTCTGAACAAAAATCTCTTTCCTTTTCCATTTCTTCAAATAGTTTGAATCTCCCCAGTTGCTGTTGTTGTTTCTAAGGTAAATCCAGCGAGCATTGGATTTCATACTTTTTGCTTTTCATGCCTTTTGGCATCTATTTTTATTGATGCTGTATATTGTGTTGAGACTTGACAGGCTATTCTTGCTATCTTTCTCATTTTAAAAATTGAATGGTGCATTTTTTATTAGAAGAGGCTGCACAGGTGAATGCATTTATGAAATATTTTTTATTTTGTTTACCTCTTACATCTCTTTGTAAAAAGAGGTACAGTATACATCTCAGCTCACTTTTAGAGTATGTTTTGATAAAATACCACAGAATTGCATAGTCAACCTGACAGAGATAAAGCATTTGCTGTTGAGGAAGTCAGTGTTTCCTATCAATCCCAGACTCTGCCTTTTAAAGGTTCCATGAACCTGGAGTGGCAGCGCTGCTTTTGCTTACTTACAACGTGGTGATGTTTCTTTTTCTGTCAGGAACTGCTGATATGACAACTCAAGGGAGCAAACGACGAGATGAGAATTAGATAGACGGAGCAATTTTCTGTTTGAAATTACATGCCATATGCTCAGTATTTAGGTCACAAGGCATATTAAAAATCAGAATGAGAAGAAAAAGTCTCAAATTTATGTAAATGAATTCTTACAAAAGTAACAGAGAAAATGTAAACCAGAAAGCAGGCTTTTCCCTTTCCTTGTCCTTTCCTTTCCTTTCTTGTCTCTGTCTGTCACCTCTACTCTCATTCTTTCTGCCATCTTACTTTTTTTCTCTTTCTTTTTTTTCCAAAATAAAGACCCAATTGGGTTTGCACACCCTGAATTAGACAGCAAGGATGTTGTCACCTCTACATTTACAGACACCTACTTAGAATGCAGGTCTGAAGTAGAGTCTGAGGTTCTATCTAGTGGCTAATCATGAGAGACAATAGTTCGTGTCAGGAGGAAATGTAAGTGGTGGCCAGATGAGGGTCATTTGAATTTGAGAAGATCTCAGTGTTTACAACTAATAGAACTTCTCTTGAGGACAAAGTTGAGAGTTGCTCATGACTCAAACTGGTTAAGGAATACACTAGCTGATAGGAGATAGAATTGAAATTCAGCAGTTCTAGGGGCCTTGGATGAAAAGAAGGTACCAAAAAGGGAATGATACAGGTGAAGACACATGACTTCACAACCAGGCCTCTCCCACTTTTTGTTACCAAATACTCGGGATGAACAAATTAAGGTCTATCAACCAATTTAGCTTCCTAGTTAGAGAAGAAAATCACCCCTCAGGTCTGGAGAGTGGCTCAGTAAGAATGTTGTTCACTTTGGAAGCATGAGAACCTGAGTTTCAATCTACAAAGCTTATGCAGAAAGCAGGGCATGGAGGTAGCACCTGTCATTCCAGAGATGGCAATAAGGGAGTGGAGGGTCACTGAGGCATGGAGACTAGTCAACCTAGCTAAAAGTGGAAGTGTTGTGTTTCCTATTTGAGAGGGAAAAGGCAGAATTATATATCATGACACTGGACATCCTCCCTTCTCTGACCTCTGCACACGTGTACATGAGCACACTCTGGCCTCTACACACATGTACATGAGCACACACACCTATACACATATGTGCACATACCTATGCACAGCACACATACACACACATAGGAGACAGACGGAAAGAGAGAGAGGGACACACATAACAACGTAGGCACATACACAGAGAGAATGAATTGAAATATTTTTATTCCTTCAGGCTGAACAACATCTGTGCAATGTCGGGGAAACCTCTAGAGATACGGCTTTTGAGAGACATAGCAAAAGTTAGCAAAGTTGTTCACAAACTCAAGTTGAAATTTTCTAGGAGTCATATTGAAAAAGTGAAGCAAAAAAAAAAGTCAAAGTAATTTTGAGATTATAATTTACTGATTCCAATATTCACAAAACATCGTTTCAAGTCATAGTCAATACAAAATTATTGCTGAACTATCTTGCCTTTATATATTTTAGGAATGTGGACATCCTTGTCTGCGTTTTCACACACAGCTTCTCACAGTTTGGACTAACACATTGCAGATGCTCGAGAATGTCATGTTCCAAGTGGCCTCTGTGCTGGATAGCTCATCTCAAGGGAAAAATCCAGGCACTGGCCTATCATTTTATATGCAGAGCCTGTGTGCACAGTTGGTAAATAGATTTTCGTCATTGCATTATTAGCCAGGCACTGACTGACACAAGCAAGACTAGACATCTAATACTTTCTTTTTCCACATGGCTAATTAAATTCACTAGATGAACTGGAAAGATATTCTATTACCACAGGTTGCTATTGCCAGAGTAACAGCTTTTTAAATGTAAATTATTTAACTGAGAATGCATAGGAAATATGGTTTTCATATTATGTATCATAGAAGAAAATTTTCATTTATAAACAAAATGCTCTACCATAAATTTCATTGGTGATATATTTTATAAATCACTACACATTTATATATATATATATATATAAATCATATATGCACATATAAACAGTATATATAAATGTTTTACACATAAATATCATATGTATTTATTATATATTGTTATGTAATATACAATACTATATATATACATATGTAAATGTTATTCTACATATAAAGGTGTATTCCAGTACTATCTGTAAAAGCACCCCACATTCCTATTACGTTCATCCCTCTCTTTTGTAATCATTCTATATGGAATTAAGCTCATGTTATTGAATGTACTATCCTTACCTAGTAGATTTTCCTGGAAATGGCATGGAAAGAAATAGAATTTATGTTGTATTTCTTTAATAAAAACAAGTATTGTTGGCATGTAGGCAGACACATAGAAATATGTAGGGAGCCAATATTAGTATGCCAATGCTGATGGCTCATATGATCTGGAAATCTGTTTATTCAGAGACAGATATTCTAGAAGCTCCTGTTCCAATCCACTTCTATACTCAGCCACTGGGAATTTATCTTATGTTTTTCAAATTTACAGTTTTCTTTCTTGATAATTGCTCTGTGTAAATTCTCATACATTAAGATGTTTTTTTTTTTAAAAAGGAAGATGTGTATTTTCAAGGGTGGTGGGTTGTGGGGACTCTAGGGAAAGACAGAAGGGATAAAAGTGGATTAATATGACCAGATTACATTATATAGATGTATGGAATTTTCAAAGAGTAAAATAAAATTTTATTAAATTGATTCAAACCAATGAAACTAAGAAGTATTTGAAAAATAGCATGTTTAGAACATAATGTGATTTTCAAAATTCATCTGTGGACAGAGTACCATCCTTATAACACATCTGACATGAAAATGACTTTGTATTTAAAAGGATGTAGTTGAATTTAAATGTCCCACTCTATATTGCATTGTGTTTATTTTTTTCTCTTTTTCTAGAACTCCTGTGTTTTTAAGCCTTTCCTCCATCCATTTAATTTTCCTGCCTTGTTAAATGCAATTAAGATTTTGGCACATTTACAAAGAGTCTAAGAAACTGCAATGAACACAAAAGCCTATGTAAAAGAGAAGAAGACAATCTTTGTAAATTGTAATGCAAAAGAGCTAAACTCTACTAAGATTCTTTTGAAAAAAAAAGTGAATGGGGAGAGGTTTTCAGCCTGCTCTAATTGAAGATGTGCATAAAACCAAGAATCTGGAGGCCATGCTATGACTTCATAGCAGAAAATAAATACATTAGAAATAGAGGAGTGTGTCTTATAAAGGTGATAGATGAGCACTTCATAGAATTTCACATTGTAAGCAATACTAGGGCAGAGTAAAGCCCACTAGTAAGTGATGTCCTACGAAACAATACTTTGTTAGCAATTGCATGTGTATCACTATCATTTGTTCAGATGGTGTCATTGTGCTGTGGGGACTTCTATTCATCCTTCACTGTGGTACAATCTTCCACACATTTTACTTCTGCTTCTAGATTCAGGGTCCTTATTTAGATTTGCTAATAGACATAGCTCACCATATTTAGAGATGGCCAAACACCCAGAGAAGTTACACTGTCAAGTGGCTCCCAGGAGTCCCTATACACAAAAGACCATGTTAATAAGGAATGTAGGCATAGCTGACAACACAATGGGATAGAGAATATTATTTTGACCATAACTCCTCTAAGAGACAACTCTTATGGTGACTTTGTGTCTGCATGAAATGCCTTTTGTGGGAATTATTTCAGTAACTCTTGGGCTTTTTTGGAATACAAAAAAAGATTTTAAAACAATAGAAAAGAATCGAGTAAATTTTAATATCAAATTAGGTAAATCATTTTTTCAACTTTCTTTTTACTTATTCCTTGTGTCTGTCACATCGTGCCTCCTGATCCCATCCATCTCTCCTTCCCCCAAAATTAAACAAAATAAAATTTAAGAGAAAAAAGGGGGAAAAAGGGAAGAAAGGGAAAATCTCATCATGGAAGCTGGCTGGAGTGTGACACAATAAGTTATGTAGAAATCCCTTTACCCATACATTTTTACATGTAGGTGTTCATCATAAAGAATCATTGGTCTGCTTCTAAGCCATTGGTCTATACTACACCATCGATTTTGGGCCATCACTGGGACTTTTTGTGCACATCCTGTTGCTGCCCTGTGTTGTGGAGATCCTGCAATCCTGGGTTCACAGGACCTATCCCTACCCCCATCCTCCACCTCCCACATCCATGCTCCAGCAGGTTACAGATGGGGTGGGTGTTGGGGTGGGCGAACACAACCCTGGTTCTCGATCTGTGTAGTTTCAGTTTGCCAGCCTGCCATCTCTCCTCTGTCTTCACTACCAGGGTGAGCTCTCCAGCATTGCCCTGGCCAGTTAATCCCCTGCAGCTATGAGCAAAGGGCAGGGGCAGGGGCAGTTCTCTTGTTTTCACATCATCTGGGTCAGTTCTCCCACCCCTACACCTTCAGGGCCAGCTCTATTATGCTGTCCAGGTGAGGTGCACGGACCACTCTCCTGAGTGCTGCAGCTGGTGAGGGGCAGGGACAGCTCTCCTGCTCTTAAGACCTCAGGGCCAGCTCTTCCCCCTGCCTTTCCCCCATCCTCGATGCTATATAACAGATGAGTAATGGGGACCCCTGTCCTATCCTATACTCACAAATTTGGAGCTGGCTTGCCCACACCTTAGCCAATAAGGTCAGCTCTAATGTGCTTCCCAGGCAAGGTGCAGGCTTCACTTTCCTGAGTGTTGCAGCTGGTAAGGGGAAGGGTCAGCTTGCTATTCTATTGGGAGAATTAAGAGGTGAGGTTTAAGGGGTTGCATCACTCCCCCACCCCACCTCCACATGATAGATGAGGAATGGGAACAGCTCTCCCATGCTGACAACTTCAGGGCTGGCTCACCCACACCTCTGCCAACAGGCTTGGTTCTATTGGGATGCCCAAGGGAGGTGCAGGTTGTTGTAATTTACAAAAAGTGGTCCGAGAGAGAAAGACACCATGCAATGGAGTTCAAGTGGAAGGTTATATATATATATATATATATAATATATATATATAATATATATATGGAAAAGGATGTTAAAAGGGGGAAAGAGGAGGCGGGGAGTCTGGCCTGGACAGAGGGTAGGAAGGAGAGGCAAAAAGATGGTGGGGGGGGCGGGGAGGTGGGCAGGGCCCTTTTAAAAGGCAACTTAGTGGATGTGCACAGATAGTGCTCCTAGTGGCTGCAGCTGAGGACTTTTCCAGTCAGAGCCCCAAGGACAGGCCAGTACAGATGCCTAAATACTAACACAGGGTCCACTTTCCTGAGTGTTGCAGCTAGGATGGAGGAGGGTCAGCTCCTTTGCCCACCTCATGTGGCAGGGTCGGCGGGCAGGGAGGGCATCTTTCCCAGTCCCTCACCACCATATGGCAGACAAGGGGATGTGACCAGTTATCCCACTCTCACACACTAAGGTCTATCTCGCCCTCACCCGCGCCTCTGCCAATAGGGTCATCTCTACTGTGCTGCCCAGTTACTGCTTTCCCGAGTGCGGCAGCTGGCAAAAGGGGTGAGTTCCTTCGCCAGCAGCAGACAGTAGGGGCAAGGGAGATGGACATTTTCCCCTCATCCCTACCTCCACACCGCAGATGAGGGAGGTGGTCCAGCTATGCCCCTCTCATGTCCTCAGAATCATCCATGCCCTTGTCTACAGGTCAACTCTAACGTGCTACCCAGGTGAGGCAGAGGGCCCATTCCCTCCAATGCTGCAGCTGGTGAGGGGTCAGGTCAGGTCCCCCACCTGCTGCAGGTGATGAGGGGTGAGGGGAGGAGGGCATCTTTCAGCTCACCAATGTTACTACAAGGTTGACCATAAGGGCATGTCCTGCTCCCTCATTCTCACTCCCTCAGGGCCAGCTCGCTTATGCCCCTGCGAACAGGATCAGCTCTATTGTATCACTGAGGTGAAGTGTAGGGCCTTCTCTCCAAAGTGCTTCAGCCAATAAAGGGTGGGGCCACCTCTGCACAGTTCTATCCTCTCTGACTTCATCAGGGTCACAGACCAAGTCATGGCCTGTGGCAGCAGCCCAGACCCAGACAGACATCTGGCTGGCCTTGGGTGTAAGTGAGGCATCTGCATCAGCGCGTCCCTCACCTCCCCATCTTTTGAAATCTGCTCCTCACCCAAGCACATGACTCATTCTGCTTATCTCTCCCATATTGCCATCCTATACTGGCTCTTAGTTGAGTCCTGCCCCTGCCAGCCACATGGCATGTGGAGTGCTGTGTCTGTACCCTGGCTCGGGGTTAGAGACCCTGGGTGGCTCCTGGTTGAGTCTTGTTCCTGCCTGCAAAATGGCATGATGTGGAGCTGTTGCTGTTGTTATGGTGTGGAAGCCTGGAGCTTGAGTCTACTAGGCTGTCCCTGGTTGAGTCCTTCCCCTGCCTGCTGGGGAGCTGTTGCTATATCCTGGACCTGAGCGAGAGTCCTCCCTTGGCTCCTGCTTGAGTGAAACCATTTTTCTTTTGTTCATTTCCTTTTTCTTACAGGGCATTCAAACTCTCCTAGAAATAAATTATAAAACACCTATCATAGAAATTTTGGTTTTTAATCAGATTTATCTTTATTTCATGAGTAACTGCTAATATATATATATATATATATATACATATATATATATACATATATATATATATATGTATATATATATATTATACATGTGCATGTGTGTGTGTACAATAGTGTGTGTACAATATGCATGTCTGGTGTTAGTGGTGGTCAGAAGAAGGCCTTGTGTCACACAGAACTAGACAGTTGTGAGCATCCTTGAGAATGGTGGGAATTGAACCCGTCCTTTGCAAGTGCTCTTAACCACTGAGCTATCTCTTCAGGAACTTCTCTCTTTAGCACAAAAAGATTCACTGACTGATCTCTCTAGCCCACATACTTAAGTTTTTGAAATAGATGCCCCTATCTAGTCTGACCTTAGTTAATTTCATGAATAAAGTCACCCCTTATCTTCTAACTCCTTTGAATTTTAGTCTCTTCATACCATCTGTTTAGAAGCTGCTATTTAGGAAAAAAAAAAACACTGGCTCTCTGGGTACTACAAGGTAACTACAAAGAGGATGAACACTTGGTAACTCTGCTCCTCTTGTCTTCTGTGCTTTGTGGTAGACTCTGTTTGATTCTATATAGGCATATTAATGACTTAAGGAGTGTCTTTCTGGTCTCATCTCTGCTGTTGCCCTTAAAGGTTATAGGCACAGAGTTGAATCATTGCCCTAAACATGAAGTCACCTTGGATTCTAGGGAAAACCCTTCAGAGAAGAGTGACACTGCACCTATAGTAGAGGTACTATAAGAACAACCTTATCCTTCCCAGCAATGTGGCAATCCTAGGATTGCTTTTCAGGACTAGAACAAATGATACAGGAGACTACACTTAATACCAGGAATTACTAGTTATGTACCTCTTGCCTATTGTCTAATTATTCTTCTATTTGAATCTAAAGCTAAAGTCAGTATCCTAGAAGATGAACATAGTCTTGGAGTCACTGGAGTTTTTATTGACTCTTCTTTCCCAAGTTGTCACATTATATAAATCTCTTGTTACTGAGCTCCTGAATTAGTATATAGTATATTGAATTAGTATACAGTATATTACTCTATAGCATATTGAATTAGTATATAGTTTATTGAATTAGTATATTGTTACGGTGTCAGAACTTGGGCATTATCCTGTCAGAACATCTCTATACTATTTTATCTCTTAGAGCTCATCCACATCCATTTGTTTATACTTGTGTATACATATATGTAATATATGTATAAGTATACATATAATAATATATATATAATATACATGTATGTTGACATTGTTTCTCTAAATATGTATGTAATACATACATGTATAATTCAATCATTGTTTTGTCTTTAAGACCTATGACATCTGGCACTTACTGGGAATTCAATAAAAATATTCATAACAATCATCTATTGCCTGAATAAACACAAGTTTATTGAACAAGTTCAACCTTTTGAAGATATTTGATTCTTTAGAAATTTCCAAGATTTTTCAGTGTTAAAAATTTCAAAGCTATGTGTAGTGGCAGGTATCTACAATCTCAAGGCTCTGGTGGCTGGGGCAGGAGGATAATAAATTCAGTATTATTGTGAGCTATACAACAAGTTATGATATACCCTAGGCCATATAGTGATATCTCAATGCAAGAAAAACAAAAGCAAACAAGATCAAAATGGAAATCAAGTTACAAAAGTTACTTTCCCATCAAACTCAGTCTATTCTATGACTTATGTGTTTTATTGAAAGAATTATATTAAACAGTTATTCCAAGGTTAGTAGTCTTAATTAAGATACTAAAATAAGTACATACATATATGCCTCCCAGTACTGAATTATTTAAGTTACAGTCACATAGAAATATACTGTTCTTCATAGGACATACTATCAATAGCTTAACATCATTCACAAACATACAAATTCACACTCTTCCAAAAATAAATAGTGTTTGTTTATTCCAAAAATTCTGGTGAACATCTTAACATTTGTTTTGAAAGATAAATATAGCCCATGGTCATTATAACAATTAAACTAATTCTAAAGGTTCATTGGAGCCTAGATAAAAATAGCAGTTTTTATTTGACTTATAATAATGGTTTTACAGATATAGCAAAACTGTACTCTATGGAAAAGGCTGAAAGGCCATTTAATGACAGAAATTCTAGTATTGTATGCTGCTTTTTAATTATTTTATCCCTGTTCTATGCTATTTTTTACTCTTATTTTAAGGTCTGCTGAATTTTTACTGATCACCAATGCTACCTCCAGAATCCATTTCTTGTGTGGTGCGTGGGTTGGATCTTTGACCCACTTCAGTTTTGTCGAAACCATTTGAATTGTAGTTCTCTTTCTCAAAGCCCAATTTACTTTTCTGTTACTAAATCCAGGCTTTACAGTCAGTCTTTCTTTATGAATGGTATGCCCTGAAGGGCACATCATCATGCATGTTTTGTTCAATACTCTATCTCCTATTATTATCAAGGTGAATCTATCTTTAATAAATTGTTATTAAATTGAAGAATGATGGATTTCATGAGTCTAGAAGTCAGACTCCCTGGAATGAACCCTCACATTTACTGTTTGAGAATCTGTACGCTTCATTTTGCTAGTTTTTTTCCCTTCACATATGTGTGCTCTAGAAATTTAGGCTACTGCTTTCTAGATGGCCAAACCCACTTAGAAAACCATTTGTAACTTCCTTGGATTCAGATCATTCTAGATCTTCTATCTTAACTCTCCTTATCCTTTGCCATCTGACTTATAAGCTCCCCAGGGCATAATCCGGTAACAGTCTCAGGGAGTGATTTTTGTTGTGAAGTTTATTTAAACTTCTTCAGTGCTACAACACAGAATGGACAGCATGCATTTCCTGGTCACAGAAAAATTTTGTTATTACTCAAACAAAAGCAGCTGTTAGCCCTGTGCGATTGTTTATAATTCGCTAGCACACAGTCCTGAGTTCTGGGCATCATAAGGAATAATTTCTTTGTATTTAGCCTGGTTTCATAAGACAGTGGTAAGCCTTCAGTTCAGAATTGGAGATCTTGTATTGAAGACACTATGCATTTCTACATTGACATAAAAATGTGATTAATACTAGCCACAGCACAGGGAATAGAGCAAAGCAAAATCACAAACCAGCAAAAATTCCAGACATGACAGCCTTGTGGGACAGTAACTATAAGCCTGAGGGCTCATAAAGAGTGTGTGAAGCAGGGAATCAGAGGGTTTGCTGTGAGACTGTGTATCCCAGTAATTTCAGAAATACATCCCTAAAGCCTCACCAACATGACTGCCTTAGCACGAGTTGAACAAGGACAACAATGACCATGCTGAAGCAGACAGGAGAAAGCCCACAAAGCATCAGCTCTACACAAAGAATAATAGGAAACTCAGGAAAATAGTAAAAGCAACAATTTTCCCCAGAGAGAAGTAGATCCATTACCAAATGGTCAATCCTGAAAACACACATGCAAGTAACATTGTACAGACTGGAAAATATGAATGTTGTAATCTCTCTCCTCTCCATCTCTCTCTCTCTCTCTCTCTCTCTCTCTATATATATATATATATATATATATATATATATATATATATATACATATATGTATACATCCATGTTAAGGAAAAAAAAGCTCTTTATATTTTCCACTTAAAAAAATTAAGGAAACATTTTTGATTAGTGTAGCCTTGTTCAGGGTCTTAGATAACAACAACAAATACATAATGTGGCTAATGATTGCCAAAAAATTGATGAGTGCTAGAAAATAGAAATTTGATTGGGTATTTTACATTATTTATGCCAATTCTAACATTAGTATTCTGAAAAAGGGTTATTATCTTCATTTACAAATGAGTAAGTGGAGAAGACAATAATTAAACACAGGAGTAGCAATGTCTCCATTTCCAACTAGGCCCTTGATCCAGATATGGATCTTTTAAACATACAGACATGAAGTAAAGGGCTTCATAGATAATGTAGACCTGCATAGAAAACAGAAGTTATAACAGTCCAGAGTTTGTGTAATGAGCAGAGATTCCATTAAAGAGAGCAGTTGGGTGGGATCAACATAGTAAAAATGGCAATCTTGCCAATAGCAATATATAGATTCACCGCAATCCCCATCAAAATTCCAACACAGTTCTTTACAGTCCTTGAAAGAACAATACTCAATTTTATATGGAAAAACAACAACAACAACAAAAAACAGGATAGCCAAAACAACCCTGTACAATAAAGAAAATTCCAGAGACATCACCATCCCTGACTTCAAGCTCTATTATAGAGCTATAGTCCTGAAAACAGGTTGGTATTGGCACAAAAAGTAGACAGGTAGGCCGATGGAATCGATTGAAAACCCTGATATTAACCCACACACCTATGAACACCTGATTTTTGACAAAGAAGCTAAAATTATACAATAGAAAAAAAGTATCTTCAACAAATGGCGCTGGCATAACTGGATGCTGGCATGTAGAAGACTGCAGATAGATCCATGTCTATCATCATGCACAAAACTCAAGTCCAAATGTATCAAAGACC
This sequence comes from Cricetulus griseus, assembly GCF_003668045.3. Taxonomy (NCBI): domain Eukaryota; kingdom Metazoa; phylum Chordata; class Mammalia; order Rodentia; family Cricetidae; genus Cricetulus; species Cricetulus griseus. The sequence continues at coordinate 166,475,488 of NW_023276806.1, forward strand.
TCAACATGAATCCAGCCTCACTGATCATCTTAGACGAGAAAATGGGAAGTACCCTTGAATGAATTGGTACAGGAGATCACTTCCTGAACATTACACCATTAGCACAGACACTGAGATTGACAATTAATAAATGGACCTCCTGAAACTGAGAAGCTTCCGTAAGGCAAGAGACACAGTCGACAAGACAAAACGGCAGGCCACAGAATGGGAAAAGATATTCACCAACCCCACATCTGACAGAGGTTTGATTTCTAAAATTTACAAAGAACTCAAGAAGCTAGTTTAGAAAACACCCAATAAACCAATTAAAAAGTAGGGTATAGAAATAAATAGAGAATTTTCAATAAAGGAGTCTAAAATGGCTGATAGACACTTAAGAAAGTGTTCAACATCCTTAGCCATCAAGGAAATGCAAATCAAAACAACTCTGAGATACCATCTTACACCTGTCAGAATGGCTAAAATCGAAAACACCAATGACAGTTTATGCTGGAGAGGATGTGGAGAAAGGAGAACATTCTTTCATTGCTGGTGGTCATACCAAAAGCCACTTTGGAAATCAGTATGGCGATTTCTCATGAAAATGGGAATCAGTCTACCACAAGATCCAGCAATTCCACGCTTAGGAACATACCCAAAAGAAGCACATTCATACAACAAGGACATCTGTTCAATGATGTTCATAGCAGAATTATTTGTAATAGCCAGAAACTGGAAGCAACCTAGATGCCCCTCAACTGAAGAATGGATAGAGAAAATGTGGTACATTTGCACAATGGAGTACTACTCAGTAGAAAAATAAAACAATGGAATCTTGAAATTCACAGGCAAATGGTTAGAACTAGAAAAAATCATTCTGAGTGAGGTAACCAGTCACAAAAAGACAAACATGGTATGTACTCACTCATATACAGATTTTAGACATAGAGCAAAGGATTACCCACCTACAATCCACACTGCCAGAGAAGCTAGGAAACAAGGAGGACCATAAGAGACACATACATGATCCTCCGGAGAAGGGGAAAGGAACAAGATCTACTGAGCAAATTGGGAGCATGGCGGGAGGGGAGAAGAAGCTAGGAGAATTAGAAGGGGAGAAGAGAAGGGAGAGGAGGACATGAGGGAGCAGGAAGGTTGAGTTGGGAAAGAATAGAAGAGAGTAAGGTAAGAGGTACCATAATAGAGGGAGCCATTATAGGTTTAAAGAGAAATCAGGCACTAGGGAAATGTCCAGAGATCTACACGGGTGACACAAACTAACAATCTAAACAATCTTAAATACACTCCCCTGATAATGAGATTGATGCCCAACTTATATGCCATCCTAGAGCCTTCATCCAGCAGCTGATGGAAGCAGACATCCACAGCTAAACACTGAACTGAACTGGAATCCGGTTGCAGAGAGGGAGGAGTGATAAGCAAAGGGGTCAAGACCAGGGTGGTGAAACCCACAGAAACAGCTGACCTGAAAAAGGGGAGCTTGTGGACCCCATACAGATACCTGGAAAATCAGCATAGGACTGATCTAGACCCCCGGAATGTGGGTGTTATTGAGGAGGCCTCAGCAAACTATGGGGCCTCTTGTAGTAGATCAGTACTTATCTCTAGCGTAGGAATGGACTTGGGAGCCCATAACACATAGAGGGATACTCTCTCAGCCTAGACACACTGGGAAGGGTCTAGGTCCTCTCCCAAAGGATATGACAGACTCTGAAGATCCTCATGGAAGGCCTCACCTTCCTGGGGAGCAGAAAGGGCATGGGATATGTAGGGTCTTAGTTGGAGGCAGGGGAGGAGGGGAGGGAGAGGGAACTGGGATTGACATGCAAAACAATCTATGGAGAAAAAAAGAGAGCAGCTGAAAAAGTGATTAGTGGAGAACTGTGATTGGAGAGACAGGGATGGCCCAGTGATAGAAGGCTCATCATAACAAAAAGTAAATACTCTTGCTGTCTTCACATTTTGTGAAGAAATAATCCCCAAATACCATCCTCACAAATGAAAAATTGCCAGGGCCACAGATGTCTCATAGATCAGTGTTCCAAAAACAAACACTCCACACAGTTCTGGACAAATGCAAGTCCTTGGATTTTAGAGGCTATTGTAGAGAACACAGCATTTCTTGGCTTACAGTTCCAAAAGCAGGAAGGTCATGTGGACAAAGGGAAACATTTCAAAGACAGGCAAGGAACTTTCCATGATACCGATAAAGTGGAGCTTCTTTATACATTGTGTTGAAAAGAATATGAGATACATTGAAATGGGCTAAACAATGTCTCTACAAGTCTTTCAGAAAACTTGTTCATCTTATTTCTGGGGCTACCTCCCTTGAAAGAGATTTTCAACTTTATCCTATATTTGTTTTGTTCCCCAATAAATAAACCTTTAGCTTAAAATGTGATTGACATCAGAAGCAATGGTGTTGAATTTTATGGAAGGGTATTCAGTATTTATTACTTTATGTACTGAATAACATTATGTCATATTACAAATTCATTTGAATTTTGTTACTGCATGCATCTAGTTTTGATTTCTATCTCAGGCCATTTCCTCTTATGTATCTCATTATCTTGTTGATTAATATCATAAATCTGATATGTATTCATTTTGTATTTCCCTAGAGACTTCAAGTTTTCAGTTTGTAGCTCAGAATTGAAAATTTGCTTACTCTTAATGATGCAAGTTTCTTTTCTTGTTATTCCTTGTTTATTTGCCTACGATGCTGGTCACTGAAATTAAGTAGGAGCTTATTATCAGTGTATTAGCAGCTGACATCCATTGCACATTGCTGCTGGGGTATTTTTGTATCTTTACATAATTTCATGCATACAAAATATGATGGGGAACTAGAATGCATAGCTTACACACAAGGAAAATAAGATTTTCGTAATTCAGTAAATTATATAACAATATGTAGCAAATGGGAATCAGAATTAAAATTCAACTGTTGTAAATGGAAATGTTTTTGTTTAATAACTAGACTACATCTTGTGTAGAAACTTAAACTACAAGGCCCACCCTAAGAGTGGGACCCCTATCATAGTTGAATAGCAATATATATGTATATATAATACAAAGTATTTCATAGTATCTCTGATTAATTCAATAAACAGATGCACTCATTTCAATAAGTCTTCATTTTTTCCTGTAAGTTAAGTAAAATTATATCAGCCATGAGAGCTAGAAAAATCATCCAAAGCAGCTTGTTCCAATAAAAAGTTTCTGGTTCATTTCGCTGCAAAGTTAATGGAGTCAGCTGGTCCTACAGTTGATTGAAGGGGCTGAAATGCTTTTGTATTTTGTCTCTCCACCTAAGACTCAGTTTCTCTGCTTGCCTTTCTTTCCAGTTTGAGAGAACCATGTAGTTTTCTCCAGGGAGGATGTGTCTATGCAGCCAGAGCACACATCAGCTTTATAGCCTGCAACTCCAAGAACAAAAAGGGCATCTTGGCCAAAAATTCCCAAAGAACTATTCTATAAGGCCTCAGGCAATATGTTCCACTTGACTAGATTGTCACATATACTTTGCTACATTTTCAGTTCTTTTTTAAAAAACACTTAAGCAATTTCCTTCCACAAGCACTAGCTTACACAGGTGGACACAGCAGTTTTCTTATCTCCTACCCCCCAACTCTGTTATTTTCATTTTCTTCTAATTCTATACAGTGGTCTTTGGAACAACCAATTCAGTCATAGCATATCAATGCTGAAGTAAAACTGGAAAAAACCAAATTACCTCAAAAACTGACCTTTATAAGTCTATTCTGCTTTTTTCCCCCAAGGAAAGGTAGGAAAAGACTCTGTTTCCAGACAGAGGAGCCATGATGTTGCCTGGGAATAGATCATCTAGGAGGCTGTGTGCTTGGACAGTGCCATGAAAGGTGTACTGACAAATTACAGTTCTGCTTTTTGATTCATTATTCACTTGTCTAAGCAAGCTGATGTTATTTATTTGCTTTAAATTTTTGTTTTACTAAAATACAACTATATAATTTCCTTCTGTACCCCTTTCTTCCTTCAGCTCCTCTCCTGCTTTCCCAGTCACCCTTTGAAAACACTTTTTTGTATAATTCTGCTTTTGCATATCTTTAAAAGTATATCAGTGTCCTTCATTACAGAGGATCAGCTCCAGTTCAGTAATAGGAAGTTTTCCTCACCTTCATAAGACATTAATTCTCTTGTTCCCAAAGAACCAATTCATAGTCTATATAAACTGCTCAGCACTTACATTTTTCTGACATAGAACTGTCAGAATGAAGTGATGTGAAGCATCTTGATTTTCAACTTCTCTGAGTTAAAATGAGGTGGTTCTATTGTCTGACTTGGTGATTCTTTAAGCACGTGGGAGTAGGTAAGGGGTATCTGAGTTGAGTACTAGGAAAGTCAGAGAGCATGCCAAGACATGTGAAAGGTCATGGTGTATTCTCGTGTTTGCAAAGCTGAAGAGAAATGATCAATATTAGATGTATTAGAGGCAAACATCATGTCTCAGCAGGTAATACTTTCAGGTTAGATGGAAGCAGAGTCAAAGATAATCTTTAAAATTGTGAGCTTGGAGGACAAAGGCATATGGTAGCTTCTTTCATTATTGGTTTAAAATCTAGCTGTCTGGTGCAAATGTTATGGGACACAAAATGCAGATATTGAGTAAGCAGAGTAAAACCCAGAAAATTTCAAAATAGAAGATTCTTGCATGTCTCTGTTAGTTAGAAAACTGGTTGTGTTGTGCTGCTTTATTACATATCTGTGGGCAGCATCCAAATGTCCACACACAGCAGCCATGCAAATGGAAACAGCGTGGATTAGCAGTGGGAGGACTTCATGAACAAGAGTCTCAGTACATTTTTCTTGAATGCTTTCATAGATCAGTTCTGCAGGAAACCTCTGTCCTGATACAACATCCTCCCTCAAGGTAACACAGCTCCACTCCTCATTTATTACTCATGTAAGCTTTAACCTCTCCAACATCCCCCAAGTCATCTTTCAGTGCAGTTTAGCTTGATGATTTATATATCATGTCATTAAATATTTCATGAAAAATACAATCTTTACTCAATATCCCCTGAAGTCATTTTGGCTACAGCGATTTTTCCTTTTCTAGGCAGTTGTTCTTTAAACCTAAAATTAAGATGACTGATAATAAGACAAAAATCAATTTCTTTTTTTCTTTTTTGGCTCCTTAGAGCAATATGATATTTATATTTTCTCTATAGGAAAGGAAAAAAAGCAACCACTTAGTCATTACTTCACCATTTTTTTATTCAGATGCAAGGCAAATTTTCAGTTCCAGCAGGCATCCATAGAGAACTTCTCATCATGACCTTCTAACTGACCTCTTGCTGTGAATTCAGCACAGCTGAGTAAGTGTATTTTAAACTGCATGTAACATTATTCAATTAGATATGACTATAAAATGAATGCACTATTTAGATAACCCAAACAAAGCTATTATCATTCAAAACAGACAAAATTAGTGATCTTTCCAATAATATTATGTCCATAATTGAAAGGGGTGATTTTTTGCACTTGATCTGAGGGTAATTTTGAGTTATATTTATAATGACATTAATTAGTTTTAGAATTAGAGTTTATTATTTTCCAGAATGTTTATGTAAATAATTTAGGTACAATACCTATTTTAATGCATAAAACAACATGTATTTGTCATTCATTTTAACATCCATATTTCAGGCAACTATACTTACAGACATGAGCTCATTGAGAGTTCTGTCCAATCTTGCAGGCTATGCTGTTATCCATTTTATTAAAAATTAATTGATATTACCTTTATTTCTTCCTGATTCCTGAGTGTGAGCTCCAAAATTTATACTGTGAGTGAAATTTAAATACTCTGATTTATTTTAAAGTTTTTGAATGTATTATCCCACATCCATTTATCCCACTTCTGCTTATGCTCCTGTGGTTCATAAACGACTGCTTGATTTATGCAAGTCAAAATGTCTGTTTTAGGATGAATTGAGTGGGTCAATAAAGCTGCTTTTATTTTGCTTGGAAAATTTCAACTCCAAGAAAATAATATTATTTTAATGGGAGTTCATTGACAAGAAAGATAAATTATCAGAGAGAAAAACAATCACCACTTCTATAGAAAAAATATTGTAAAGTGTGCATTGCCAATGATCTGTCAAGTATGTTTATGAATGTTATCCTTCTTCAGAGGACAAAAGAAAGTTCAGTATTAGCTCAAAAATCTTTCAGTGTGAAATGCATGTAGTAGGCATTAGATTAAGAGAGTGATGACTGGTATTGTTTTCTGTATCTGAGAAAGATATTACACATCTAAATATATGGTAAACCATGAGTATAATATTCAATGAAAATGTGCTTTCTTGATTTCTCCATTCTAAGCTTCACTAACTGGTGACACAAGCCAAACAAGTGAATGACAGACTCATCCCTTCTCAGAGGCATGTTATATACAACAGGCATCTGCTCACACAAAGAAAAATTTCAAAACAAAACTCCTGTGAGTTTTCATGGGTCTCTTCCTTTCCTAAGCTCTCTGATGGAAACTTTTGCTGCTGCTGTTAAATTAATATCTCTATTGTCAGAGGTTGAGACACGATAAACTCTGTTTCTTTAGTGAAAGTATTAAAATATGTATTGTATGGATATCTCTCTTGTTATGAATGCATAGGCATCTAGTCAGTCATAATAATAGTTTTTCTTATATTAAATTATTCAGACTTGAGATATTGGTTTTAGTGTGTAAAGTTATGAGGTATGTTTAATAACCTTTGCAGATCAATCATCTTGAAAATAATTTTGAGTTAAAGAATTTGGTTCCTATTTGAGCTTAATACAGAGAAAATGTAGTTGATGTGATCACTGACCTTAACATATGAGCTCCTTCATAAGCCTGGAAACTAAATAAAAATCAGACAAGTTATACACATGATTATAAATTCCCATTAGGAAAAAATGCCAATAATTATAGTGACATACAGCAAGATACTCTGCTGACTTGCTTTTGTTGTTTCAAGACAGGGTTTCTTTGTGAAGAAACATACATACACTGGGACATAGAGCTAGAAAAAGTACCATTGTTATTCCTATGTGCTTTCTTGTTGATCTGGCAAAGGAAGTATGCTAAAATTTCCTAACACATCCATACAGCTAGAATGTGAGGTGGTTTTATGACATGATTGTGTGTTTCTTTTGATGGTAGATTGTTTTAGCTATGAAGATTTTGTGTCTTTTGAAAAATCACAAATTTACAGAATTAGGACAGAGTGTTGAAGTTATCCTTAGCTTTTCCTATTCCCATTCAGGAGTGTTTTCTTCATTTATCCATTTAAATTAATTAGAAATATGTTATGTATTATTCTGTTCTAGTCATGTAATTAGATATATTTCTCTTTTTTCATTTTTTTACTTGAATAAGAAACAAGATTGTTTTACAAGTCAATCCCAGTTCCCTCTCCCTCTCCTCTTCCCATACCACTCCCCCAACTAAAACCCTACCTATCACATACCCTTTCTGCTCCCCAGGGAGGGTGAGGCCTTCCATAGGGGGTCATCAGAGTCTGTCATATCCTTTGAGATAGGGCCTAGGCCCACCCCTGTGTGTATTGGCTCAGAGAGTATCCCTCTATATGGAATGGGCTCCAAAGTCCACACCTATTCTAGGGATAAGTACTGATCTACTACAGTAGGCCCCATGATTTCCGAGGCCTCCTCACTGACACCGAGGTTCCTGGGATCTGGATCAGTCTTATGCTGGTTTCCCAGCTATCAGTCTGGGGACCAAGAGCTGCATGTTGTTCAGGTCAGCTGTTTCTGTGGGTTCCACTAGCCTGGTCTGGACTCCTTTGCTTATCACTCCTTCTCTGCAACTGGATTCCAGTTCAGTTTAGTGATTAGTTGTGGGTGTCTGCTTCTACTTCCACCAGCTGCTAGATGAAGGCTATAGGATGGCATGTAAGTCAGTCATCAATCTCATTATAATGGGAGGGCATTTAAGGTAGCCTCACTTCTGTTGCTTACATTGTTAGCTGGTGTCATCTTTGTAGATTTCCAGATAATATTGATACCTTATTTATTCAGCTATTGAAAAAATTTTAAAGCATATTTAGGACAATTTAGACACATGGACCTACTGAGAATTGTAGAATTTGTGTTGTTTTGAAAATAATATGTTAGGCATGTCTGTACTTTGTATTCACATTGGTTCAGAAATAAAAACAATAATTTGTGTTTTATTAAAAATCTTGAAGACTTGGCAAAATATTATCTCTGACTGAGGTTTTGAATAGGATATGATTTATAGAAAATGTTTCTTCCTGATTCGTAGACATAATCCTTGAAAATCTTGAGGGTATCACATTTTTCTTTTGCTTGAATACTACAATTTGGTGCACATATTTCCTATTATAATAAATTACTGAAATGTGCCTTTGAAAACCCGATTAGTTTGAGTAAAATAGTTCTGCTTATGTCTCTAAGTAAGGCATAGGCCACAACTTCTGTCATTTGACACAGGGAGTTTAGTGAAACACCCCCCTTCCTCCCAAAAAAACATATTGCTTAATTATTCTGTTAGAGTCTCGTCTTAAGTCACTGTGACAAAATGCTTACTAGAAATAACTGAAAGGGTAAAAGAGGCTTATTTTGATTCATAGTGCAAGAGGTTTCAGTTCATGGTCATTTGGCTCTGGATGTTTGGTAGCATGGTGAGGTGATGGTCACTGCAAAGCTTCTCACCCTGTGGAGGCCAGAATGCAAAGAAATAGCTCACCTTTGTAACAAAGTCCTTCACTGAAAATCCATTAAGCAGTTGTTCATAATTTAATTGTAATTATGAATATAGAGTCCTTATGATCAAAGCATGTTACAAAAGCCCTGCCTCTGAATACTGCTGTAATGGAGAGCAAGTTTTCACAAACAGGTTTTATTTTGTGTAAAGTAAGAACCAAAACAATGCCAGAAATAAATGAAAACTCATATACTTCATGGATAGAGCTATTGATACCACATTCTTTGCTAGGTAGGTATATACTTGGAATAATATAGACTATCATTTGGTGGTGACAAAGTATAAGACTATAGATTCTGGATTTGGGCAAAATCTATCAAAAAAAGACAGAAATGTCTCCTCAGCTTGCTTTGTGTTTGAAGTGGCAAAGTAAGAGAATTTGCTGGATTTAAATTTAAAAGGCCTGAAAATGAACTATGGTAGCATTTCTGTAAGGATGGTTGTCAACATTTTTTTATTTCCACATATACAAATTCACTTTCCATCAAGTAAGAATTTGTATATTTTAATTTTTGAAATTTGTCTCTTTATAAAGAATTTCTGGCTCTACCCTGGAGGCTGTGTAGGGAGAGGGATGATATGGCGAAAGAGATTACAAGAAATGAAATTAGCCAGTGGTCCAAAATAAAGTAAGCCTAATCAAAACTTAGCATGAGAATTTCATGTGAGGAAGTGATGTTTTGATGGAAAGTCTATCAATAGTCCAAACATTCAAGGCAGCAACACAGGTAGCAGAGATGAATCACACAGCCTTTTCCTTTCTGGTCCTTCCTGTGGTGGAGTCAGGTACCTTTTACTTTTAAAACACTGATCCTGATCTGAGTGGAACCCTACTTCCTAACCCGAGGCAAAACACAGAATATGTGACTTTATAAAGGACTAACTGAATGGAACTAGGTTTATAGGAACTAGACAGTGTTATTTGGTAGAAGGCTATAAATTGTTGCAGCTCCAAATCTCATTATCTGTAAAGATAATTTGGCCTGAACCTACATGTGTATGACATTTTTCTCACCAAGAAATAGAGACTATTTCCTAACCCCTTGGATTTCTATTGTCCTAGTGAAAGGCTTCGTGAAATTGGATGTGGTGGCAGAATAGCAGTGCAATTTCTATCCTCCTTTTTTGTATTGGCTTTTTGTTGTTTTAATGTCTATTAATGTATTAATTATACATGTTAATTAGGTTTGTTATAGATTCAAACACATATACTACATGCACTAACCAAACCTAATCCTCCTTCTGCAGCTTCCTGCTTCTCTCTAAACCCTAAGAATATTAATTAACCTTTACTTCAGGTCTTTTTTTTTCATGTAATACAGTTTCCTCTGGTTCACATCCTGCAAATGACAAGGTCTCCTCCTTTATTTTGGAACAATACTCCATTGTGCACATGTAACACATGTTTCTTATCCATTTATTTACTGCTAAATGAGCATGTGATTCCTGGGTCAATGTCTCAAGAGTTCTTTCATGCTTGTATGTTCACTATCATGAAAAATGCATCCTTCATAGAGATATTTGAAAAACCATTCTAAGATATTTATACCCACTTGTTGGACCCATTACTTCTTACTGGGTTGCCTTGATATGTGGGTTTATGCCTAGTCTTTTATTTTATTTTATTTTTATTTTTTTATGCCTAGTCTTATTGCATTTTGTTACTGCAAGTTTGGTTGACATCACTGCTCTTTTCTGGAGGGAAATGGAATAGCAGTAGATCATATATTTATAGAGAGAAAGAGAAAGAGAGAGAAGGGGGAGAAAGAGTGAAAGTGAGAGGGAGGAGAAAGGACAGTGGCAGAGGTGGCTATGGTCAGGATGCATTGTATGAGGAAATTGGCTGGTCCAACTGGACAACCAGACACTAACCTAAATATACTTAAGGACAAGATGTACCCTGCCTCAGCAGATCCACTTTAGCCAGCACCAAATTCTACAGATGAGTTCAGGATGCAGCATCCTGCCTGAGTATATGATATAAAGAGCCATTAGTAAAAGAATAATGTATGTTGTTTTGAGTCATTGGTGTTTGTTAAGTAGCACAGATCATTGAATTATAAGACAAGCAGTAGGTTTAGATAATTTTGATAATTTATGGCATCTCACCCTCCCCTTAGTATATTCTAAACTCAATTCTTGTGTTTAAAAGTTCTACTTCTTATAACAGTGTATGATTGGGGCTACAGAGAACACTCCACTGGATTATTTACTACAGTTAAGCTGGTAAGTGGACACCTGTTAATGGCAAGGCCAGTTTGTCTCATTAAAGCAGTCAGATTTCTATCTCTGTGTCTACTGATAGTCTACATTCCAACTCATTGGTGAAATAAGTAATTATTTGTTGCATAAAGCTCTTGGTGAATTTATGAAAAAGGATACCTATTAGTCACAGTATTTTCTACTTGTTCAGGAAACTTTTATTCTAAGTAGTTATAATTTATTCACATATAAATTTTGTTTACATAGCCAGTTATCACTTCTCCTTTGTTAGTAGAATTCCTTATCTGTAACAATATGTCTTTCCATCAAGCTGCCCAAGTCCTGCTGCCATGTTAAGGTCCCAAGTAACACACATAGATTTATATTAGTTACAAATGCTGCTTGGCCAATGACTAGGATTTCTCATCTGCTATCTCAGTCTTAATTATCATAAATCTACATATTTTATAAAACTTATCGTATGGAGGACTCCTTCTGCTGGCGCCCTCTCTTGCCAGCAGATCACATGGAGACTCCAGAGCAGAGACCAGGAGGAAGAGCTAAAGAGCTTGTCCTTGCTTATATATGAGCTTGCCTGCTATGTCACTTCCTGCCTGGATCAAAAGATTTCTTTATTACATTTCCCAGAATCCTCCTCGACTCCTAGTCCCACCTAACTTGCTGCCTCATTGGCCAAACAGTACTTTATTTAACAATCAATAAGATGAACATACAGAGAAGTACATTCCCCATCACTTATCCTATTCAAAGATCATTCTACATTTGAATGTAGTAGTGCTTCCCTGGCTATATTCTAACCAGGAGAATATAAGGGAATGATGTGTGGGTATATGATTTTTAGGAATTATAGTGCAGGGTAGAATTTATATTTAAACTTTTTGCTGGCTGGAATGCATGCCCATTTTCTGGAGGCCAGTCAATTATTGTGAATCATGAGTGATAATCCATAACTTAATGATGAAAACAACAATTTATAAGAGAGTTATTTTCTAAAAGTCATAGGGCTTTATTTCAGTACCAGTCTGAGATTGAAGCAAAATGAATCTTATTTTTTCTTGATCTTTTTTTAAAAGTTTAAGTTAGAAACAAGATTGTTTTACATGTCAATCCCAATTCCCTGTCCCTCCTCTCCTCCCCTTCCCCCCACAAACCTCCTATCCTATCCCCTTTCTGCTCCCCAGGGATTGTGGGGCCTTCCATGGGGATCTTCAAAGTCTGTCAAATCATTTGGAGCAGGGCCTAGACCCTCCCTATGTGTCTATGCTGAGAGAGTATCCCTCTATGTGGAGTGGGCTCCCAAAGTCCATTTGTATACTAGGGATAAATACTGATCCACTACCAGAGGCCCCATAGATTAACCAGACCTCCAAACTGACATCCTCCGTTCAGGGGGCCTGGTTCAGTCCTATGTTGGTTTCCCAGCTAACAGTCTTGGGCCCATGAGCTTCCCCTTGTTCAGGTCATCTGTTTCTGTGGGTTTCTCCAGCCTGGTGCAAAATGGATCTTTTAATGGCCTAAGGATATCTTTTTGGTTTTCTAATATGCGTTACTAACAAAGATGTGTTTCTTCACCTATGACTAACACCTGTGATTTGACCTCTTGACTATACTCTGATCTTGACCTTCTTTGCTTTTTTTGTCATTGATAGGTCAGAATTGCTATTTTTAATAACAACACCACTAAGTAAGTTTAGTAGGAATTAACCCCCAATGCATCATTGTATATTATCATTCTTGATCGCCAATTGGATGCCTCAATGCTTTACACCTTTTATGTGTAAAGCATTGAGCTTATTTCAGCAAGAATCCTGGTAAGTCAGTTTAGAAAGAATTCACCTACCTTTGAAGTCCCTTCTTAATAATTTTCCATCCATTGCCTGCTCTTACTCTGCTAGTTCACATTATCTCTTTCCCTCATTGCAATAGCTTTGACATCAATTGTAATTGTATTGAATAGAATTTTCTTAACTCTTTTAACAAGTGTCAGAACATTTTCCCCCTCTAACTCTACAGACTTAATATTTCCTGAGTCAGAGCACTTCCTAAGAAAATAACTCTGAAGATATGTGTTCAGACATTGAAACAAAGTTCAGGAGGAATTTTCTTTCTGCATTTGTATTAACTATTCCATCATCTGGACCAGTAAAGACAGTAAATTTGTGAATCATCATCAAAGTGAAATGAGTTATTCTTTTATTAATGATGGAAGGAAATTATTGGGACACATATACCTTTAAAAAGATTTGTTTATTAATATAAGTTGATGTTATGTCTATAGGTACATATTCATGCCTGTGTAGGCTTGTGCATGCTTGTGGTTATATGTGCATATCTAGGCTCAAGGTCAAAGGTGGGTGTTGACCTTATTAGCTCACTCACCTCCTTGATTTTAGAAAAGTGGATCCACACTGAAGCTAGAGCTTATAGGTTTGGTCAGACTCGTTGTCCAATAAGTTGTAAGCACTGGCATTAGTGATGGTTGTTACTGTGCCTTGATTTTACATGGTTACTATGGAATCTGAACATAGGTCCTCATTCTTGCACAACATGTTGCTGACTGAGCCACTACCTCAGCTACTAGATTTATGTTTGTATATACATTTTCTGTTTCTGGCTTTTCCTTTAATGGGGGGTTTATATTGATTGGTCTATGACATATTGTGGGAAATTGAAAGGACTCTGGCTTGTATATTAGACAAATTTGAAACATCCCTTAAAACACATCTCACTATTAGACCTAAGCCTACTGTTGGGTTAGTTGCAAAACATTTTCTTCAGCATAACCAACAGTGAAAGACAAATAAATATTCACTTTACCATTTGGAATTTCATTTTGTGCTTTTTCTTTCACTCCTAGTTTATTGACTTTCAATTATCAGAGCCTTGTCATAGACACCTTTTTACTCTTGTGATAAAACACAATGATCAAGGTAACTTATAGAATGAATGGTTGATTTGGGGCTTACAGTTTCAGAACAATAGGAAGGGGTTCAGCATTGTCATGGTGGTGGCCTTGACATCAGAAAGACATCATGACGTTGGAGCCACAGAGGAAAACTCACAACTTGACCCACAATCAGGATGGAGTGCACATTGGAAATACAACCAGTCTTTTAAAGCTTAAAGTTAATCTCTAGTGGCCATTTTTTTTTGACAAATGGTAGCTTATTGGGGAAAAGTACTCACATAAGGGAGCCAGTGACCAGGTTTACACCTGAGCATGAAAGACCCAGAAAATAGCTCATCCAGGCAAAAGAGAGCCACATGCATGCCTCCTTCCTTCTTTTTTTTCTTCTTTGTATGATGATTCTTTTTTATTTAAATTCTTTAATTACTACTCATATTTACATATCCATCCCCCCATTCCCTTGCCCTGCCATCCTCGAATATTCCCCACCAACCTCCCAACCCATCTCCCAACTCCTCCCTAGGGATAGTGAGGCCCTCCACCAGGGACGTTCAAAGTCCATCATATCATTTGGGGGAGGGCCTAGGCCCTCCTTGCTGTATCTGGGCTGCAATAGTATCCCTCCATAGGGAATGGGCTCCCAAAGTCCATTTGTGCTCTAGGGTTAAAGACTGGCTCCACGTTGAGAGTTCCCATAGACTGTCTTGGCCTCCTAGCTGGCACACACATTTAGAGGACTTGGTTAGGTTCAATGCTGTTTCCCCAGCTTTATGATTAGGGTCTCCATGCTATCACTAGGTCAGGTCAACTGTTTCTGTGGGTTTCTGACTCCTTCCTCATCCCTACTCCCTCTCCACAACTAGATTCCAGGAGTATGGTTCAGTGCTTAGTTGTGGGTACCTGTTTCTGCTTTGAACAGCTACTGGATGAAGGCTCTAGGAATGGTAACCAAGGTAGACATCAATCTCATTATAGGGGAGGGACATCAATGGTATCTTCACCACTTCTTGGATTCTTAGTTGGGGTCATCCCTGTGGATCCCCTGACATTTCCCCTGTGCCAAACCTTTCTCCATACCTGTACTGTCTCCCTCTATCAAGGCATCTCCTTTCTTGACCTCATCTATTCATCTCCTGTCTCAGTCCTCCCCATATTCCCTTCTGACCTCCTTCCTCTCCACCTCTCCTCAGCTCCCACTTTGTTCAGGGGTTCTTGTCCCACTCCCCTCCTCCAAAGGACTTTGTTCTTGGGGTCTTTCTTGTTTCCTAGCTCCTCTGGCAATGCAGATCATAGACTGGTAATCCTTTGCTCTATGTCTAAAAATTATATATAAGTGAGTACATACCATGTTTATCTTTTTGTGATTGGGTTACCTCACGAAGGATGGTTTCTTTTAGTTCCATCCTTTGGCCTGTGAATTTCAAGATTCCATTATTTTTTTCTGCTGAGTAGTAGTCCATTGTGTAAATGTACCACATTTTCTCCATCCATTCTTCAGTTGAGGGGCACCTAGGTTGCTTCCAGGTTCTGATTATTACAAATAGTGCTGCTATGAATATGGTTGAACAGATGTCCTTGTTGTATGAATATGCTTCTTTTGGGTATGTGCCTAAGAGTGGAATTGCTGGGTCTTGAGGTAGACTGGATTCCCATTTTCCTGAGAAACCACCATACTATTACTGATTTCCAAAGTGGTTGTACAAGTTTGCACTCCCACCAGCAATGGAGGAGTGTTCCTCTTTCTCCACATGCAGCATAGACTGTCATTGGTGTCATTCCTTCTTAAACCCTTGTTATGTAACTCTGACAGTTGTGGTCAGTGGTACCACTTAATCAGGGCTTCTCCCTACAGCCATTGTTTAAAAATGATCTCCTAGAAAACAGAATGCATGTTCTACAGTGCATAGCTCAAGAAGACAAAGTGGTGGCCACAAGAATTAAACACTGTTATATAGTAGGTAATTATCAGTACGGAGTCAGGTAGAAATATAAGGGTATTTAATAGGGAAAAGCCTTACTTACAGAGCGAACCAGCCAGCCGGTGGTAGTCTGTACAGCAAGAAGCAAAGAGAAACCGAAACCGAAAACCCAGTCCCCCTACTCACTCTGACCACGCCCTCACAAGCTCTCAGGTACTCTTGTAGCCAGCCCCTATCCCACTTCTGACACCAGATATAGTAGGTAATTATCAGTACGGAGTCAGGTAGAAATATAAGGGTATTTAATAGGGAAAAGCCTTACTTACAGAGCGAACCAGCCAGCCGGTGGTAGTCTGTACAGCAAGAAGCAAAGAGAAACCGAAACCGAAAACGCAGTCCCCCTACTCACTCTGACCACGCCCTCACAAGCCCTCAGGTACTCTTGTAGCCAGCCCCTAAGAAGGCGTGGCTACAGCTTCCCCTACACTGTTATATGAAGATTCATATCAAACAGTTGCCTTTAAAAATAATAAATCTCTGTAATAAATGCATCATACTTAATACTATCCTTCTCTTATCTTCTTTTTCCCTTACCCTGTACTTTTCACAATATCTAGCCTACTTCATTTTTCAATTGCTCAATCTATTAGTGATTACTGACTTTAATTTATAAAAGCCAAACAAACAATGAAAAATAACCATCAAACTGTAAAACATTAACTTGCATATTTAAAAGAAATAGTGACATAATTCTAATAAGGCCAACCTTCCTTGTCTTCACCCAAATAGTTTCATCACCTTGGAGCCAGGTATTCAACTGTGAGCATGTGGGGACCATTGTCTTTCAAGTCACTACAAGCTTCCTATTGGATTTGATCTCTAAATAGTGGAGACCCTGGGATGTTCCACAAGGAACCTTGCAGATTGGGCAATTTACCGAGTGGAGTGACAGGTAAAGTCACATTTAAGCAAGGTTTTATGTTACAGAATTTTTAAATAATTGAGAAAATCTTCCCTCAGAAAACACTTAAAATTCTTAGGAGAAATTATAATTTTACAACCCTCCTAATAATGTCAGTCTGTTAATATTTTAAGTAAACATAGACTCAAATATTGCATAACTGCAAATATATGTGTCACAGATTAAAATATATAGATGATTCTTTAGGTGCTAGAGAAGGTTTAATTGGCATATTACCAAGTAAAGTATGATTAATTGAATTTCTATGAAAAAATCTTTTAGAAATACTTCTTGAAGCTGGGCAGTGGTGGTGCATGCCTTTAATACCTATACTTAGGAGGCAGAGGTTGGCAGACCTCTGAGTTTGAGGCCAGCTTGGTCTACAGTATGAGTTTCAGAATAGCCAAGGCAACACACATAGAAACTCTATATCAGAAAGAGAAAGAAAGAAAAGCAATATATCTTTTAACAGTTAACCCCAGACTTGTGTGGTTGTTAGGAAAGAAAAACAAAAGCCCCATACTGATCTTTCAGTAATAGTGGTAAAAAAAAAAAAAACACAGACAAGACAAAACATAAAATACAAAAAATGAACAAAAAGCTAATTTATGTTTCAATAAGCTAATTTATGTTTCAATTGAAGAAAAGTGCATAACAAGAGGGCTTTAATTTTCCATCTCTTTCTTAGGAGAGTCAGATGGGAGTAGAATCTCACTATATATCAACCCCTTAGCTTTACCTTGAAGTCCTGTCTCAGCCTCCAGGTGCTGGGCTCACAAGAGTGCACCACCATGGCCCAGAATGGGTCATTAATATTTTAGGGATTTCTTTTAAAGAGGTTAATAAATAAAATGAATGAATAAATAAAATAATAATAAATAAATAAAATGAATAAATTACTTCTTATGGGTATGAATGTTTTGTATGCATGCATTATATGCATGTTTATGCCCATTTCCCTTGCAGGCCAGAAGTGGATGTTGATACCCTGGAACTGGAGTTGTAGATGGTTGTGAGTCACCCTGTGAGTACTAGGAATTGGATTTAGTTACTCTGTACTCTTACTCAGTACTCTTAACCCTTAAGTCATCTTTCCAGGCCCAGTTTATGATTTTTCTGAAGAGAGGAAAGAAATTTTACCTTTTTAATCTATAGTAAGACTAGAAAATTATATAAAAAGTAGAATAGGCAAAAACTATGGGAAATTTGTCCAACTTTATTGTTGAGATTGCTCTGTTCATTGTTTTCATTTATCTCAAACCCATTTTCATTGCTTTACAGATCTGCTAAAATGATGTTGTACTGAAACAGCTATGTAAATCAACTCAGTTTTCAATTAGTTTGGGTTACTAGGACAAAATACTATAGACTTGTAGTTAAACGTAGAGAAGTTTACATCTCACAATTCTATAAGGAGGATAAGATATTACCAGTTATAGTATCTGATGAAGTTCGATATTCTCCAAATGCTACCTTCTTGCTCTGTCTCACAAGCTTAGGGACACATGGGATCCTTAGGTGAAGTTTTCTTAGCACTCATCCCACCCATGAAGGATCAGTTCCTCATGAGCCACCTTGCAAAAAGATACTACCTTCTAATGTCCTCACGTTAGTGAGTAGATTTCAACACAGTGAATATTGGGGTGACATATAGCAACCCCTTTCTGTAAATTACTAACCTGTGTCATCTGAATTCTAATCTTTTCTTCTGTGCATGTACATGCAACTTTTCATATGATTGAGATTTGGAATATGCAAGACTTTTGATTTTTGTTTAAGGTGTACATCGTGTGTGGGGTTTGGGATTTACCCATTCATTGTTTTTCTGAAATTTTACTTTCTTCAGGGAATGTGTTGATTTCCCAGTCCCTGAACATATGCTGAAAAAATGCACTCTTTATCTTTAATTTGTTTTACATTTGTGGAGCTCATCACACACATGAAATGATTGTTTATGAATTCAAATGCTAAAGTCAAGCTAGCAATTAAGTGACATATCTATATATATATATAGATATGTGTGTGTGTGTATTCTATATATATTGAAGAAAAATAGTTCAGATTGTACACATTCATTTAAAAAATAATGAAAAAAATGATAAGGAAGAGAATGAGCAAAATCCCAAGGAACCAGCCAATGGAAGTATAGCTTTGTAGGCTATGCTGTCCTGATCACTCACTTCCTTGTGGAATTACAAGATGTCTGTGAAAATGTAGTCCAAAAACATTAGAGATGGTTGCTTATTCTCCTTAATGAGAATCAAACAAAGAAAATACATCAAATCTTTTCTAATTCTGACTGTTCATTTTCACTTATCTCGACCCACATCTTCATGTAATCCCTCTTACCCTAACACAGGGGAGTATAGTGACAGACAACCTTTGTTTCAATCAGGTTTTAGATTTCTTCTGCTTCAGTTTTGGTAGTGACAGAGAAACATCTGTGTTTTCTTCTGTTGTTTCTTGGTTATTGATGTCACTTTAAAAAATTGTACAGTAAAAGACTCCAGAATGTGTTAGCTCCTATTTTATTAGTGCCCACCTACTTCTAAAGTTAATGATTATATTGATTCCTTGAATTTAAAACTTATCTCTGCACATTAATCATATTTTAGTTATTAGTTTAAAGCATTGTTTGTTGCAGTAACTATGTTTTAAATATGCATAAACTTTGTAAATTATTAAGATATGAGATGATAGCTTTACTCAATGTTTTCTGGTGTTACCTCAAGTTGTTTTCAAGAGAATTCCAAATATCCAGGGACTTAAGAATACCAAATAAAGATCACCACCACTCTCTTTAAGATACTAGTGTGTCCTTATTGAGTTCAGTGAGTAGTGATATTTCAGGCTTGGACTTTTGTGGATTGTCAACCAGAATCACCTTCATTCACTTGTTATTCCTAAGAATGTCTGAAAACATTTAAACCAATCTCTTGTTTATTATGCTTGGGAAATAGAAATGATTGTCATCAAATTTACCCATGTGACATGTCTCTACTTCCATTTTCTTCTTATTAGGTGACTGCCAAGTTAAGTTCTTCTCCTGCCACTCCCTTCTTTTCCATTAACTGACTGATACATTGTTAAGCTCAATTCTGTTAATTTTCTCTGCATTCCATCCCTGGACACTCACTACTAGGATGCTACATTCCATCTTCCACACCTAATGCCCCTACCATGTCTTCTCAATGGACACACCATCACTGAGTTACCAACTAATCAGTCTAAAAATACTTGAAGTCAGACTTGCATCTCCAGCTGTGATGAAAATGATGAAAAGTTCTCACAAATCAACACGAGACTGCACTATCTCTCATATATCAACATGAGATTGAACTTTTCATCCCATCATTGTTACCACACCTCAGCACACTGTTTTTTTTTTTTTTTTTATCGTTTAGAATTCTGCTTTAGCCTTCGGCTGTTCATTTCTGTTTCTGTTTGTGACATTATAAAATACATTTAACATGGTGAAGACAGAAAACATTATCAGTGCTCTGGGAATTAACTAGATTTAATTCCTTCTGAAGGGTTTTAAAAGAGGTACATAGAAGTTTTTCAGTTTTTATTTAATCTGTGTAACTCCTGAATTCAACAAGGCTGTACAGGGATCTCTATAGTCTTTTCATAGGTACTGAATTGCACATGTGAAGGGTAAGATTTTACAAGATCACGAAATGAACAAAAATCCAGGAAGAACAAGCATACGGTTTCTCCAAACTAAATAATAATGAAAGCATGTTTATGGGGCATGCATGACTCTTTCCAAATGGAGAGATCATGATAACAAGTCAAGAAACTCTACAGGGAATAAAGCTTATTACAAAAGAGTATAGCTGAGATCTTTATAAATAACCATCATGTCATCAAGTAGACTTTATTTTATTCACATTTTACAATTACTTAAAATTTAATTACTTTCTAATTCTTTATTTAAAACAAAGTAAAAGCATTGCACATAGGATTTGTAACAGAGATGAGGAAGGTTAACGATTTCAGAACATGATACTGAAATCCTTATTTTTCTATTAGATCTCCTAATAGAAGATAATTAAAATAAAGCAAATGGAAGAAACAATTTAGCACCTTAAATACCCAGGCCAAATGATGATAAGGAAAGTAAGCAAGCAAACAACACTAGTCCCTGAAACAATTTGAAAACATATGGCAAAGATACAATGAATTTCAATTATACATTTTATGGTTATAAAATACACATGAATTAAATATGCCAAGTCTGCAGTCCAATTACCAAATCACCAAAGCAAAACCTACTGTAAACCTTCCAAAAGAAGCATACAAAGACATTAAATTCTGCTTCAATGTGTGTGCATACAAAGACACACATTGGAAGTTAAAGGAGTAGAAAAATATCACATAAAGTTAACTTTAATAGATGGGGCATTATCAAATATAAAGATAACATTTTCCTCTGATAATGAACAAGTTAATTAAGATCTGTTCAATGCTTAAATGTACTAGAAAAAATTAAACACAAAGAAAACACTGACAAACCAATAATGAGAAATAGAGAAGTCCACATCTAATGATGATTTTAATATAATTTTATTGGTAACAAAAGAATTAGATAGAAAATCATAAAGTATGCAGTATGCTTGAATGACACCATTAAGCAATTTAACTTACCTGAATGACACCATCAACCAATTTAACTTAATTAACCATTAGAACATTCACTGGTACAATACAAAATATACTAGACTATGAATTGCTCATGAGACATTTTTATAATATACCATATGCTTAAGCAAAAAGTGTTCAACACAATAGTAAAACTGTACTTAGTGTATACAGAAGACAGAAATTTGAGTTTGAAATTAATAGAAAAATATATCAGAAATTCCAAAATACTTTGGAAACAGTATTTCTAAACAAGCTATCATTGAAGAAGAAAATATAATACATTAGAAAATATTTGACATGGCATGAAAATAAAAATAAGACCTTTTAAAATATGCAGATTGCAGCAAAACAAACATTTTAGAGAATTTAATTCTGTAGGAACTCATATTAGGGAAAAATGATCTAAGTTTCTGGGCTTGCATCTTAAAGGATGAAGAAAATAAAACAAAAATGATTTGAGCAAAAGTAGAAGGAGGAAACAATAGAGAGTAAATATAAAAGAAGCAGACAACTTTATCAAGATAGCATTAATGAAGTAAGCACCAACAAGTGGAATGACAGACAGTAAGAGGCTCCATTAAAATAATGGTCCCAAATGTCCAGCATATTTATATATACATGCCAAATTTATTTACCCCTAAGCTTTTTGATTGCTTTTTAGGCTGTTTGGTTTAAAATGATGACAGGATTCCATGAATCTCCAGTTACATTTCATATTTATATTAGGAGAAGAAAGTGGTATTTTGTTGTCTGGTTGGAAAAGGCACTTTCTCACAAAGTGATTGGAGAAGAAGTTGATGACAAGGAAGACAGTACCTCTGTTGGAATATATACCACCCACAGACATAAAATGTCATCCCTATGGGATTCTGTGACATTAGCATAGAGATGGTAGTCTTTCTGCAGTCTCCTAGAAACAGAAGTTGTCTACCCTACCTATCAAGATTTCTGAAATCTTCCTTCTCTTTGGAAGCACAGCCGCATCACCCAGATAGTCACACAATTAAGTATTTCTAGTTTTGTAAGCCTCCATGTAGCCTGCACAACCTGGAATCCTGAATCATGAGCAGTATAGAAATATTGGATTCAAGACCATGCCACCATCTCCTGGTCCCGTGCATTCCAGACAGCGGGCAACTTGCGTGGCAACTCCAGAGTTTCAGTGGTGGTATCTTTTCAAAACTAGCAACTTTTGTAGAATAATATTTTTGTAAATTCTAAGATATGTCTCTGCTAAGGCACTGTCTGATTGGTTTAATAAAAATGTAAATGGCCAATAGCTAGGCAGAAGAAAATAGGCGGAATTTCTGGGAAGAGATAGGAACTCTGGGAAATGCACTCTTCATCATCGAGATGCTGAGCAAGACTGAAGTACAGTGTAGAGGAGAGGTAACGAGTCACATGGCAGAACACAGATTAATATTAACTGGTTAATGTAAGTTTTCAGAGCTAATTGAGAATAAGCCCAAGCTAAGGCCAAGCTTTCACAGTAAATGAAACGTCTCCATGTCATTATTTTGGAGCTGGCCATCCAAGGAAAGTCCATCTACAAACAACAGTCTCTTCTGTCTGATAGCTGAAACATATTGTCTCCAAGAGGTCTGAGTTGTCTTTCTCATCTGTAGTGTCTCATAAATATATCCACACACTATTTTTTATAGATTACTATTCAAATTGAACTTTACTGTGTTGAATGATAATGTATTATCATATTCATCATTGCTATAATTTAAGCACCTGTTGGAATCCTGGCTATTATGGAGTTCATTTAACAACATCAGAACTGTGGCTTTAAAAATTTTAACACAGCTTAGATTGTCTGCTGAGATACCGTGATGGTATCACAATTATCCCATGACTTTCTATTCCTACCACAGTGTACCTAGGACAGGTAGCCTGTTGCTAGAAGGCAAACTTTCAACAAGTATAGATAGATACAGAGCTGCCACTGGAGGTCATAGATTATCACTGTATCTAATTGTAATGCTTTAAATCTTTCCTGCTTTCCCTGAAGGTCCCTTAGATGATACTCATTTATTTACCAGCTAAACCTGGAGATTGGCACTTGTAGTGAACCAGATATCAAACATTTTTCAGCTTTACTAGTTGTTTTTCTGAATACATACATACATACATACATACATACATACATACATACATATATATATATATATATATATATATATATATATATATATGGCTCAGTATAAATAGCTGGCTTTTTGGTAGGTGTAGAATTAATAGCCATCCATTTGGCCTATATGGGCATAAATAATGTCAAAGGATGACAAAAGAAAACTAACTGCATCAACATCATTGGGAAGTTTTTTTATGCACATTTTTATGCAAGTTCTTGGATCTGTCCCAGGTAATCTCTGTGTTAACCTATGCAATGATTTTTTAATGGTTTTATTAATTATTTGGCAATTTTATAGCTGTACATAATTAATTTTTGTCAGTTATTGCACCTATAACCCTCTTTCATCTCCTTCCTTCTCCTGATGAAACCTTACACACACACACACACACACACACACACACACACACACACACACACACACACACACCTTCCAGTTCAATTTCTCTAAGTTCTGCAACCAAATCTTCTGGTGTCTTTAGCAATATGGATCTCCCATCTCATTCTGGTGGGTCAGCTAACAGTATCGGCAATAGCCACTATTTGGGGAAATCTAGGGCCTTACCAACAACTCATGGGGATATATTCCACATCCAGACATCAGATACTTTAGACTTTTGTTTAATATTCTATGGTTTCTCAGGGAACATTATTCCGTAATGTAAGATGCCCTTTTTCTCAAGTTGTTTTGATTTACATTTGATGGATTTACAATGAATTTTGTTTAGTCTGTCCCCAGTCCTCTCCTGTTTGTTATCCCATGACCTCATGCCTACTTATGTCTTTCCATCCTTGCAACCACCACTGCCCCCATTTGATATCAGATGTGTTCTTCTGTCCCAATCCCTTAAGGTCTTTTCCCCCAAATCCTCTTTTCACCCTCCTTACCCCTAGAGTCACTTAGACACAGTGACATAAGAATTTGAATTTCACATATCTGAAAGAACATCCAGTATTCCTCTGTCTTGGTTACTTCCCAATATATTTTCCAGCACTATCCATTTTCCTATAAATTTCATTGTTCCTTACAGCTTAGAAAAATCCAGTTGTATATCTTCAGGCCTGCCCAAATATGAGATACAATGATTTAGAACTTTTAAATGCAATACAGTAAGGGCTCTTGTAAGAACTAATGCTAAATTCAGTAGCTTTAGTATGCAGAAACTTTGAAAAGCAGTTAGCCTTTATAGACAGTTGATGGGAGTTTAGTTAAGCAACTCTTCAGAAGATAGAGAGACAAGTGAATATTAGTATGTGTTTGATTGCAAAGTATTGGTGGGCTCACAAGAGATGGCTCAGTGGTTTATAGCACTTGCTGCTCTTGAAGCAGATCTGGTTTCATTTTCCAGCACCCACATGGCAGGTCACATCTGTTATAAATTCCCTTTGCAGGGGGTCTGACACTTCTGGCCTCCAGAGGCACCATACATACATGTGGTTCATCTACATACAGGCAAACACTGATACACATAAAGAAAATGAAATCTTTTTATTAAAAAAGAGTATGTCACATGGGGTGGTAATGAAATATTCTGAGTTTCTTTCTTCTTCCAAATACACATTAAATGTCATTTTTCCTCTCTGCCCATCCCCTCCCATTGTACTTCAACACTTCCAGTTACCAGAGAAATACTATTCACCACATGACAACAAAATGCCACTTACTTTCTAATCCGAATATAACATGCTATCCAGGAATCATAAAAGTAGCATTTTTTTCTCATAACAGTTTAGCATCTGTCAATGTTATAACCTTTTGAAGCAAATGTCTTATAAACAAAACTAGGGAAAAAATTAGTGGTGCATGCATTTTACATACTGTACATGACTAGGTTGGGCATGTATGACCTTAGTCCTACTATCTGGGCTAGTTTCTACTTGTGAAAATGTCATTACTTTTATTTAAAAAAATATTTGGGGTTTTGGGAGATCGGGGGTGGGTGGGTAAATGAATATTCTGCCCAGAGTTCCTCTACTTTTGTGTCGAACACCTGTGCTTTTACCATTAGCTTAGTTTAATGTGTAGTCTGTAACAAACAGAGTTCACTGGAGCTATTCTCACGTCTCACACTTTTGTCAGACTTAATGCTTAAAGCTGTATTTCTTACCAATGCCTAGGAAAATGGAAAATATTCTGTGTATATCAGCTTCATTGATAGCAAAATAAATTAGTTACACAGCAAAATGACTTTCCAAATATGATTCTGTACATTGTATTACTTGAGTCTGCATCTGGACAAAAATGATTGTCAGTTTATAAGTAATTTTTTTTAATGCTAGATTCAAAATAGAAAAAGGCATCAAAATGATAATTATATAATCACCAGGAACAGTATTTCAAAGAAGCAGTTACTGACAGAACTTTCATCATTTCTGCTCAACTGTATTCATTACCCTTTGAATAGAGTGGGTTTGGTGATTCCTCTGGGAGGCAGAGATTTTCATTCTGCATGGTTTGTACTATATGGAAAATAAAATCAATGTTCCCTCTCCACAAACTCCTTTTCCACCAAATGAGGCAAAGTGTTTTATGCAAAGTATCTTCAGAGTCCCACTAAGGAAATGAGCTCAGTGCACTTCTAGAAAAAAAATCTGTAAGGTGAAGAGGAAAACGACAGGGAGAGCCATGAGGGAAATAGTAGGTTTTCCTGAGTCCAGGCCTAATACATGGAATTTTCTTCTACTTATCTACTGAGTGTGCATGTGTGTGTGTGTGTGTGTGTGTGTGTGTGTGTGTGTGTGTGTGTGTGTGTGTGTTTTCATGTGTGTATAAAAGCACATGCATGTATATACTACATGTGCATGTAGTATTTGTGGGTAATGCCTAGATATAAGTGTGAATGAATGAATACCCATGTGAATGAGTGCAGAAGCTGAAGTAGGATGCTGATTGTCTTTCTTGATCACTCTGCTCCACATAGCCTTTTCATGAACTGAAATCTTGAACTTTAGGTTAGGTTGTCTGACCACGGAGCTTTTGGGATCCATTTGTCTCTGTTCCCTGATGTTGGGATTACAGGCCCATGCAGCTATGTTCAGCTGTTCACTTGTATGCTAGAAATTTGAATTCAGCTCCTCATTCCTTCAAAGCAAGGAATCTAAGCCATTTCCATATTTCATGATATTTCTATGTTCTGGAAGATGAAAGATATGTGCACGAGTGCATAATTATGTAAGTTATGTATGTTGTTTGTGTTGAACTCTTTCTCTGTTCTAGGAAAGGAAAGAAGTAAATCTGGATCAGAGAAGTTGCTCAGTCAGTAAAGTACCTTAAGACAACTAGAATCCAGACACAAAAAAGCCCAGGCATGATAGCACTATTGTAATCCCAACCTCAGGCTGGTAGAGATAGATCCCTAGGGTTCACTGGGCAGCCAGGTTATCTAATCCATTGAGCACCAGGTCCCAGTGAGAGAACTCATCTCATAAAATATGTAGCTGTTTCCTGGAGAATGTACTTGATATTAAGCTATGGACTCGTACACACACACACACACACACACACACACACACACACACACACACACACACACACACACACACGCACACACACACACGCACACACACACTTCTGGACAGTTTTGGTGCACACGGATGGGGTGGGAGCAGTCTTTCCATGCTCATTTATTTGATTCTCCTTCCAGAAAATGAGTCCAATCAGCTTAGTTTTAATTCTCTCTTAGAACTTTTGAATTTGTAGCCTTTTAATACTAAGAATTATAATACATATTTTATGTGAGTAAAATTTTGGGTACACAGTAGGTCCTCAAATATACATTCCAGGGTTATGTTTAGGCACACAAGAATGGGTGACCCGTGACTGTGATAGTCCTAGCTCCTGCTTAATAGTTTGGGGCTTTTTCCTTAGTTTCAAGCCTCCAAGAAGTGACCTCCTCATAAACTAACTCCATTAAGTGAATATCTGAAGATTCTAAGTAGCAATAAATGTCAGCACAATTTGATCTCCAATCCATTACTAGCAGTGAAGACAAATGGGAGGTGAGCAGTGGGAAGAGCAATTGGAATATTACAGTGGTACAGAGTAAGTAGTGCAACCTCATCCCTGACAAATGCCAGGCTAATCACCCTTTGATTATATTGTATGCAATTTTTTAAATTTTAGAAACAATCTAATTTTACATATCAATCCACCCATTCCCTTGATCTTCCATACTCCCATGCCCCCCACAGACCCCCCAACCCACCCCTCACACCCTCCCCAAGGACAGTGAGGTCTTCCACAAGGGATCATCAAAGTGTGCCACATCATTTGGGGGCGGGCCTAGGCCCATTTTCGTGTATCTCTCTGGTCTGCGATAGTATCCCACCATAGGGAATGTGCTCCCAAAGTCCATTTGTGCTCTAGGGATAAACACTGGCTCCACTGTTAGAGGTTGCATAGACTTCCCAGGCCTCCTAGCTAGTACCCACATTCAGAGTGCTTGGTTCAGTCCAATTTTGGTTCCCCAGTTTTAGGACTGGTGTCTCTGACCCCAACTAAGAATCTAGGCAGTAGTGGAGAGGCTGCCTTTGATGCCCTTCCATTATAATGAGATTGGTGACTACCTTCATTGCTATCCTAAAGCCTTCATCCAGTAGCTGATCAAAGCAGGCACCTACAGCTAAGCACTGAGCCATACTCCCAGAATCCAGTTGTAGAGAGGGAGGAGGGATGAGCAAATGAGCCAAGACTATTCTGGAGAAACCCACAGAAACAGTTGTATGCAATTTTGAAAACTAAGTTTTGCCTGAATATAATATTCTACAATGATTTCAATTCCTTTCAAATGTCTTATATTTATTTCTTACTGATTAGGAATTGACAATGGACTCTAACTTAGCCTGCACAAAAGAATTAGACTATTGAATGAGAAACAAACACCTGGATTGTCAGATGAATGTTTTCGGAAACTGGTTACTATTTTACTTCTGGTTAATATTTTACTTCAATAATCCTTATTGTATTTATAATACAGGAAGATATGAAATGAAACATAAAACAGACTTTGAAACTAAAACCAGGTAACAGCAGACTGTTTTTTATTTTAAGCCATACATTTGTGTGCTTTAAAATTTCAATGGGTAAGACAGTTTAGTATGATAGGGGACATCTTTCTTTAAAAACAAACCACAATTAGAAGAGTCTTACATAGTCTCTCAGGCATTTTTGGAATGTGTATGCCATTGTCTACACCATGATATCTATTTTTATAATAAAGCATCAGCATTCTCATTATCTTAATGTGTTCTCAGCTTTAATATAGCATTCAGTTCATTTTTTTTGTCATTTGGAATAGAAGCATCCATTCTAATTATATAATTTTGGTATTTTAACAAATGAATAATCATATGGCAACAACTACATTCAAGCATTTCCATCATAATCCAAAATTTCCTCATTTGCATGAATCCTTCTATGTGCTTCTGAGTAGAATACTTATTATTTACTGTCTGGGTGAGTTAGTCTGTAGATGTATGTTAGGTCTAGTTGATGTATGAGGTCACTCAGCATAATTTTTCCAAGTCCATCAGAGTCTTTGTAATTTTCATAATTGCGATTTTCATTGCAGCTAAATAAAATCCCATCGTATATATGTATAATGTTTTTATTATTCAATCATTATTTGATAGACATCTAAGCAGCTTCTTTTTCTTATCTACTTTGATTGACCAATAGTGAACTTATATATATGCAGATATGCGTGTTAAGGTGTACATAATGCCTTAGATATATTCCTGGGATGGAGGGTAATAGTTGAAGTATATAATACCTATAGTCAACATGATACTAATGGAGCAAAGCTGAACGCACTCCCACTAAGCTCAGGAGCAAGACAAGGTTATCTACTCTCTTCACTCCTATTCAGTATGGTGCTTGGTTTTTGTCATAAAAAGAGAAACATGAACAGGAAGAAACCAAAATATCCCTATTTTTATATAATGTGATTTCATCATTAACCGACCTTAAGAGCTTTACCAAAAAGCCTCTTTATAGTAAGAAATTACCAATACGGAGTCAGGTAGAAATATAAGGGTATTTAATAGGGAAAAGCCTTACAGAGCGAACCAGCCAGCCGGTGGTAGTCTGTACAGCAAGAAGCAAAGAGAAACAGAAACCGAAAACGCAGTCCCCCTACTCACTCTGACCACGCCCTCACAAGCCCTCAGGTACTCCTGTAGCCAGCCCCTAAGAAGGCGTGGCTACAGCTTCCCCTACACCTCTTAGAGCTGATAAATTAGCCAAGAAGCAGGATTCAAAGCTATACACACAACTTAGTATCCTTCCTATATGGCAATGACAAATACAATGAAAAAGAAATAAAGACTCAAGCCCACTCAAAGTAACCACTAAACCCCAAATTAAATTACTAGGAATAAACCTAACAAAGCAAATGAAAGATTTTTAAAATGAAAACTTTAAAGCACTGGAGAAAAATTTGAGGCAGTACTAGAAGATGGAAAAAGCTTTCATGTTCACAAAATGTAAGAATTAATACTGTGAAAATGACCACTTTACCAAGGAATCTAATGATTCAATGAATTCCAATAAAAACTATAGGGCCATATTTTATAGATATAGAACAAATTTTTAAAATTTATATAGAATAAAAGAAGATCAAAGATAATACAATCCTGAGGAAATGAATAAAGCTGAAAGGATAATTACGGCTGATCTAATCATTCTACAGTATTAAAATAATAAAAATAATTAGAATATTGTTATTCTAATCAGAATAAGAATAATTAGATCATCTATAATTACCCTACAGTGCCATAATAATAGAAAGAGCATAACTGGCAAAATATACCTTCATCAAGGAATAGAAAATTATGCCCAAATGAAAGTCTGTACATCTACAGATACCTGGTTTTGACAATGATACAAAGATACACATTGCAAAATACAGTTATCATTGTCAATAAATTGTCCTGGGAGAACTGGATACTAATGTTCAGACCAAAGTAACTAGACCTTTATCATTTACTCTGCAGAAAACTCAACTCCAAAGATCTCAGCATAATGTTCGTACACTCCAGTGTATATCCATAGCTAATGATTCTGCACAGGATTTCCATTTCTCAATAAGTAATTACAGAAACCAGCATATGAAATTTCAGGAAGTTGAAAGTGTCTGTAAAGCAAAGAAAACTCTCTTGAAAATGGAGCCTGCAGAACTGCAGAAAAATCTTTGTCCCCTATACATCTGATGGAGGATTAGTGATGAGAATATATAAAGAACTTAAAAAAAAACCTAAACACCAAGACAACAGCCTTATTGAACCCAGAACCCAATTAAATTCAACTACAGAACAGAATTTAGAGTCCTCAAAAGAAGCAATAGAAAGGGCTAGGACCTATTTTCAAAAATGTTCAATACCAGCAGATAACAGGGAAATGCAAGCTAAGACTACTTTAGGATTCCATTTCATCCCAATCACAAAGTCCATTTCTGGGGATACAAATAATAACAAAGCTTTCAAGGAAGTGGGGCAAAGGAAATTATCATATGCCATTGGTAGGAGTGTAAACTAGTGCAGCCCCTTGGAAATCAGTCTGGAGGTTCTCAGAAACCTGAAACAAAAGTTATAATACACTTAAATTGTACCACTTTTGGGCATGTACCCAAAGGACTCTATACCCTATGACATAGATATCTTCACATTAATATTTTCCTGATGAATTTGTGCTTTTAGATTATGAAATGCCCTGTGACAATAGTCTGTCTTGAAACCTACTTTATCTGTAATTAACATAGCCTCACTAGATTTCTTGTTGAGTCTGCATGATAAGCAGCTTCCTTTTGCTTAATTTTTTTCTTGGTCTTCTGTGAAAAATGCCCCTTGATAGGCAGCTTACTCTCTGGCCTCATGTTGTATTCATCTCAGCAATGTTTGCCCTAATTTGTGCTCAGATATGTTTGACAAAATTTATGTTTTACCGAGGCTAGACTTTTCAGTCCATCATCTTATTTGTTCTCTCTTGACTTATTTTTATTTGTTTTCTTTTTCATTTTATCCCCTATGAGGGTAAATTAGCTTTGTGTGCCAACATGGCTGTAGTATATTTAGACATAGGTGTTTCATAGATGAGGTTAGCATGTAAAATAATTGACTTGGGCAAAGGATATTATCATGAACAATAATTATATGACTCCTATCATCAATTAAAATGGTTTAAAAAATAAAGTTTTACTTAAAAAAGAAACTCACAAAAAATAAATAAACTTCCTTGGGTTGCAGTTTTCCTTCCAGAACTTTCTGTAGGGATGGATTGGTGGATATGTATTGTTTAAATCTGATTTTTCATGGAATATCTTGTTTTCTCCATCTATATTGATTGGGTATAGTAGTCTGGGCTGGCATCCATGGTCTCTTAGTGTAAGTAGAATATCTACCCTGGACCTTCTGGCTTTCAGAGTTTCCATGGAAAAGTCAGGTGTGATTCTGATAGGTTTGCCTTTATAGGTTACTTGACCTTTTTCCTTTGCTGCTCTTAATATTTTCTCTTTATTCTGTATGTTTGGTGTTTTGATTATTATGTGGCAAGGAGACCTTTTTTGGGTTCAGTCTATTTGATGTTCTGTAGGCTTCTTGTATTTTCATTGGCATGTCTTTCTTTATGTTGGGGAAGTTTTCTTCTATGATTTTGTTGAATATGTTTTCTGTGCATTTGAGTTGGATTTCTTCACCTTCTTCTATACCTATTATTCTTAGGTTTGGTCTTTTCACGGTATCCCATATTTCCTTGATATTTTGTGATAGGGATTTATTGGAATTAAGATTTTCTTTGGTTGATGAGTCTATTTCTAATAGTGTGTCTTCAACTCCTGAGATTCTCTCTTCTATCTCTTGTATTCTGTTGGGTAGTTCCTGATCATTTACCCAGCTTTTCTATTTCCAGCATTCCCTCAGAGTGTGCTTTCTTTATTGTCTCTATTTCAGTTTTTAGGTCTTGAACTGTTTCCTTGAGAGATTTGTTGATATCTTGTATTTTTTGGTTTGTTTTTTTCTTCCATTTCTTTAAGGGATTTTGTCATGTCCTCTTTGAGGTCCTCTATCATGTTCCTGAAGATGTTTTAAGGTCATTCTCTTCTGGTTCATCTGCATTGTGATGTTCAAGTCTTGCTGGTGTATGGTTCCTAGTCTCCAGTGGTGTCATATTGGGTTTTCTGTTGTTGAATGTGCTCTTACCTTGTCCTCTTCTCATCCTTTCTTCTGGTGGGTGTAGCAGAAGTCTCTTTCTCTCCTGGTGGGTATGGACCCAAGGTTCCCTTCTGGTAGATGCAAACAGATCCAATACTCTGATGTCTGTTCTCTTCTCGTGGATTGAGGTGGCACTGTTACTGGGGCCTCAGCAGTGTCCAGGTGCGCTGGGTCCCGCTGGGCCTGTGGATGGAGTCGGAACTGCCACTGGGGCCTTGGGAGTGTCCAGTGTGTCATCAGGTGAGCAGATCCCTGGTGTCAGATGTCTCTGAGCAGGGCCTCGGAACCAGAACTGGAAACAGCCCCTGGCCTACCTGTGCTGGCGGATGGAGGCAGAACTGCCACCGGGGCCTCAGTGTGTTGGGTCCTGCCACTGAGTTTGGATCTGGCAAGCAGATCCCTGGACTCTTTTTTAAAATTTTAAACAGCATTTTAAAAATTTATTATTTAATTATTATGTTTTTTTATTTGTTGCTTTTTTTTGCCTCCAGGCATGTCTGTGTACCATGTACTTGCAGTGCTGGAGGAGGCCAGAAGAGAGCGTTAGATCCCCTACACATGGAGTTACAGTGAACTGCCATATGGGTGCTAAGATTTGAAGCCAGGTGCTCTGAAAAAGCCAATGCCCTCTACAGCTCAAACTGTCTCTCCAGCCCTCTTCCTGAGACTGTCTATCCTGCCATTGTATTCAGACTATCATAGTCAGACTCCTCCTGTGATGGACAAGTGCCTATGAATTTCCTTCTCTCTTGTGCCCATATGCTCACGTACACAAACATGCACTTGTTCTCTTGGGTTTTTTTTTTTTTTTTGTGATACAGATTCTCACTATATAGCCTTTAACTCAGAGATTCATCTGTTTATGCTTCCAGAGTGCTGGGATTAATGGCAGCTGCCGCTTATCTTTTGAAAAGTGATTTTATTAGAGAAAAGTATTATGAAGAATTTGTTTAGTTGTTTCTGAGTTTTCAGGAACTGACTCTAATCTGGTTTTATATACAGCATGCTAATGACAAGTTTTCAGTAGCAAAGAAGGCCTACCACTCTACAGTATGATATGGCTATACAGAGATATAACCTATTGTTATTGGATACTTCAAATACCTACAGAAAAGATGATAACGCATTTAAAGTGTAAGATTTGTGCATTTAATTTTTATGTGTAAAAATTGCAACATTTAAAATTTTACCCAATCTCTGAAAACAATAATAGTTTCTGAACTAAAAGTACTAAAATGGGTATTAAGAGTTATTACTCTGTCTTAGCTTTTATACGTTTTTAGTTTCCATTTTTGTTTACCCTTTGTTGAATTCTTTTTTTTTTCTGAAATATGATTGCCACAGATTTTGTATGTTTTTATTTGACTTCACAATTTGTTTGTTTGAGGGGGTAGTGTTTTATTTTGCTTTCTTGGTTTTGAGGGTGTTTGTTGTTTATTGATTGTTTTTTCTGAGAAATAAATTGAAGTTGAGTGGGCAAGATTGGGGAAAGGATTTGGAAAGGTTTGGGGATGGGAAGAATATCTATCTATGTCTATCATCTATTTATCTATCTCTCTATCTATCATTAAATTTCTTTAAATAATAAAGGATATAATAAAATTAAAATTTAAAAACTAAAAATAACACAAAAGCATAATCTAATAATGTCACAGAGATTCCATCTATGAGTTATAACATTGTTAAATATTAAAAATTTTTGATGTTTACAAAATGATTGCTGTAGTTTGGATATATTTAGCTGTAAGTTTCTTCTCTTTGAATCTGTGTGGTGTGAGAGGCAATAAACCCTTTGAATACCTTGAAGAACTCTAATAGTTCTTAGGGGCTCCTGGTTAGTTATTAGACAGAAACACAGTAGAAGAGTGACACTGGTTCCTCTATGCTTCACTCTTTTGTCTATGGTAATTGTTCAATTTGGAATTTCCATGAAATGAAGCAAACTTAGCAAGAAAGGTCTTATCTCAAAGGATAAATAATGACCACAAAGATTGTATCACTATTTAGTGAGCATGGTTTCAGTGTGCAGACATTATGCTGCTATACAATTTAAATAAAATGTCTGAATAAACTTTGTTGCATTTTGCCATAGCTCCTTAGAGTTCTGTGGCACATTTTTGGGTGTACATAATCTCTTAGGGATTTGTTATTAACTATAAAATTGGCTGATGGAAAATTTCTGTATTTAAAGAAATTAAAGTTTTAAAAATAACTAAAGCATGATTGATAACTAGTATTTTAACTGTTTTGTTTACATTTCTAATTTCATGTATAATTACATATGCAATTCACACATTAAGAGCAATCTCTGTAACTTATAAACAGTAGAAATAGATGAGGGATTTAATATGACAGGTGTTGATTTAGTAAGCTCCAATGGAGACAGAATTTTCTCCTTGACTGTGTGCCTAATACTTTTGGAAGGCATTGAGCATTTGCCTGAGGCCTGCAAACATTGAGCTTTTGGTTCATAATGCTAAAATACATATTGTACAATACTTCATGTGTACTTGATTTAAAGTGAAAGAAAATCTGTAGGCCTTTTCTTCATTAATATACTACTTTGATTCAATAAAATCTGACTGAGAGTTTTGAAATGATATGTAAGCCTAATAGGCACTGATATCTGAAACAGGAAAGTAATTTATTCTTGTATTATTTCTAAGTTATTCTAGACTAAAAGCAGTCTAAGATAGCATTTTCTGAAGTGCTTATTAGTCTCATTTATAATTTTGTTTCTTATTCTGTCACTAGCATTATGTTTATAGTTTTAATAAGTAAGAAATATTTGATGCACAATGCATTTAAAAATATCTACAATAACCAACTTCTATTCATTCCTCAAGTTAGATATTTTTGGGGGCCCTAGAAACTTATTTTTAACCACTGAAACTTGACAAACTGTTTTTTAAATTCTCCTACATTATCTTTTTTTAAAATTATCTACCAAACATTGTAATATTTTAATGTTTTTGACACTTAATGAATCCGACTTTTGTTACTTTGTATTTGGACTATTTAAATTATTGATATTTTCTTTCTGATCCAAATTTGAAACTGTTTCCAAACTATTTCCTTCAACATTGAGTTTAGATTGCATTATGTTCCTTTCTTTTTTTTTTTTAGCACAAATGTAGCTTTTTAATTCCCTTTCCTATATAATATTTTTATTGATCATTTGGAAGTTTCACATAATGCACCCTGATGACACTCACTTCCAAGTTTTCCCAGGACCACCCCTTCATGCCCTTTCCTTGCGACCTCCTGCAAAGAAAGGAAAAATACAATTGTGGTATCTATATATTCACTGAAGCATGGTCAAACTCCCAGTGACCAACCCTTTAAAGAAAGGTGAGTCCTTCTCCACTCCCACACCCATCAGAAGACATAAGCTGTGAAGAGCTACACTTCAGGTTCCTATCTCAAATTTTTCTCCATTTTTATTTAAATTAGAAACAAGATTGTTTTACATGTCAATCCCAGTTCCCTCTGCCTCCCCTCCTCCCCTGCCCCCCAACCAACACCCTACCTGTCCCATACCCATTCTGCTCCCCAGGGAGAGTGAGAACTTCCATAGGGGGTCTTCAGAGTCTTTGCATTCCTACCTAGACTGTTTCATTTTAGGTGGGTGGGGTTGTAGATGTGGGAGAGAGAGGTTATCACTATGTCTCTCACTCTCAACTGTGAGCCTGCAATCATCAATACCAAAGCAAAATAAGCTTCCTTGTCCATTCCAGTCAGCATCAGTACAGATCATTGAGCTGCACATGGTTTCTGGCAATGCTAAGAGCCTAAGACAACAGCATGGCTTCAGGTGGCAACAGAGACCACAGACATCCACACTGCCTTTGGTGGTAACACGGACCACACAGCAAACTACTGACATCAATAGGGCCCTTGGCAGAAACACAGGCCACAGCCACCTCTGCCCTCCCCACAACAGCATGGATCACTGACACTGTGAAAGTGGATGTGTGTGTGTGTGTGTGTGTGTGTGTGTGTGTGTGTGTGTGTGTGTGTGTGTGTGTGTGTTCTGGCATCTTGCCTTCCAGTTATATGAAACCACATTTTAAAAGCATCTTCCCATTGGACATTGGACCTGACCCTCCCCCCCCTCTCTCTCTCTCTCTCTCTCTCTCTCTTTCTCTCTCTCTCTCTCACACACACACACACACACACACACACACACACACACACACACGTTTCTGGAGATACTGCTCTACTGCCTGCTCTGCAGACTCCTTCTTGAAATAGGGCAGAGTTCAAGCCTGCCCTTTGCGTTCCACCATTGCAGCTCCTCCACTGCTGCTGTAGGGCTAATGACAAATACAAGAGGGGACACTTGCTTGGTGGTGCCATCTTTCATCCAGTCACCTAGCCTCTACATGACCTGTGGAGGTCATCAGCTGCAGTCTGCCGTGGGATACCTAGAACCCAGGGATGCAGAGAAGTCTATCTGTAGCTCAATTCAGGAACTGTGGCCATTTTGGTGTCACTCCTCATTGTATTACGTTCTTAGTAAAATCTTTCAGTGTCCCCCCATTGCTGAGTAAGGGACACTGGATTAGGATCAGTACTTGGAAATCTTTTTGTCCTGGTCTTATTCTTTTTTAGGAGAGGGAGAGAGTAGTTGATTAAAGAGATCAGGCTGGGGCAGGAATGGAGAAACACTTGTAAATTTCCTGTTATGTAGTCTTCATGCCATACAAAGCAGTCTAGAGAAAATTTTTGTAGCACTGGAATAAGCAGGTACTATAGATAAATATGACTTAAACAGTTATACAAAACAGATAGTGAGAATGGCTTGTTTTCTA
This sequence comes from Cricetulus griseus, assembly GCF_003668045.3. Lineage (NCBI taxonomy): Eukaryota > Metazoa > Chordata > Mammalia > Rodentia > Cricetidae > Cricetulus > Cricetulus griseus. The sequence goes on from NW_023276806.1 coordinate 166,513,077, forward strand.
CAGTTCTAAACAGAACGTGTCCTGGAAAATCCTGTGATGCCTGAGCAGAACATGTTATTTCATCTACAAACAAATCATAATGATTTTCTAAGATATGACATAGATAAGGCATTCATGAGTTAGTGAAACAGGTTTATTTTTAAGTAGTTTCAAATAGATTTTTAATAAAGCTCTTAAAAATAAATTTAACCAATTAGAACAAAGATCTTTATGTTGAACAAAAATAATATTTATGAAAATAATTGAAGATTTATTTTCTAGAATATAAATATACCTTACATTCATAGATTGGAAAACAGGTTATAATTGGGGTGTTCATATTACCCAAAGAACTCTACAGATTAATACAATGTCTACCAGAATTCCAGTGATATATAAATCACAGAAATACAATCAAAAACTTAAATTTACATGTATCCATAAGTTTGCAAATTACCAAGGCCATCTTTAGCAAAATGAAAAAATATAGATGTACTATATTACTCAGTTTCAATATATATGACAAATCTATAGAAATGAAAATTGTATAGTCCTGCCATACAAACATACATTTTTTTTCTATTCAGCCATATAGAGCCCCCTAGAAGTAACAGAGACATTTTCACTCACTTGATTTTCAACCAAAGTACCCAAAACAAAGTGGCCAAACTTGTCTTTTCAATTAATGCTGCAAAGAAGATTGAATATCCTTGTATAGAAGAATGAAGCTGTCCCTTGTTCAGGTCAGCTGTTTTTGTGGGTTTCACTAGCCTGCTCATCACTCCTCCTTCTCTGAAACTAGATTCCAGTTCAGTTCAGTATTTAGCAGTGGGTGTCTGCTTCCACTTCCACTAGCTGCTGGGTGAAGCTCTTGGACCCCAGACTGATAGCTGGGAAACCAACATGGGACTGATCCAGACCCCCATGAATGTGGGTGTCAGTGAGGAGACCTCAGAAATCTATGGGGCCTTTTGTAATAGATTAGCACTTATACCTAGCATAGGAATGGACTTTGGAAGCCCATTCCACACAGAGGGATACTCCCTGAGCCAAGACACAAGGAGGTGGGCCTAGGCCCTATCCCAAAGGATATGGCAGACTCTGAAGACCCCCCATGGAAGGCTTCACTCTCCCTGGGGAGCAGAAAGGGTATGGGATAGGTAGAGTGTTAGTTGTGGGATAAGGGGAGGAGGGGAGGCAGAGGGAACTGGGATTTACATGTAAAATAATCTTGTTTCTAATTTAAATAAAAAATGGAGAGGAAAAAATAAGAAGAATTAAGCTGAACTTTTAATTTCATACCATCTATGCATGTTAGCAAAACTAGATTAAAAGTCATGCCTTAGAAACTGTACAGCCAGGGCTGTATTAAAGCTTGCCTGAGGGTAAAGAAAGTGAAGCTAGCCACAAACCATAGAACCAGGCAGTGGTGGCATACACCTTTAATCCCAGAACTCAGAGACAAGCAAATGGATCTCTGTTAGTTCAAGGTCACACTGAGCTACATGAAATTGATCAGTCCTAAAGAGAAACAGCTCACACAAAGCTGATCTCAGCACTTGGGATCACACACCTTTAAAACCAGCACTAGGGAGGTATAAAAGGAAAAAGGAAAGGGCCTCATGGGGAGATTTATTCTCCAGCCATGCCAAGGTGAGGACAACCCTTTCAGTCTGAGGTAGAAGTTCAAGCTAGTGTCAGGCTGTTTTGCTTCTCTGATCTTCAGTTTGAATCCCATTATCTGTCCCTGCATTTTTGTTATTTGAGTTACAAATAAACATCTAATATACATAAGGAATTTAAACAATAACAAACAAACAAACACACAGCACAACAGAGATATAAAGTTGATACTTATCCCTGCTTGATAGTCCTATACATTATCATCTGTACCAAGAATCTTTGTGGCTGCTCAAGTAAATATGGAGCAATGATGCAACTCAAGAGTCTATTGCTGTATACACTCACATTTCAGCAATATTGCACCCATGTTTCAGGTTGTATTCTTATGTTAGTAGTTAGTTCTTAATTATGTTAAAGGTGACCTTTTATGAATACATGCTCATAGTCTGTTCATTATATTTTTATGTTTTAGTTCAACATATTTTGATAGAAATTGAAAAATCCTGGATATCATGAATAAAAATACTTTTCCCAAACCTGATAATTGACTTTAATTTTTCTTGTGGTATGGTGCAAGGTAGAAAATTTAAGGTCATATGAAATTATAATTATTGACAGATATGCTTTTAAGAAATAAAAGTTCAATAACCATAGAGAAAAAGTTCATGTTGTTGAAACAAATCCTTGTTTCTTTACATATATATATATATATATATATATATATATATATATATATATATTCCAGACCACTTTATAAACAGAATAATGAAGAATTCACAGGAATTATTAGTTACAGATAGTTTTACATGCTTTCTCTTTTATCTTTCATTTCAGTGATTATTTATTGGAGGTGTTTTCATTTTACATATCCAGTCACCTAGCTAAAAATAGCACTTTTACTAAATGTGGGAACATTCTCTTTTTTTAGTGTTCTACAGTGCAATTTAACCCCAATTTACTTCAACTTCTAAGATCTAGTTTCTTTTTTAGATAAAGAGTTCATTAAAGATTCTCTCAAACAAGAATGTAGTTAATTTTATTATTTAATAATCTGCTGCTTTCATAGCCTTTAAATGGATGTACCCAAATAGCTAAAATATCCATTGTTTCATTTAAAACAACATGATTAAATCTGCAGTTGTAGAATATGTGTTGTTATATGAATGAACTCAGGGAATAAAGTAAACTGTTAAAAATGTTTGTTTGCTAAGTGGAAGAATGAAAGGTTATTTTAACTTGTGGTTATATTCAGTGTTATCTTGTGTTAAAAGATAAGTTAAAAGATAAATAAGTGTTTCACTAATTGGCTTACTTCTCATTCATGTCACAAAAATGTATTTGGTGATTTAATAGTCTGTGTATGAAGCATAATAGGCTTTAGGCTAGCATTTCTCCCACCAAGTTGTATGATATGAGTTGAATGTATTGGATTATAGATGTTTATCAGTTTCTCACTACTGAACTTTTAAAGCCAAAAGTAATTTGTACAGAGTCTATATATTTAATAGTGCCCAGAGAAGTGCTTTAATGAATCTGCAAAGTCTGTTGGTTCAAGTTAGCATAGTACAAGATCTGTTAATGTATTGATGTTCTGTAAGTGTGATATACATATGTTTGCACTATTGGTTCACTTCATTTGCAAGAATTGTTGGAATTAAATTTAGGAGGTTCCCAGAAACCCCTGAAGAGCAGACTGTCATCTTCTAATGTGCTGATTCATTGTGAAGGGCTTGGGTGGATATTGAGTTTCCAATCGGGGAATGCTGCATCAGAATGGACATCTATGAAGTGACACATCTGATGCCTCTTCAACAAATATATCCACAGCATTCTCATCATCACCGTCTCAGTGCATCTCTTAAGCCCAGTGTGGCATATGCCTCCATTTTCCTATCTACTTCCTTCTTTGTTTTCTCTTCTGTTTCACTTCATAAGAATTGATGTACTACTGGATGGGAACTAAGTTTAGTGACACTTGTATTGTTGCAGAGGAGGGCAAGGCTATGTGCATAGTGAAGAACTTCACAGAATCCAAATTAGCATACCAAATTGTGATATAAATTGAGTGTAGACAATATCAAAATTAATACAATGGCTTTTTATGTGGGGGTATTTCTGTTTGCTTTTGATTATATTACATTTGGAGATAATGGTTTAATGTTTTTCATAGAATATGCAGGGATTGGATTGGAGTCATGGCTCAGTGCTTAAGAGCACTTATGGCTTTTCCCGAGGTTCTGAGTTCAATTCCCAGCACCCACATGGTGACTCATATCTACCTGTAAGGAGGTCTGGTGCCATCTTCTGCCCTACAGGGATGCATGCAGCTAGAATACTGTATACATAAGAAACAATTTTTTTTTAAGAAAGGAAAGTGCAGGGATCAACAGATTTAACTTTTGTAGAGTTTTGTATATCCTCTTTTTACTGTAGGTGAGAAGCAAAATAAAAAAAATCAACTAAACAAAACAAAAAAACTGTTGGAATGCGCTATTAAAAGATTCTACTCTCTTCATTACTCAATGTCTTAGTCAGATTTCTATTGCTGTGAAGAGACACCATGACCATGACAGGTTTTATAAAGAAAATATTTAATTGGGGGTGGGGGCTTATAGTTTCAGAGGTTCAATCCATTTTCATTATGACAGGGAGCATGATGTCATGTAGGCACTTGTGTTGGCTGCATTTTAGCTAGAAAGCAGCAGGAAGTCTACTCATAGTCACACTGAGGGAAGCTTGAGCAAAAGAGAGCTCAAAGCCTGCCCTGCTCCCACAGTGACACACTTCCTCCAACAAGGCCACAAATAGTGCCACTCTTTTTGGATGCCATTTTCTTTCAAACTACCACACTCAGATCATCCTAGAGTGAAAGTATGTCCCTTCCCTATTCACACAGTATTTACTGTATTTTACTCATTAATGGAAATTCTTTTCCAACTTCATACAAACAAAATGTGATAGGATCAAAGATTTAGCAGCTTGATCCTAAAACCTGTGGCATGGCATGCAGTTATTGAAATGTAAATAACATGGACTATACCTCAATATTCTTATCTGTAGTCAAGGTGTGTTTAAACAATTCATATGTATGTACTTCATCTCATGTGAAGATTGAATGTGAATTGGAGATCCTAAAAAATTAATTTTACAGAGGTATTGATGTTTTAGGAATAATTCTGAAACTTCTTATAAAGCCACTAAATGCAGTGTTTATGAATATGATGAATACCTTTCTTCTCAAATGTTGTACTAGCAAGTTTCAGTATTCTGATAATCCTTTTTCCTTTTCCATTTACTTAACAGCATTTGAATCTAAATTTTCTATACATTTAATAAAAAAGTTGTAATATAGCTCATCTTGGTTAGAACTCAGTTTTACAACCTTCCCCAACCAGTAAAAATATAAAGAATGGAGTGTGAATTTTCCTTGGACTTGGAGCAGGTTTCCAAGAAGCTAACCATAAATGTGAGAACTCATTTTTTGTTGTTGTTGTTGCATACTTTGTCCTAAATTATTCATGTGGCGTTTGCATTCTATTCCATACTATATCCTTGCTTGTTTTAATAAGATCTGCTTTAAATTATTTACTAGTGACAAAACAAATATGCCTTTGTTGTTTTGTATGGATGGTTCTATTGCTTTCTGCCTGTTGTGGAGAATAAAAGCAGTCACTATAACCCATGTAGCTGTTGACAGAGAGTATTGTGAGACTGTTGTAAGTTACCAAACCATTTCTGGCGAATTACCTGAACCTGAGTGGCTCTTCGTCATTTAAGTGAGAAGGGTGCTGAGTTAAGTTATTGTTACATTGATTTTTGTTATATTTTCCTTCTTTCATTTAAAAGAAGGATGGCTCAATTTTAAGTTTGAGAGCTCTGTATTGCCCATTGCCTACAGTAAGCCTTCCACGGTATGGGAAAATAGGATTCCAGAAACTTTTCCTGGAACATGATGCTGTAGTTGAAGAAGTTCAACATGATGCATTTTGAATATGACCTTAGTTTCTAAAGTGTCCTGGGTCAGAATCTTGGCTGCTGTTATGGTTCTGTGGAAACCAGGTGAACTTTTTGAGAGGTGGACCTGGTGTGTGGCATGTAGGAAAATTAAAAGTATGCTCTCATTGACCATAGACTCTTGGGGCCCTTTCTGACTTTCTCTATAAACATGTGATATTTGCCTGGCATCAAACTCCCTGTCATTGTGAAACATATCTGTCCCTCACCCAAGCCCAGCAAAGCTGATACTCAGACTTGAATCTTATTAGGAACTATGTCCATACTTTTTTTATGTTAACTAGCTACTGGTTTTGGTATAGCAATGTACTAATGGAGCACATTTCTTTGTCAGCAGAAAGTGTGTGTGTGTGTGTGTGTGTGTGTGTGTGTGTGTGTGTGTTATGATAAAATGTGACTAAAGGGATAGATAATAAAGAATAGCTAAATTTCTAAAATTAAGCCTTAAGACATGAAAATTATTTCGTGGGAAATAAGAGGATAATATGACTTCATGACACATTAAACATTATTGAAAGTGACCAAAAATATGTGAGAATGACCAGGTTATAAGAGAACTACTTTCTAAATTGAATGTTTGTGTCATCACATAATAAGAACATAACACAAAAGCAGGGGTATAGCCCAGCTGGTAGAGTGTTGCAAACATACAGCCCTGGCTCAGTCCGAGTACCACATATAACTGGGCTGGAAGGCACACATCTGTCTTTTAAGCACTGGGACTTAAGGCAGTAGTAGAACAAGAAATTCACTGTCATCCTTGTTTCTGCAGCAAGTTCTTGGCCATCAAGAGTTCAGGAGACCTCTAAAACACACACACAACACACACACACACACACACACACACACACACACACACACACACACCACCAACACCACCACCACACAAACCTATACACAAACACAGACACATCACACACACACATACATGCACATGTATGCACACGTACACATATTTGCACACATGCATATATCATACACTGCACAAACTGACCCACACATACAAACATGCTCATGGATACAAGTGCTCTACTGATGGAATTAATGTAATCACTGAGTCTTTTAGTCACTTAGATATTGTTCTAAAGGCCAAGTTGAATTCTTAAGACCTAAAAGCAAAACAAAAGCAAAAGCAAAAAAACAAATAAAAACCCAGGCATGGCTTTTACATCTTTGATCCCAGCACTCCAGCGGCCGAGGTAGGTAGCTTTCTGAATTTGAGGTCAGCCTGGTCTACAAAGTCATTTCCAGGACAGCCAGGGCTACGTAGACACACAATCTTGAAAACAAACAAATAAAATATAAACAAACAATAACAAAAAAAGGAAAAGAAAAGACAAGGAGAAAAAGGAAGACATTTTAAAGTAAGCATTATTATATTTGAAAATCATTTGCCAAACAAATGAAACTCTGTTCAATGAAAAAAAAATGAGAATTTCCTAAGATGCTGCCACTTATCTTTGAGTTTTCTTTGCTGTTCCCGGCAGTGATTTATTCGGATTCCATTCTTCCTTCACCCCTCCCCCTTTCATATCCCTGCAGCTCAGAAGTGTAATCATTTGCTGACACAGGACCCTTGTCCTTTACATGAGGAAAGCCAGTCAGTTAAGCTGTTTCCTTAAGTTTGCTGCAGGGGAATATTTTCCTCAAACATAATCCTCTAAAGAAAACAAACAATCAAGTGAAGTCATATCTAGTCTAATTTCTTGAGCCATGCAAATCTATTGAGCATTTTGTTTCCAACTCCAGGAATATCATGATACAAGAAGAAAATATGTAAATAAATGGAAGTAAAGGATTTTGCTTGTGTCTGCGAGTGTATGTGCACAGGATGTTCAACCCTTACTTCGGAATGCAGAAAGCTGCTCAGCAGCTGCTAAATAATGAACCAGCATGGAGAAGGGAGCTGCGAGCAGAGCTCCCTGACCCGCTTTGCAGAAGGTTAGAGCATCCTGGGTACAGGCATTGCCCATGTCACAGGCATTAAAATGTAGAGAGCAAGGCAGAGCCTCTTAGGATACTGGATATGGTAGACTCATGGCAGTGAGCAGGTCCATGCAGGATATCAATCCCCCTTTATGCTTCTTTTGAAATTAATTCTCCCCTTACATAGAGAGACAAATGATTTATGGATGTAACTGGGCATTTTCATTTTTTTTTCCTAATTTGTTACCTAGTTTCCAGGCAAAATTGTACATGACCTTATTCTACACTGGTTATTTCTAGAGTCTTTTATGTCTTCCTGAGTCCTGATTTCAATACTTATGTATCAATGTTGCTCAAATACTGACAATTTGCCATGCATTTGAACAGCTCTAGCTTCTCTCTAGGTCTTTATGCTTTCAGAGGTTTTATGGCTATTCTTCCTTTGACATTCTTGTTTTTTTTTATTATTTTGTGTGTGTGTGTGTTTGTTTGTTTGTTTTCCTGAACTCTAAAATTCATTTATTTACATAGAAATAAAGCAAAAGCATTGTTTTTATGATTACAAATTCTTCCCAATTTATGCCTAGAAAATACTGGTCACAATAAGGTACAGTCTCTTCTTCCATTTCTTCAAACACAGTGTTAGGGATGGCAAATGGTTTGTTCTAACTTGATAGAAACATGGTACTTGAAAGCTGGGCATTAGTGGCACACACCTTTAATCCCAGCACTCAGGAGGCAAAGGCAGGCAGATCTCTGTGTGTTCGAGGCCAGCCTGGTCTCCAGAGCAAGTGCCAGGATAGGCTCCAAAAGCTACACACAAACCCTGTCTTGAAAAACCAAACCAAACAAACAAACAAAGAGACATGCTACTTGATATCCAAGATTTGGTCAGAAACAAATATCTGTTGTTATAAAATAAGATAAAAGCATAGATTTATGGTTGCAAAGTAAAGTAAATTTTCCTAATTGTAACTCCCTGATTAGAAAGATTATAAGAGTCTGAGAGGATGGAAGTCGTCAGGAGAACTTGATCTACCCAATCAACTAGGCCAGGCTCATAGGGGTAAAGAAACTAAAGCAGCAAGCCTGGGGCCTGCATGTGTTTTGTCCTATGTGTGTTTGTTATGGCTGTTAGATTGGTGTTTTTGTGAGACTCCTAATAATGGGTGCAATCATGACTCTGACTCCTTTGCCTGTTCTTGGGACTCTTTTCCTCCAATTGGATTGCCTTGTATAGCCTCAATATGGGGACTTTTGTTTTGTCTAATTGTGTCTTGTATACAGTTTGGTTGGTGTCATCTTGTTGACCTGCTTTTTCCTGAAGGGAAATGATGGGGAGTGGATCTTGGGGAGAGGGGAGGGAGGGGAGGGCTGGGAGCAATGAGAGAGGAGAACCTGTAGTTAGGATGGATATTATGAGAGAAGAATTTATTTTCAATAAAAAGTAAAAGAAAATTATTTCACCGGAAAGTACAAAAGGGAGGAGGTTTTATGCCAAATCTGAGACAAAATTTATTTCTTGTTAAGCATTCATCATCATAGACGATCTTAAATTCTAAAATAAATGTGTGTTTATTGTATATCATTATTGTTTTAATTGCAAAGTCAAATGATTAGACCATCTAAACATGTATTTCCTTTTCATTCTTACAAACACACACACACACACACACACATGCATACAGTTTTAAAATTTGTAATTATCCAGCAATTATTTTTAACCATATTCTTTCCTAACCTGAATGTCCCTGGATTCTGCTTAACCAAAGTAGTTAGTGACTGACTTTAACCACCTCATTTGGAAGGAGGAAGTAGAAAAGGGAACCCTACACAGTTTAGATTTAGAGCATCATAGAAAGCACGCTAAAAATACCAAAATGGGTTTATGAAACTTTATCTGAAAACTACTGTTTTAAGTTAACTTCCCTTCGCTTTTCCTCCCCGTAGAGCTCGGTAGATTTTCGGCCTTTCAAAAGCTGTTTTAGTTCAGAGGTAAGATGGTGGGGCTGCACACCTGAAAAAAAGATGACCCAAGAACAAATGAAAGGTGGGACACCTCAGCATGAGAACAAGCCGATGGCCAGGGATCAAGGCCTCAGACATAGTGAGGAAAGGGAGAAAATGACAGAGGCCACAAAGACAGGTGCCTCAAGATTTCAAAGATGTCACTTTCATCATGGTCTATAAGAGAAAGAAGAAAGGATTGATGTTCAAAGCATCTTAAACTTTTTTGTTGCTCATCAAGCCCTGCCTCCTGTTCTTTGATTTGACTGCTAACAGCAGTGCATTTTCAGGGTCGTGAGTGGCTTGAAGATCACAAACTCAGGGTAGTTATAGGAAGTTTCTTAGCACTTAAGAACTTGGAAAAGAATTTCAGTGACAGCCAATGACTTCGGCATTACTTTCCAGCCCTTCACATTTTCTCTATAGACGAGGAAGTGCTGGGACAGTGTTGAAAAATGAAAAGGAAAGATGGATCAAAAAAGAGAAAAATCCCAGTCAAATGTCCTCTGTATGTGTGATGCCAATAACTCATCCTGAACTTAGAAAAGAACAACTCTCTTTTTTTTAATTTCTAATTAAATCACAACACTTATCCCCTCCCTTTCCTCTCTCCAAACTCTTCCCATATATCCCTCCCAGCCCTCCTTTAAATTCATGGCCTCTTCTTCATTAATTGTTATTGCATGCATACATGAATTTGTGTATACATACATTTCGTAAATACAACCTATTGAGTGTGTATGATGTTACACACACACACACACACACACACACACACACGTATATGTATGTTTTGGGGGCTAAGAATTTGATACTGTACAACAAATTAGCATGATTTTCCCTGAGGAGGAGCACTTCTGGAGCATTTCTTCTGCTCCTAGCTTTACTGCATTGCCCATATGTTAGGGTTGAGGCCTCATGAGATCACCAAAAGACCTGTTCCCTCTTGCCCAATCTAGATCAGGAAGGTAAGTAGCTTTTTCTGGGAAAGAATGCCTAGTGTTACTGATACTTAAGGCTAGTACCACATCCAACACATCTAGTCCCTGCCATACAAAAAATTTTCACATATTCACACCTTTTATTTTAACAGGATGATAACTTCTGGCAAGAGTCAAGAACAATCAGAAGGCAAAATTTTAGAAAGAGGCCACCAAAACGTATAAATCTACAGTCCCCTAATACACAGAGCTCTGTAGCTTTGAGGAACCACTGGGAAGTAAATAAACAATTTAGGAGGAAGCAACAATGCTTGGCATTTAGCTCAGTTCAAAACACCAGACATTTGTGGCCCCAAATCAACATGTGTCCCCCAGGATGCCTAACATTTGAGATTGTTTAGAAAACATCAATATGGAAAGCTGCCAGAGCCTGAGAGATTCACAGTTCTCATAGATGAGAGTGAAATATCCACTAGATCATACAACTCTCATTTTCAGCCAGTACTCTAGCTGCTCTGTTTACTTGTGTACTCTAGGACCTCATGCAGGAAGATAGTTGAAGGATGATGTGGTACCCTTTCCATACTATACAGCACTGCAGGGGATGGATAATAATTGATTATATCAATTTTATTAATAAGCAAATAATCACAATCTTTATTCATCTTTTTATATTGAAGGCAATTCTGCTATTAAATGGCCTTTATAATTTTAGCTCTATTTACTAGTCCAATTGATGTTCTAGAGTCTGTTTTATAAACTGAATATCAGCACTTTTCTGGCCAACTTGGAATTGTATTTCTCACAGTCTTCCTTCTGTGGTCAAGTTTGTGCTTTATTTCAAAGTTAAAATTTAAAAGATTGTGGCTCGCTGAAGATAATGGCCATCAGCTACAGTGTTAGGTAGAAGGCCATCAGATGCGGTGTTAGACAATGGCTATAAGATGCAGTGTTAGACACATACCATCAGATCCCATTTTTAGATAATTATCATCCGATTCAGTGTTTTCAAGCCTCAGGTGTTGGTGGCCCTTACAACAACTGGTCCTGCCAGTAAACAGAGATACTACCTTCATGATTCATGGTCATAGCACTTTGCAGAGGAAGTCATTTCTAAAGACCACTGCTTTCTCTTTTATGTGCCACTCTCCTGTCTAGCCAGATGTAAATTATTCCTGGGATTTTACTGAAAGCTCTTTTCTGCTTACGCAGTTAAGTGCTTCAAGTGTCATGATCAGTGATATTGATTCTTGACCAGATGCCATTTCCAGACTGTCCACTCTGAAAGTATTCTATTTGAATATTGAAATATGTATATAAACTACTTTTTCACTTATTTATAGTAGTACTTATTTTCATTCAGATCCATAATTGAGAGGCTATTATATATTGATTCCAGGAGAGCAGAACCTTAAAAACTATGGTTATGAAGTTGGATTTACATTTGATTAGATATGAAAACATTAATGACCCCTTTGCCAGTGTTACATTGAATATTCATGACAATCATCAGCAAAGCATTTTTTTAATCATAATAGTCAAGTACCTATGGAAGGGTTATTTCCTCATTGATGTCCTATAATAATAACTGCATCAGTAGACCTTGATTGCAAGATATAAATCCACAGTGTTTTACTATTTTACAAATGCTATAATTTTAGATTTGAACTGCTTATATAAAAGCTTTATCATTTAAAAAATTCTAACATTTGGCTTATGATGAGATTTAGTGATAGATTTCTTTTCTTATAAAGCATTGTTTTAATGTTGGAAATATTCTCTGCTACTGCACTCTGGCATTCCATAAGGGAATTTTGCATCAGAAAATAATCAATATTTATAAGAAAAAATACATTAGCAAAGAAATTTGTACATTTAAAAATTACTATACACAACCAAGTTTTATTGCTCTCTGTTCTTTCCAGAAAACAAGGGCCAAAGCTTCTTTGATCTTTGACAAGAGAGCTCTACTTATATTTGCTATTTCATAATGTTGGCCATGCTGCACTTAAGACTTTGCTTTTTCTAAAACTAGCTTGGAGAGTAACATGCACTGTTTAGTTCATGACATTAGATGTGTGGAGTTGAATGGATAGCAAAAAACAGTATGTTATAAAACATAATACAAGTCAATGAATAACAAGGTCAATTACCTCATATCCACATGTGCTTCAACACAGTTGGAGTCACAAGTCATAATGCTTGCCAGGCATAGAGAAGCTGTGTAATAGGTAAAATCATATCAAAAAAAATTTGTGGCATCCCATCCAGGAAAAAACAGAGTCAGGGCATGTTTTAAATAAAAAAAAAAGATTACCAGGATTTCAGTGAAGAAATACAAGAATGGAATGCAAAATAGAAGCTTCTCCTTTAACAAAAACAGACCTGAGAGACTGAAGTGGCTGCTGTGTTCTGCTTTAAAAGGAATTGAACTTCCTCTAAAAGCCACAGACTTTGTCTTATTCGCATCCTCCAAGAAAAACCCAGATCTTTTCTACACTAGTAATTAAAACACACTCTTGGTTAGCATACTCAGGAAAACTGTGATTACTCAAACTTCTCTTATAGGAACTTTAACAGGAGACTTTCCGAAGTAAGATTTTTTCATCTATATATGTATGTGTTTAAATGTGCATTAGGTTTCAACAGCACAAGTAACTGATAATGTAAAAATTATGTAAGCTTTAGGATAGAGAACCTGTTAGACATGAAGATTCTGATTAGTGTTGATACTGAAGCTTCTCTCTGGGTTAAGATGTTGAACTTTCCTGTTTTGAGGCTTTCAATGTGCTTAAGGATGCAATGTGCTTTGGTTTCTAACCATAGATTTAACCCTGATGACAAAAAAAGCAAGATTCTCACTGATCTCCTTAAGCAGCCACTTGCACTGACAGCTGAAGATGACCATCCCAGGCAATGTTTGTTTTTAAGTGAAATAATTTGTATTGTGTATGTCTTTTTCAAGGAAGTAATGCTGGCCTAAACAAGCAACCACTGGTCTTTGTACTTGTCTGGTTTGTTTTTTTGTTTGGTTTTGCTTTTTTTGTTGTTGTTTTTGATTTTGTTTTTTGTTGGTCTGGGGTTTTAGAACCAATTATAGAAGGTTTAAAATGGAGTAGCACTCAGCTAATGATGCCTAATTCCGGGGTGTGACTTTTGCTTTTAGTGAGGGGGAAGGGGAGGGGGAGATAATGTGTCTAGTGTGGGCCTTTGAAACCTCAGAGCCCACCTTCTGTGACACACCCCTCCAACAAGGCCATACCTACTCCAACAATGCTCTATTTGTTAATCTTTCTCAAACAACTCCAATAACTACAGAACAAGTATTCAAATATAAGAGCCTATGGGGACTGTCTCACTTAAAACATCACATCCTTTGTGCACTTCAGGCTTTCCATGGGAACAACAGTCTCATATACATATACTTGATAATGGGACAGTTGTCACAACATATTGTTGTGGCATATGAAGTTAAACATTATAGCTGTAGGTGAGTTATTATAGCTCAGTCCATAGTAACGTGAAAAAGAAGATTTGGAGTAAGTATATTGTTCCATGTTTTCCAATATAGACTGAGGAAATGTCTGATCCCAAGAAAGGAGGGCATGTCATCCCCACCCTAAAGTAGTTCACATATTTGATTTTGGAGAAGAAAGAAAAATAGTTGTGTAGAAAATAAATGAGACAATGTTGACTTTTATTCTGTCAAAACTTTGGGGGGGTCAAACTGACTTTTCAGGATACAGGAAAAATGTCCTTTATAAACACATAAAGATAAAATCAGCCTATTCACATTGTAACCAATGTAGTGATCATTGTGTGCACTGGTAGTGTGTAGAAACCATGATGTAAGTAAGCTCATGGCTTACTCAGTGGAGCCAAATTTGAATCAGTCATCAAAAGTTTCCCTTTAGAAACAATTTTTGATTTTCCACTCATACCCATAACTTTTATTTAATTTGTATTTTGCTTGTTCCTTAATCAAGCACAATTTCTCTCTGGCTTTGGGGTTTGGTTCTAATTTATATAATATGTAAAAGAAGATAATGAGTGATGTTTCATTTTCTAGATGATCACACCAAATATAGATGAAATCTAACCTTTCTAACCTTCCGGATGGTCACTATATCTAAATGGATGGGTTTCTTACAAGAAAACTTTTCATTTTATTACACAAAGTGGAATGTTTCAATCCTGCCATATAAATACCTCATTTTATACATAAAATGATAATTAAAATTTGTAACTTGAAAGAGGGAAATGATAGAAAAATGATGTGTAAAACTTCAGACATTGGATATCTGTTGGTTAGACTGAAGTCTGGCTTACTCAGTGGAACCAAACTTGAACCAATGACCAAAAGTTTCCTTTCAAAAAGCAATGTTTTCATTTTGCAGTGAGGCACTTTGCATGCTACCTCAGAACCATTGTAGATGTGTGGAATCAGAGAAGGTCTTCTGTCTCCTGGGAAACATAACTGCAGAAAGAAAAGTTGTGTGTTCCTATAGCTGCTGGGGTAATGAATGCCAGGTAAACTTTGTTGTTCTCATTCTGTCTTGCAACACCAACTAGATTTCAGACAAGCTGTCAAGCTGCCCAAAGGTTTGCATAGTTTTCTCTGTAGGTGATGTCTTTCCCAGTGAGAACTGAAATGGGAATATATATCTAAAAGCAGGATGAAAGAGATGGGGAGTGAGATAATTGAGGATTTCTATTCCTCTGGTTCTTGCCAAGAGAGGAGATCAGCTCTCTACCAGGACTCATTTGAAATGCTTCAGAGTGTTGAATCATAGCATATGGGGAAGTACCACTGTGGAGCTGTATTGTGCTACTGTTACATTTTATTCTTGGTTTGATTTGGGAATTTTTATAATCTAAAGCGCAATCTGTATTTTAAGATTTGAAATGTCTATTTTTAATTTATTGTATAATTGAAGATGATGTGATTTGAGGTGCTGCCTATGTTGTCACTTTCACTGCATTTAAAAATTATATTTTACTTTTTAATAGTGTGTGTGTGTGTGTGTGTGTGTGTGTGTGTGTGTGTGTGTGTGTGTACACAGGGGTGCTGGTGCCCAAGTAGATCAGATGAAAGTGTCTTATCCCTGAGAGCTGAAGTTATATGTGGTTGCAGACTGTCTGATGTGGGTGCTGGAGACCAAAATCAGGTCCTCCACAAGAGCGGTATGTGTCCTTTTATACTGAGCCATCTCTTCAGTTCTCTTGCCTGCCCCTGGCTTTTGATGCCCTTTTAAAGCCTTGCATTTCTGAATAAAATTTTTGTCCTTCACGTGTACAACCTTCTATACTGAACACATTTCTGATGTTTTGCAGCACACTATTTCATTTTTGTCTTTTCTTAGCAGCCACCAAAGACTATTAATATTTTCTCTACATTGCCTCCAGTGTGTTAATGTTTCTTTTATCCCACTCTTTATTGTCTTTTTTGTTATTACCATGACCTGACTCTAACTGGAGGAAGAAGAATGTATGTGTATATTAACGTTTAGGTTCCTGGGGTGAACATTTCAGCAAAGAATGAATATGTGAGCAGAGAGGCAGCGTGTATGATATGAAGAACAGCATGCAGATACAGGTGAAAGTTTTGAAGCACCTGCCTGAACCATAAGCTCTTTGGAGGGCTTCAAGGCTGAAGTTGTCAGCTGCAACTTTGTTGCCTTCAAAAACTGATTCCAGCATCCACTCTAGGTATGCTCTGCTGATGCCAATTAATGTAAAAATGGCGAACTGTCCTTATTCCAAAGAGAAAAGAAAGGGAAGACTTAAACAAAGAACAACAATAACAGCAAAAGTATGAAAGGAAAAAATGTAAAAGAATTCCTTTAACAGAACTCTGTAGTGCAAACCTGCCTAAATCTTGAATTTCAGGCCTTTGATGCATGGTCTTTATCGACATCATTAGCTGAGCTGTGTTTAGTTGTGTTATCTCTTTGTGAAAGAGGCTGGATGTGTGAGACCCATTTCCAGACCTGCTGCTGCCACCACTTGTGTGCTGGCTGACCTTAAGGACTTTGAATTTCACTTTGCCAAGAGACTGTTGCCCAGTGCATTTTGGAGAATGAATGTACTCACAATCATGCTTACATTGATATTCTGAGACAAGGTCTCACTCTTCCAGAGATATGTCAGGCAGAGTAAAAGTGAGAAAGTATTTGAATGCATTACTGAGCTGTGTGCATTTTGTAAAGGTGCCATCTTAGACGTGGAATCTTCGGTGCTTTCTTTTTAGGTAGCAGCAACACCGAATTAAAGAATGAAAAATTTCACAAAGGTGTACACATCATTGTGGACAATCCTGTCACATAATAATAAGCAAGTTCTCATGAATACAGCTCTTTATCTTGGCTTCACAAAATCAGCATTATTTCCTTACATACTGAAACTTTGTATTTTCTAGCAGGGTTGTTCCAAGAAGGAATCGCTCACATACAAAAAATAGCATAGCAGTCAACAAAGATGAATAATTGGTCAAAATGCTCAGAATAAGACAGTGTATGCTCAACCCTAAAAGGCACATCTATATTTACTGCACCCACCCACCTGCAGCAAAGATCAGGAAATGAAGGAAAGGAGGCAGAAAGGATGTAAGAGCAGACAATGGGGCAGGATGGTGTATGGTTGTTAGCCCTCATAAACTCACCACAGCTGTGGTCACTCATGCAATTTGAAAAAGATCAAACCAATCAAACCAGCAATAGATGAAGTAAAGATCTCCAGACTCCATCTTTTACTTTTGGAAGTGGAGAGTTGAGTGGGGATACATATGATCCTACTCCCTTATATACATATATGCAATTATCAAAATGAAAAACAATGTTAAAACGAAGGGCTCCTGACTTTCGTTTGCAGGGATGCAATCACTTGCTCACACTCCCTAGCTGTACTTTATACTTACTGTGTATTTAAAGAAATGATTTTCCAGTGGCAAGCTGTGCTGATTCTTCCCTGCTTTGCAGATGAGGAAGCTGAGGTTCATACAAACCTCCAATAACGGGACATGGCAGAGATCCTGGATCTGGCACAGTTAGGGTTCTGATCTGAAAAAAAAAAACTCTTTGATTATTTTTCTATAATAACTAAACATAAATGAACTGTTATTATTTTCTAAAACAAAATAAGAACCATTTGATTATAACAAAACCACAACTAAATTCAAACCTATGAGGAGTACTCAAGAAACAGGACTAATGAGTTATTCTGATATTTCTATTGGAGTTGGTACAAACATGAATATACTGTAACATTTAAAATGAGGTGTTTTGTCTCTGCTATCATGACCTTACCATCACCAGAGCCTAGCTGAATATATAAAAGACTGCAAATTTTTGTTTGTTTGTTTTGTTTTGTCTCTTAGAAACCTTATGGTTTTTTTGTTTCTTTTGTCCTCTACAAATTCAAACTGCTGACACAGTAAACAAACATCTTCCAATCCCACAGAAAGCTTAAGCTACATTGTTTGTTTCAGAGGCCTTTTTCCACCATAATGAAGCCAGTAGTTCCATTTATAATTTATCAGTCTCACTGTATTTCCATGCATAAACAGCTGAAGACTTAATACAAATAAAATTGCCTTAAAGCATTGCTGAATATTTAAACAGGTTTTGATGAGGAATATTAAATAAAAATATAGTGCACAGTCTGCAACATAAACTAAACTACACAAAAAGGCCTTTAGGCTCAAGATAGGTAGAACTATAGACATTTTCATTTGCAATCCCAAATAAATTATCATGTTGCAGAAGCATTCCATATTTAAACATTTCTATGTTTAAAATGACACATTGTTATTTTTTACTTTTAATAAAAGCAAACCAGGGTTTCTTAGGAATACACAAATGCAAAAATTAAATATCTATTTTAAAATAAAACCCAACTGAAAACATGTAGTCCGTAAGAAAGCAAACAATGGCATAGTTGTTGAACACAGCAATGCAAAGGCTGTGTTTTCAGGCAACCTCAAAATCTTAAAGCTTATTAAATTGTTCTGTAGTCAACATTGACCTTTAAAAATGCTATAAGCAAAACTGGGAGATGTCCTATCTCTGGAAAGAGCTTGCATCTCTGGAAATGGTTGGTATACTCTTAGTCTCTTGATTTCACTATTTCCACAAAAGTCTTAAAACAAAAATTCTTCATGAATTATTAAATATTTGAATTTCTTATTTTCTTTCTGTAAAAATGCAATTTTACTACTCAAGATACAACATTTGACTCACAGTTGAAAACTAAAAGTCTTTGGGATTAGAACAATGGAGTCTAAGTAATGATTTTAGAAATGGGCATGCCGAGTTTATTTATTCATAATTCAAGACAAATTTTAAACTATTATACATTAAAAATATAGTAGAGAAGGTCGTCAACATGGGTCCATGGGTAAAGAAGTTTGTTGTCAAGCCTGAAAACCTAATTCCATCACCAGGGCCCACGGTGTGGGCGGTGAGAACCAGCTGAAATTTATCTTTTGACCTCCAGCATGTGTGCATATACATACCCCCCCACACACACACACACGCACACACATAGTAGGCAAGAGTTCATGAGTGGAATACACTGCTCTTAATCACTATTTCACTTCTTCCAAGCTGAGAGACTAAAGCACAGTTACTACAGTCATGTGACAGACTTTTCCTGGACAAATACTACACTCAGAAACACAGCCCAGATAGCGAAGCAACAGAAGAGATTCTTCTCTAGGGCTCCCAGAAGGAAGAGTCTTGCTTACACAGTCACTTAGCCAGTGAAACCAACTTTAGGTCACAGACTCTGGGAATGCAAGAGGATAAATTTATACTGTTTTACAATAATACTTGATAGTGTTATAAGGGCAATAAAAAACAAATGAGAACACTTGCCTTATGCCAAACTTTGAACTATGAACTTGGAGTTCAGTTTCAACATTTTAAGTATTCTGTGTTGTCTTCACTCTAGAGGAAGTGCAAGTGGGACCACAAAAGAAAATCTCAAGAATGTATGTTCATTGAAATATACTCATTTATTCAAATAGAAATTTTATGTTTGGTTGAAGAGGTATGCTTTAGTCCATCTGAATTCCATTTTATCTGTTAGTGTTCATCCAAAATAATCAAAGCAAACATAAATTATTTAATAGCAAAAGCTTAAAAATGGTGAAACCTAATAAACTTCAAGATTGCAAGTATCATCCATGTAGAAAGATGCCACGGGAAGAGATAATTTCTGAAAGTATAAAGATGGGAATAAAATGCAAAATTGTAAACACCCACATGTGAAAGACCCAGCTATCAGACCAGTCTAAGAAAAAAAAACATTACAGGTTGCAGAAGTCTATTTTGAAATTTGTAGAATGTTATTATGTCATGAAATATACATCTTTTAAACTTTCCTTTTGACACATGCAGATGAAGAAGTTCCTGGTGTGATTGCAGTATGGAAAAGCTGATAGCTCTGTGTTAAAATGTGAAAAGTGAAAGCGATTCTAAAGGAGAAAGAAATCCTCCAGAATACTGATGAGAGAGGATGGACTGAACAGTGAGGGCAGACTTTGTTGCCACAGACTTTATTTTTCTATCCTATCCAACCAAAAATATCACATCTTCAAAATATCACCTACTCTGAATAGGAAAAGGCCAAATTTTGTGTTTTTGTGACAGATGATTACACGAAAAATCATGGCCTTTTCTGTAGCCTCTTAGTTCTCTGGTAGTTTAGAAAAATGCCATGCACATCTCATCAATATACTGTATTTTTTTTAGCATATGCCAGTGTGTGAGTCTTTAAGTTGTCTCAAGTTCAGACTTTTGCATGAGCAATCACACTGCTATGCTTAGGAAATAGTGTGGCTATAGGAGAAGAGAGAGAGGGATATGGTTTTATAAATGAGGAGTCATACTTTACATCTATTTAGCACTTATAAGAACACCATGAATATAGTTTCAGAGTTAAAGAAGGGCCATGGAGGTTTCACAATGCTAAGGAGCATTATACTGTGGAAGAATACTCATGTATGTGTGGGAGTGTGTCCGTCTCAGTACTTTTATGCTTGATAATTAACATTTACAACTAGAAAGAATTTATATATTTGAATGCTAGACTTACTCTAGTGGAGCCAGACAGACTTGGATCTATCAGTATTCACAAGAGGGGTCCCTGTTCTTGAGTACCGAGTGCTGTGTTTGGAGGAATATTACAGAGATTCCCAACAGGTGGGATGTGCCAAGGTTGTATTATTAAACATATAGGCTTTTCATGCTTTGGCATGATATTCCTTGTTTAATTTATTTCCAGGTATGGATGGATGGTTTGAAGGAACATTATTGTCATTGTTGTTTCTGTGGAGATACAGATGTTAATTTTTTTATAGCCATCAGGTAAAACTTTGAAATTATAGATTCTTCATATTAGAATATTAATTTCATTGTACTATCATCAACTACTACACCTACCAAGGTTTATAAAATTACATCTAATGCAAATGAAAATTTCCCCATATGTTTTATCTAATATACATCTTGCAATTACTTTACATTGCCATGTCTAAAGAAACTCATTTATAGCATAATTTCAGAGGACATTTTTCTTTGTTAACTTAGACATTCTTACTCAAAATAAGGATATAATCTGTGTTAGGGTTAGGCAAAGTTTGTTTTTGAAGACTGTGGAGATGGCTTAATCAATAAAGTGCTTGCCTTGCAGATTTTAATTTTTAAAGAATAACAAACAAGCTGTCAATTAAATGATCAGACACTAGGATGGCTACTGAAACTCAGAACCTTCCAACTGTTCAGTCCACACACCTTTTCACCCCAGCTGGTTTTGTTGCTCTTTATTCCATGTCCTTGGGATATCTTTGGTTCTAATTATCTGGCCTGTAATATTCATACACATTTCAGCATCCTAATGGAGTACAGAGCCATGTCTAATGATGCTGGAGTATTGTTAGGCAGCAGAGAGTGTGCTCACTTCTCAAGGACCTAAGGTAGACAAATGTAAAATGTTCATCACTTTTTAAAATTAAATTTATTGATTTATTTTACATCCCAAACCACAGTTCCCCTCCCCTTGTAATTCCACCACCTCCCCTCCATCCTCCCCCAATCAACCCCTCCCCTGCCTCTGCTCAGAAAGGTACAGGGCTGTCCTGGGTATCAACAAAGCATGGCATATCAAGTTGATGTAGGAATAAGTTGCCCCTCCCACACCTCTACTAAGGCTGAGCAAGGCAATACAGCATGAGGAACAGGTTCCCAAAAGCCAGACAACGTGTCAGGACAGCCCTCTCCTCCTCCCAATGCTTGGAGTCCCACAAATAAGCTATTTAACTGTCACGCATATGTAGATGGCCTAGGTTGGTCCCATGCAGACTCCCTGGCTGTCAGTTCAGACTTTGTGAGCTCCTATGAGCCCAGGTTAGCTATCTCTCTGTCTTCTCTTGTGATGTCCTTGACACTTCTAGCTAGTATAGTCCCTCCTTCCTCCCTTCATCAGGATTTCCCTAGCTTGGAGCAAAGCTTGCTGTGGGTCTCTGCATTTGGTTCCATAAGTTATTGGATGAAGGCTCTCTGATGACAATTGGCCTAGTCACCAATCTATGAGTTTAGCAGAATATCATTAGGCATCAATATGTTGACCATTTTTTTTCTCCAATTGTGTTTGGGTCTAACCTAGTTTTCTGGGCCACCCAACCTCTAGGTCCTGGCATAACAGGCAGTGTCAGGGGTAAGGTATAAGTCTGAGGTTGGAACAGTCATTGGTTGGCCACTCCCACAATCTCTGCATCACCCCTAATGCTTCCCCCCCACCATATTCAACAAGCAGGACAAACTGATGGAGACCTAGGATTCTCCTAACATTCATACCCAAGTTAATACCATCATGCCTTTCCACCCCTCATATCCTTTAATCCTCCCACTCTCTTGATTCCGGCTTCCTGTACCTGTATTGGCCTCTCGTCCCTTAAGCATGAACTTTCTCAGGATGTTCAGACACAAAACAGTAACTATAGAGAGGCAAAATAAACTCATTTCCTGGAAAGCATTTCCTTCCTCTGGCACTTGTTTCTGTATTTCACATCATGATTAAATTAGTTTTTCTGTTTCATCACTAGGAAGTGTCATTTAAAGCATAGTTCTCACACAGCCCATTCTTTGGAAAACCCCCAGACTGTTTTGTCTGGTTTGTCTTATTAGAAAACTCATATTTTTCCCTATTTTCAGTTTGTCATTAGTAAACAAATTATCCTCTGTAGTTTGGAGAGAAAAGGATCACTTGAGAGTGGCCCTTGTCTGATGCAATGCACATACAAGTGCACGACTCAAGTGAGTCTGAAAACTTCACTTGACATATATCAAGTGCTCCTTAAGCTTTCATATTAGATATTATTTTTCCTTTTATTTTCATTTTGAAGAATCTATGTCTAATGGTTTAGCAAGTGACCATGTTAAATTTAAGTAGGTTCATTCCAACTATAATTTTCTTTTGTTTAAAATATTATATTTTATTTTTAATATACAGGTTTTAAAAAATAAATAGCCAAATAGATGGGAGACTAAATATGGACTGTGTATTTCCAATATATTTGAACTTTTTTCTGAACCTTAGCTGTGCAATATTGCAAAATAAAAGGAAAAAGTGTCTCTCGGGAGTTGGTGGCACACACCTTTAATCCCAGCACTGGAGCGGCAGAGGCAGAGGCAGGTGGATCTCTGTGAGTTAGAGGCCACCCTGGTCTACAAGAGCTAGTTTCAGGACAGCCAGGATAGGCTCCAAAGCTACACAGAGAAACTCTTTCTCAAAAAGCCAAAAGGAAAAAAAGGAAAAAGTGTCTTGAATTAAGTCTATATATAGAAACAAATACAGCTGTTTGATAACATTTTTTAAAACAATAAAATGAGGTTTTCTTTCCATTTTCTTAACCTGGTTTCTTTATTAGAAGGAAGTAATTTTTTTGTTCAACCAGACATTGACCCTTAGCAGCTATGATGAAGACATTTTTCCTTTCCTCTCTGTGCTTTTTTGATTCAACATTAAAGTGGATATCTAAAATCAATAAAAAAATTAATTTCACCATGTGGACTCACTTAGTTAATCCCCAAGAAGAGATTCATACCAAAATAGAAAAACAATAGCTACATATTGGAAGTGGGATGGCATTTGGCACAATAATACATTCCTTTTAGATATTTTTTAAAAAAAATTTACTACATATATTAAATTTTTGCATGCAACATATATTTGATTGCTCCATTTCCGCTAATTCCCCTGTATTCTTCCCACTTCCATACTCTTCCAATTTTTCTCTTTTTCTCTTTCAAAAAAGAGTAACATACAACAAATAAAAAAAAAAACAAATCAAAGGAACAATAAGACAGAAAATACCAAATCAAAAAGTCCACAAAAGTAGCAATAACAGCAAAAAATCATGTAATTACTTTTATAATTTAAATTCTGTAATTACTACTCATATTTACATATCCATCCCTTCCATTCCCTCGACATCCCATTCTCCCATGTCCCCCTAATCCCCTCCAAGCCACCCCCATCTCTTCCCCAGGGATAGTGAGGCCTCCCACCAGGGACCTTCAAAGTCTGTCATATTATTTAGGGGAGGGCCTAGGTCCTCCTTGCTGTATCTGGGCTGCAATAGTATCCCTCCATAGGGAATGGGCTACCAAAGTCCATTGTGCTCTAGGGATAAAAACTGGCTCTACTGTTAGAGGTCCCATAGTCTGTCTTGGCCTCCTAGCTGGCACCCACATTCAGATGGATAGGTTTGTTCCAATGTTATTTCTCCAGCTTTATGACTAGGGTCTCCATGCTATCAGTAGGTCAGGTCCAATGTTTCTGCAGGTCTCTCCAGCCCTGTCTTGGCTCCTTTGATCATCCCTCCTACCTCTCCACAACTGAATTCCAGTAGTAGGGCTCAGTGCTTAGCTGTGAGTGTCTGTTTCTGCTTCGAACATCAACAGGATGAAGACTCTTCTTCCTCTCCCTGGCCCCGGGCTCCCAATTTGGTCAGGGGGTCTTGTCCATATCCCCTTCTTCGAGGGACTATGAAATCTTCTCTTGGGGACCTCCTTGTTTCCTACCTCCTCTGGCAGTGGTGATTGTAGACTAGTGATCCTTTGTACTATGTCTAAAAATCAAAAAATGACTGTGTACATACTATGTTTTTCTTTTTGTAATTGGGTTCCCTCACTCAGGATGGTTTCTTCTAGTTCCATCCATTTGCCTGCTAATTTCAAGATGCAGTTATTTTTTTCTGCTGCGTAGTACTCCATTGTGCAAATGTACCACAATTTCTCTATCCATTCTTCAGTTGAGAGGCATCTAGGTTAGTTTCAGGCTCTGGCTATTACAAATAATGCTGCTATGAACATAGTTGAACATATGTCCTTATTGTATGAGTGTGAATTATTTGGGTATATGCCCAAGAGAGGAATATGCTGAATCTTGAGGTAGACTGATTCCCATTTTCCTGAGAAACTACCATACTGCTTTCCAAAGTGGTTGTACAAGTTTGCAATCCCACCAGCAATGGAGGAATACATAAACATGATAAAAGCAATATAGAGCAAACCAACAGCCAACATCAAACTAAATGGAGAGAAACTCAAAGGAATTCCTCTAAAATCAGAAACAAGACAAGGCTGTACACTCTCTCCACATCTCTTCAATATTGTACTTGAAGTCCTAGACATAGCAATAAGGCGACAAGAGGAGATCAAGGGGATACAAATTGGAAAGAAAGAAGTCAAACGTTCACTATTTGCAGATGATATGATAGTTTATATTAGTGATCCCCAAAACTCTACCAGGGAACTCCTCCAGGTGATAAACACCTTCAGCAAATTGGCAGGATACAAGATTAACTCAAAAAATCAGTAGCCCTATTATATAAAGATAAATGTGCTGAGAAATAAGTCAGAGAAACATCACCCTTTACAATAACAACTAACAACATAATATATCTTGGGGTAACACTAACCAAAAAACGAGAAAGACCTGTATAGAAGAACTTTGAGTCTTTAAAGAAAGAAATTAAAAATTATACCAGGAAATGGAAAGATCTCCCATGCTCTTGGATAGGTAGGATCAACATAGTAAAAATGGCAATCTTGCCAAAAGCAATCTACAGATTCAATGCAATTCTCATCTAAATCCCAAAACAATTATTCAAAGACCTTGAAGGAACAGTACTCAATTTTATATAGAAAAATAATAACCCAGGATAATCAAAACAACCCTGTACAATAAAGGAACTTCTGGAGGCAGCATCCTTCCTTGACTTCAAGCTCTATTATAGAGCCACAGTCCTGAAAACAGCTTCGTATTGGCACAAAAATAGACAGGTTGACCAATGAATTGAATTGAAAACCCTGATATTAACCCTCACACCTATGAACACCTGATTTTTGACAAAGAAGCTAAAGTTATACAATGGGGAAAAAAAAGCATCTTTAACAAATGGTGTTGGCATACTGGATTTGGACATGTGGAAGATTGCAGATAGATCTATATACATTGCTGTGCACAATATTTAAGTCCAAATGGATCAAAGACCTCAACATAAATTCAGTCACAGTGAACATCCTAGAAGAGAAGCTAGGTGGTACGCTTGAACAAATTGGTACAGGAGACTACCAGTAACACCAGTAGCATAAACATTGAGATCGAAAATTAATAAATCTGACCTCCTGAAACTGAGAAGCTTCTGTAAGGCAAAGGACACAGTCAGCAAGACCAAACACCAGCACACAAAATGGGAAAAGATATTCTCCACCCCCACATCTGACAGATGGCTGATTACCAAAATATACAATTAACTTAAGAAGCTAGCCACCAAAGCACCAAACAATACAATTAAAAGTTGGAGTGCAGAACCAAATAGAGAATTCTCAACAGAGAAATCCAAAATGGTTAAAAGACACTTGAGGAAGTGTTCAACATCCTTAGACATCAGGGAAATGCAAATCAAAACAATTCTGAGATACCATCTTACTCCTGTCAGATTGGCTAAAATCAATAACATCAATGACAGTCTATGCTGGAGAGGATGTGGAGAAAGACGAACTCTCCTCCATTGCTGGTGGGAGTAATTACTTTTGTGTTGGTGGATTACTTCTGGGCATGAAGCCTGCTCTAATATGTGGCTGATACACCCAGTGATTATTAATTTTTATTCTACTTCATGTGTCTGAGCCTTTTGTCCTCATGTGGGTACATGCATCATGTGTTGTTAGGATAATTCTTTCCCGCCAGCCTGGCCCCACAACTACTTCAGCCACAAATGAACACTCAGAGACTTATATTAATTATGAAACTATTAGCCAATAGCTAGGGTTTATTATTGGCTACCTCTTCTTAATTACTAACCCATTTCTATTAATCTAAGTATTTCATCGTGGTCTTATGTTACTGGAGAAAGGTCCGGAGGCCTGTAACTCCTCTGGCATCCTCCATGGTGATTGTGCTCTTCCTACACCTCTCAGAATTCTTCTTATCTCCTAGATCTACCTATCTTGTTGCCCTATTGGGTACAGTATTTTATTCATCAACCAGTAAGATGAACATATTTACAGAATGACATCTCCTATCAACATGTGGCTCTGGTACCTGAGTAAGTCAGAAGAGGATGTTAATCTCATGAACTGGAGTTCCAATCATTGTGAGAAACCTGGTGGGTGCTGATAAATGAACTTCAGTCCTCTGCAAAAGCAACAAGTAAGTACCTTTGACTGCTGAGCCAATGGCCCAGTCATCATAAATTCTTTATTTTTAATTGGCCTACTTAGGATATTTGCAGATAAACAAATACAAAAATATGCTCCTTACATCCTATGGAACAATAACACTGATACCAATAGGAAAGATAAAAAATCATACTGTTCTTGAATTAAAGATTTTAAATATTGGATAAAAATACCTTCCACAACATCATAAATCTGTGGTAAATTTCCCAGCTATAGTTTCCTCACAAACCAATATTTAAATACATTTTTATTTCATTTTATTAACATGGTTTTTCATTTATTTTACATACTAGCCATGGTTTCCCCTCCCTCCTCTCCTCCTGATCCCTCCACCTCCCCCAACTCACATCTATCCCCCTCTCCACCCACCCGTTCTCCATCTCCATTCAGAGAAGGGCACACCTACCATTGGCTTGAACAAAGCATGCCACATCAAGCTGAGGTAGGACTGAACTCCTCCCCCTGCGTAAATGCTTGGAAAGGTAATCCAGCATGGGGAAACAGCATGGTGAGCTAAGCTCAGGGACAGGTCCTTATCTTACTGCTAGGAGCCTTACAAACAGACCAAGCTACACAACTGTTAGTCCCATGCAGGCTCCCTGACTGTTGGTGCAGAGTCAAAGTACTACTAGGAGCTCAAGTCACTTGTCTCTATGGATTCCCCAGCATGAACTTGAACCCCCTGGCTCATACAATCGTTTCTCTTTTTCTCCAGGAGGACTACAGGACTCTGCCCATTGCTTGGCTGTGGATCTCTGCATCTGCTTCTATCAGTTACTGGATGAAGGCTCTGTGATGACAATTAGCTAGTCACCAATCTGATTACAGGAAAAGGCCAGTTCAGACACCCTCTACACTATTGCTAGGAGTCTTAGCTGGGGTCATCCTTGTGGATTCCTAGGAGTTTCTTTGGCACCACTTTTCTTCCTAACCCCAAAATGCATCCACCACCAAGAAATGTCTTTCCTTAAGTTCCCCCTCTGTCCTGCCCCCAGCCCACCTCTAGTGTCCAGTCCACCAAATACACTTTTAAAACCAGACTTCCTAAGCTGGAGGTAGACAGAATATGCTTATATTTTTGATTATTGCTTGAATTCAGTATTGAAGAAGTTAAAATCTTTTTAATCATGTTATATGGTTATATTAGCAAAGGGAAACACATATGGTATTCCATATATAAGAGATCATGGAAAACTGCCCACTCTTATTTCATTTGTGTTTCCAGTATGTCTTTTCTTAATTGATTTTTATTTAAATTAAAAACAATCTTATTTTACATACCTTGTTGCTTGCCTTTGTTTCTGTCTTCCATTGATTTTACTTTCTCTTTCTAATTTTATTTCCATAGGATAACTTGAATACTCAATTATTGCAGAAATTATAGTTCTGCATAATCATTTTTTGGTAGATATTTATATTTACAGTTAACTGTGTAGAAAAATAAATTTATTTTATCCATTAGTATTGCTGAGAAAATATTCCTTCAGATAATTATTCAAATGTGGGGTCATTTCCTGCAAGTATCCATTTCATAAATTTAGATGATAATGTATGTTTTCTTAAAATAAACCCCAATCTATTCCTACATTTATCCTATTAAAATACATACCAATTAGTCAATGTAGAAGGACAGTAATTTAATTTTTCAAGATATTAAGTTTAAGCTTTACAAAGGAGAAATATTTTCAAAAGAAATTATTCTGAAGCTATTTCTGTCAGCAATATAAAAATGATAGACAGGTAATCCTTTCAACAAACCATTAAGAAGTAATGAAAAATGTCCATTCCACTAGGGAAGAGCAGGTTTTGCCAGAGTAGCTATTGCTTCTTTTTGTAATTAATGAAGGTGTTCCTAGACTCTAAATGAATTTCCAGAAATGAATGAGACTCAAAACAAGGAATATATGAAAAGAATTACAGTTTATACAAAATTTAGAAGCAGGAAGATAATTTTCATTCTTCTCAATTACTTTCCAATATAGTGTTGGAAACTACATAAGGTCTCAGATTCTCTCCTTTTACATAAGATTTCAGTGCAGACTAAAATAAGTTGTAACATTGACCAGCAATATATGACATTTGTGATACATTGAAGTTTTAAGGGGAAACATTCTCTTTTTTTTTACATTTTTATTATTATTTCTTTTACAAAATTATAATTTCACATGTCAATCCATTCTCCCTGATACCCCAGCCCCCACCAGTCCCCTCCCCCTTCCTCCCTCCGCTCCCCAAAGAGGCTAGGGCCCTCCACAGGGGCTCCCCAAATTCTACTTCATCCTAGGCCAGGCCTAGGCCTTCCCCCATGTGAGAGCCCATCCCTTGGTATAAGTCCCTTCTTATACCAGGGAAAAATACTAACCCACTACCAGAGGCCCCATAGGGTGCCAAAGCCTCCTCATTGACATCCACATTCAGGTGTCTGGATCAGACCAGTGATGGCCTCCCAGACAGCAGATTGGGGGCCATGTGCTCCACCTTGCTCAGGCCAGCTATCTCTGTGGGATTCACCAGCCTGGTCCCAACCCCCTTGATATTTATTTCTCCCTCTATGAAACTGGGTTCCAGAGTTCAGTTAAGTGTATATTAGTGAGTGTCTTCCTCTGCTGCCATCAGCCATTGGATGAGGGCTCTAGGATGGCATATAAAGTAGTGATCAGTCTCATTATAGGGGAAGGGCATTTAGGGTATCCTCTCCACCACTGACTAGATTATCTGTTGGTGTTATCCTTGTAGATCTCTGGAAATCTCCCTAGTGCCAGATCTCTATTTGGACCTAAAATGTCTCCCTCTGTTTTGATATCTCTCATCCTGCTCTCCTCTATTCTTCCTCCAACTCAACCTTTCTGTTCCTCCATTTCCTCCTCTCCCGCCCTCTTCTCCCCTTCACATTCTGCCAGCTCCCTCTCCCCTACCCTCATGTGCCCAATTAGCTTAGGAGATCCTGCCCTTTCCCATTCTCCGGGGTCCATGCATTTTTCTCTTAGAGTACTTCTTGTTTCCTAGTTCCTTTGGTGAAGAGGATTGTAGGCTGGTAATCCTATGTTCTATGTCTAAAATCCATATATGAGTGAGTACATACCATGTTTGTCTTTTGTGACTTGATTACCTCACTCAGGATGTTTTTTTCTAGTTCCATCCATTTGCCTGCGAATTTCAAGATTCCCTTGCTTTTTTTCTGCTGAGTAGTACTCCATTGTGTAAATGTACCACATTTTCTCTATCTATTCATCAGTTGAGGGGCATCTAGGCTGCTTCCAGTTTCTGGATATTACAAATAGTGCTGCTATGAACATGCTTGAACATATGTCCTTGTTGTAATAATGTTCATAATTTGGGTAAATGCCCGAGAGAGGAATTGCTGGATCTTGAGGTAGACTGAATCCCATTTTCCAGAGCAACTGCCATACTGATTTCCAGAGTGGTCTTACAAGTTTGCACTCCCACCAGCAATGGAGGAATGTTACTTTTTCTCCACATCCTCTTCAGCATATATTGTCATTGATATATCTGATTTTAGCCATTCTGGATGGTGTAAGATGGTATTTCAGAGTTGTTTTGAGTTGCATTTCTCTTATGCTTAAGGATTTTGAGCACTTTCTTAAATGTCTCTCAGCCATTTTAGATTCTTCTGTTGAGAATTCTCTATTTAGTTCTGTGCCCCACTTTTTAATTTCATTGATTGGTGTTTTTGGTGGCTAACTTCTTGAGTTCATTGTATATTTTGTAAATCAGCCCTCTGTTAGATGTGGGGTTGGAGAAGAACTTTTCCCAATCTGTGGGAGGTTGTTTTGTCTTACTGTGTCCTTTGCCTTACAGAAGCTTCTCAGTTTCAGGAGGTCCCATTTATTAATTGTAGATCTCAGTGTCTGTGCTACTGGTGTTATGTTCAGGAAGTGGTCTCCCGTACCAATACGTTCAAGGGTATCTCCCACTTTCTCTTCTAGAAGGTTCAGTATGGCTGGATTTATGTTGATATCTTTGATCCATTTGGACTTAAGTTTTGTGGATGGTGACAGATATGGATTTATCTGCAGACCTCTGCATGTCTGAATCCAGTTGTGCTAGCACAATTAGTTGAAGATACTAGCTTTTTCCATTGTATAGATTTATCATCTTTGTTGAAATTCAGTGTTCATAGATGTGTGGGTTAATATTAGTATTTTCAATATACTAATTCAATATACTAATGGTCTACCTGTCTATTTTTATACCAATTCCAAGCTGTTTTCAGGATTAAGGCTCTATAATAGAGCTCGAGGTCAGGGAATGGTGATGCCTCCAGAGGTTCTTTTATTGTACAGGGTTGTTTTGGCTATCCTGGGTTTTTTGTTTTTCCATATAAAGTTGAGTATTGTTCTTTCAAGGTCTGTGAAGAATTGTGTTGGGATATTGATGGGGATTGTGTTGAATCTACCGATTGTCTTTGGCAAGATTGACATTTTTACTATGTTGATATTACCTATCCAAGAGCATGGAGATCTTTCCATTTTCTGGTATCTTCTTTAATTTCTTTCTTTAAAGACTCAAAGTTCTTGCTGTACAGGTCTTTCACATTTTTAGTTAGTGTTACCCCAAGATATTTTATGTTGTTTGTGGATATTGTGAAGGGTGATGTTTCTCTGATTTCTTTCTCATTCGGTTTATTATCTGTATATAGTTGGGATACTGTTTTTTTTTTTGAGTTAATTTTGTATCCTGGTACTTTGCTGAAGGTGTTTATCAGCTGTAGGAGTACCCTGGTAGAGTTTTTCGGGTCACGTATGTAGACTATCATATCATATGCAAATAGTGAAAGTTTGACTTCTTCCTTTCTAATTTGTATCCCCTTGATCTCCTTTTGTTGTCATATTGCTCTAGCTAGGACTTCAAGGACAATATTGCAGAGATATGGAGCGAGGGGACAACACTTTTTATTTCTTCTTCGATCCTGGAATGGTGCAATTGGGTGGTATTAAATTTCCATGTATTTGTAGGTTTTCTGCAATTTGTATTGCTGTTGAATTCTAATCTTAAAGCATGGTTCTGATAAGATACAGGGGGTTATTTCATTTTTTTGTATCTGTGGAGGTTTCCAACATTGCCAAGTATGTGGTCAATTTTAGAGAAGGTTCCATGTGACATTGAGAAGAAGGTATATTCTTTTGTGTTTATATGGAATCTTCTATAGATGTCTGTCAATCCCAATTGGGACATACCTCTGTTAGATCATTTGTTTCTTAGTTAAGTTTCTGTCTGGTGGTCCTGTCTAGTGGTGAAAGACAGGTGTTTAAGTCTCATACTATAAGTGTGTGTGGTTTTATGTATAATTTTAACTGTAGTAAAGTTTCTTTTACAAATGTGGGTGCCTTCTTATTTGGAGCATAGATGTTCAGGATTGAGACTTCATCTTGATGGACTTTTCCTATGATTAGTATGAAATGCACTTCTTCATCTCTTTTGATTGATTTTAGTTTAATGTCTAATTTGTTAGATATTAGGATTGCTACATCAGCCTGTTTCTTGGGTTCATTTGATTGGAAAATCTTTTCATAACCCTTTACTCTGAGGCAACTGAAAGGTTCAGGCATTATGCTGGTTTGCCCCTGTTACCTGACAGAACAGGCAGTACCCTTGTCGACCCAGGGTTCATTGGGAACTAAGTCTGCAAGCAGGTGCAGTGGACCCCTTTAAAAGACAGATCCCTGTGCATTTATGTTCTCTCTACATTTGCTCTCTACTCCCTCTCATTTTCTCTACTCTCTCTCTCTCTCTGCTCTTTTCCCCCCTGTGCACACTCTCTCTCTATGGTGACTGGCCATTGTGGTCAGCCATTTACCCTGTGTCTCTTCTCTCTCAGTCTCCCTACTTTGCCAGACCTATAATAAACTGGTTAATATGTCTAATATGTCTCATCCTGTGTCTTATCTTGTGCCTTCCTCCTCTTCTTCTTTATCTTTAATTTAAACAATATCTAACAGTAGCACCTGTCTCTGAAGTTGAGGTATGTTTCTTGTATACAGCAGAAGGATGGATTCTGTCTTCATGTCCATTCTGTTAACCTGTATTATTTTATAGGCAGGTTAAGACCATTGACATTGAGGGATATTAGTGTCCCATTGATTGTTGGTTCTTATTTGTTTTGGATTTATTGTTGGTGGTGTCATTGTGTGTGGATTTCAACCTCCTGTTTCGTTCCCTATTTGGTAATGTTGGATTACATATTGCTTATGTTTTTGTGAGTATAGTTATCTTCATTGAGTTGGAGTTTTCCCACTAAGACTTTCTGTAGTACTAGATTTGTGGATATGTATTGTTTAAATCTGGTTTTGTCATGGAATATCTTGTTTTCTCCATCTATAGTGATTGAAAGCTTTGCTGCGTACAATAGTTTGGATTGGCATCCATGTTCCCTCAGTGGTTTTAGGACCTCTATCCAGGACCTTCTGGCTTTCAAAGTTTCCATTGAGAAGTCAGATGTGATTCTGATAGGTCTGCCTTTATATGTTACTTGACTTTTTCCTTTGCTGCTCTTAATATTTTCTCTTTATTCTGTAAGTTTGGTGTTTTGATTATTATGTGGCTAGGGGAGTCATTTTTGTGGTCCAGTCTATTTGGTGTTCTGTAATCTTCTTGTACATTCATAGGCATGTTCTTCTGTAGGTTGGGGAAGTTTTCTTCTATGATTCTGTTGAATATGTTTTCTGTACCTTTGAGCTGTATTTCTTCACCTTCTTCTATTCCTATTATTCTTAGATTTGGCCTTTTCATGGTGTCTCATATTCCCTGGATATTTTGTGTTAAAGATTTGTTGGACTTCCCTTGTTTGGTTGTTCTTTCTTTAGATTCTTTATGAGAATCCCTTATTTCTTGAATTTTTTGTTTGTTTTTCTTCTATTTCTTTAGGAGATTTTCTTGATTCCTCTTTAAGGGTCTGGAACATCTTCATGAAGTAGATTTTTTGGTCTGCCTCTTCTTCTTCTTCTTCTTCTTCTGTATTGTGCTTTTCAGATCTTGCTGGTGTGGAGTCCCTACATTCTCGTGGTGTCATATTGGTCTTTCTTTTGAGTGTGTTCTTATTCTGTCTTCTTCCTATCTCTTCTTCCAGTGGGTGCAGGTGGGGTCTCTCTATCTCCTCTTGTCACCTGGTGGTGTTTGTGGGGCAAGTCTTCAATGCTTGCAGATATAGATGGTCTTACCTCTCCTTGCAGTCTCCTCACTCAGGAGAGGTTGGGACAGCAGAGGGGGAAGGAAGAGTATTTCCAGACTCAGAGAGCTCCTTCCTTTCTGGGTGGGTCCACTCTATGCAGCCATGTGCCCAGAGAGATCGTGGGCTGATAGGGACCTTGGGCATGAGTAGGGCTCAGGAGAGGTCAGGATTGCCGAGGGGGAATAAAGGGGGAAAACATTCTTTAAATTCTAAAATGTTGTATACATATTTCTACTTGATGACTAAATGAATGATTAATGAGTGATAATATTATCTTAGTTAAGGAATCAGATATGCACAATATATTCTAATCTAATAATTGTGAATGCTTTTGAAAGAATTAAATTCATAATAAGAATGTTAGACTGCATTTGCATACTTCCCTGTAAAGAGAAAAATAAAGCCATATTGTGGTTTAAGTATTTACTTAGAAGATTGTTTTTTTTTTTATCATGGATAGATTCATATTTCCTTTTTCAGCTTGTAGAAATGCCAAATGGAAAGACACAATGAAATAAACAATGTGTACTTGGTTGCTAAAATGCTTGCTGCCCAGACTTGATGTTCTGTGTATTTGATTCGGAGTCCACATGAGAAACAGATACAACAGCATGAAACTGTAATCATAGTCCTTTGGAAACTGAGATCGCTGACTATCAAGTCATTCTGTTAAACTTTGAGAGACCCTGTTTCAAAAATATCAACATGAATGGTATGATAGAAGCAACACTTTAAATAGATCTTTGTTTGCCACATTTATGTACATCCACAGATATAACCACTGGTACATGGACCTGCCAAAAATTCATTTTATTTTTCATGTTCATCTCTGTATGTGTTTTCCTATGAAATATTTATTATCAAAATATAAACATAGTTATTGTGAACCAAAGTAAAGACGAAAGTAACTGGGAACTACTGGTAAAAAATTTTTAAAAGTATTGGCTTGTTTAAAATTTCTCTGACAATGAGATTTTTTGATTAATGATTTTGTCCTTCATGTTACTTCAAATTACTTCTTTTCTAAGATGTGTCAAGCATTTTACAATGATACTTAGCTAAATCTTTGCTAATATGATTGAATTCTTCATATTATATTCATACTCCTGAGGAACCCAATCAGGGTTTGGGGATTCTAAATGCTTACTTTAGAAAAGCTGCCCATTCCCAAAATTACTTTGTAATTTTGTGCAGGGAGAGTTTCCATAAAAACAGATCATAAACTGTACTACCAAATTAGATTTCATTCCTTTAGATTTATTCCTGAGTCAGAGGCTGACATTCATCCCAATCATCAAATTTATTCCAACCGCCTACAGATGATCCTGAGATATTTTAAAATTAAATCTGTTCTCAAGTGAAAGATATTTTTCAGCATTATGGACATTTTAATACATTTTTAGTAAGGAAAAACAATCCCCAAGAGAAAAGTTATCCAAATATTTTGAATAACAAAATTTATGCCAGAATATATAAGTACCCTTAATAGAATAGTTGCAAAGACAGACATTTACATAATTTGAAAAGTATTGGTCTTCTTTTTAAATTTAAAATACATTGTGCTGAGTTATAACTCCATATGTAAACAAGATTTATTTCAGTTATGTATTACTTTAATCAGATAAATTACCTAAATTTAAAGTTAATCTATTGTGAGATTGTTGTAATGTAAAAATTATGTGCTAGTATATGTGAAAATAAAATATAGCATTATTTATTAATGCATATTATCTAACCAATCAGGTATCATCAGTGGAGGTGCTAGCATCCCAACTTCCAGTCAGCATATACTAAATTAGTAGCTGCCTTGTATTAGAGAATTGTTTACTAAGTTGTCCTTGATAATCCAACTGATAGTATGTCAATTCCTTCACATTTCTACGATGACACAATTGTGTTTCTTAGGAAATTTGTGAAATCACACAGCTCTTACATTTCTACCATGAGGTTAATTTGATTTTATAGTGAAGATAATTTCTACAGATAAAAGACAAGCTCCATCTCCCTAAGACAGGTTGACTTATGATAATCACAGTTATATTCCTGTTAAATAAATATTAAATTACAGACTTCAATCATTTCTCTTCTTACTCAAAAGGATATATATATCTTTAGAATTCTTTCAAAAACATCCAAGACCTATCTGTGCTTAAAATAGAACCATATCTAATCATGTATAGAATATGATAAGGCACAGATATATGTAATCAAATATAAAATATGATAAGACACAGCTGTATCTAATGAAATATAGAAAATGATAAGACACAGATATACCTAATCAAATATATAATTTGGTAAGAAAGTCAATAGGAATATTTATCATAATAATGTAAAGAAATGTCTCATGTATCATTGGTATTTGCTGAAACGAGACATATAATTAGAATGTACATTAAAAATACCTACTTTGGTTTAAATATGTATTAAATGTAATATAAAAACATGTATAAATGTATGACATTGTGCAGAAGAACATAGTTAAAAAAGTTTGACTACAGCTAAACATAATACATAAATATATCTATAAATGGAGACACCACAAAGCTGAAATCTTTAATTATTATGATACTGAACTTTCAAATATCTAGAAAAATAAGAAACCTATTTATTTAAAACAGTTTTAAGGATTTTCCTATTTACCTTACTAAAATTTGTAGTTGTGACAAACTATAGACAGTACCCTGGGTCCATCTCTACCGAACCCTATTTTTATTATATAAAGAATTGGTTTGTGACAGATGGAGTTCACACAGGAAGTGAGATGGTGCTAGAGAAAGGGTGCTGGATTTATCTGTGGAAAGTCTTAAGCTCAAGACTCCTGTGCAGGGCTGTCTTTTAATCATTTGCAAAGTATTTTGAAGCAGAGTTCTTCTGACATCTCTTCAAAGGGACTGAAATTCAGAATCTCTTCAAATGGAGCAAGTAGGGAAGCCATATGCCCAGGATTCCCACAGGTAACCCTGCTGAGGAAACAAACTTCCTAGATAAATTTGCCAGGAACTGGCAGGGGTTTGTTTCTAGGAGAAATTGTTTTACCTTCAATCACATACCATCCAGCTCTGCTAAGGTTTCTAAGAATCATCTAGTTTCTCTGCCTAAAGAAAGGGCTACTTTGAAAGAGCAACTGATTTCTAAAATCAGCACACATGCCCAAAATATCTCACCTGCCAGAATTCCACATATCTTGGGGTTTATTGTCTTTGTTTTGTTTGTGTTTAATTAGAGTGACAGGCAATGGGGCAGATAGCACTTAACTATCTTTCAGAGAATCAGGCTAGTGTGGCTTAGCACAGCAGGCTCTCCACTATTTTTCTATCCAGTTCTCTCAGGCTTTTAAAGCAGAGGGGACGTTTCCACATGCTGGCAATTGGCTGACTGTCAGCCAAGAGTTCTCTGCATTGGAACATTTGAATTTGAATTCTGCTTTCTATGTCTATATTAGTAAAAATTGGAGGAGTATGCAACAGGGCCTCCCAGTCTGATTAGTTACCTCTAAATACTATCTCATTGATTCTTTTTTGT
Organism: Cricetulus griseus; assembly: GCF_003668045.3. Lineage (NCBI taxonomy): Eukaryota > Metazoa > Chordata > Mammalia > Rodentia > Cricetidae > Cricetulus > Cricetulus griseus. The sequence goes on from NW_023276806.1 coordinate 166,551,029, forward strand.
TTGTTTTCCTTTGGAGAGGAAAGAGTCTGTTTCAGCTCATAGTTCTACATCTCAGTCAACTACCACAGGAAGTTAGGACGGTGACTCAAGGATGGAACCTGAAGGCAAGAACTGATGCAGAGGACTTATTTACTGGCTTGCTCACTGTGGCTTGCACAGTCTGCTTTGTTCTAGAACCTCAGACCACCAGCCCAAGGATGGGACCACCCACAATGGGCTGTGTCTTCCCTATCAATCACTAATTAAGAAAATATGCAACAGACCTGCCTACAGAGCAGCCTTATGGAGGCATTTTCACAATTGAGAATCTGTCTTCCCTATGATTCTAGCTTCTATCATGTAGACATAAAACTAATCAGTGCAATAGCCAACTGGGAACTAAGTATTCCAATATGTGAACATATGGGGCATATTTCTCATTCAAACCACAACAGCTTTAGACTTCCAAAGTGAGGAGATGATGTATCTATGTTGTTTTTCTAAGTGAATAATCTGTGGCCACCTGTTGTTACAACAGTGGGAAACCAAATCAGATGGTCTCTTTACTTCTTATTAAGAGTGGCCCCTTGAGGCTGGGTCCTGTAACTTAGAAGGTTCTTTCACACACTAACTCATCTGTGCAGCTGCACAAACCAGTCCTGTGCAGGGCACATGTCTTTGCCTCAGATGACATCACTCACTGGATTTTCTGGAAAGAAAAGCAATACCATCTCCTTGGATTACCAATGGGAAATACTAAAATGGAAAACTAATTGAACAGGGAAGAAACAGGCCTGTGGCACCTGAATAGTCATTTGCTTAGCAGAACTGGAAGGAATCACCATGAGCACTGCTATTGGTAGTAATGGCAACAATAACTGCACTAATTAAAGGAGAACATCAGATAATAGCTATTGTGTTGATAATATCCCACCCATGCTATCATTTTGCAGATTCTTTTAAATCTTTGTAAGAGCCTGTAAGTTGTGTGCTTTGCTTATCCCTGTTCTGGAGCACCTGGAGCTAAAATAACTGTTTGAAACATAGAATTAGAACCCATGATCAGGCAAGGCTATCATGTGATTGTAATATTGAATTGTCTGTAAGCATTTCTATTTGTATTACTATACATTGCAGAGCAGCAGGGAGAATTCTCACTTCCTCTGCTCAGGTGAGGAAAATGAAGTCAACAGATACAAGAAACAGCCATTTAACATCCTTGTTAAATCCTCATCCCTGATGTAACCAAAGGCATCATCCTCACCTAGCATTATGGGAGAGAAAATGCTGTAACAGAGGGGAATAGCATGGACTTAACAGTGACAATGTGTCCTCCAGGGAGGCTGTTAATGCATGGTCATTTATTTGCTTACTCCTCATAAGGACAACTTGAGGTGACATTGGAAAAGCTAAGAAATTTGTTTCAGGTCCCAGAGCTTGTAAGAGTGGGCAGCCATGGGTGGTTCCTACTCTAGGACTGAGAGGTTTTCAGAATTTAGTGAAAGCAGTTTTCTTTCCCCTCCCTGGAGAGCTTTCTGAGGTGACAGTATTCTATGGCCTCTGGCTTGAAGGGACCCTTTACTTAGTGTCCCAGTGTCTGCAGGACATTTGCTCTGTACTATCCACTGAACCTCCTGCCAGGACCCTACTAGGCACTGGAAGTTTTAATTTTCTAGAATAAATAAATTCTTAATGAGCTGTTGTTACAAAAAGGGGAGCCAAAGGGTCTTTTGCAGTTAAATGATAGCTTTTGAGGGAATATACTTCATCTGTGTGTCTGTGGAAGGCCTGGAACAAACAACTTCTATTGTTGCTAGGATGGCACTTCTTTTTCTTTTTCTCTTTCTTTCTTTCTTTCTTTCTTTCTTTCTTTCTTTCTTTCTTTCTTTCTTTCTTTCTTCTTCTTCCTTCTTCTTCTTCTTCTTCTTCTTCTTCTTCTTCTTCTTCTTCTTCTTCTTCTTCTTCTTCTTCTTCTTCTTCTTCTTCTTCTTCTTGGTTTTTTGAGACAGGGTTTCTCTGTGTAGCTTTGGAGCCTATCCTGGCACTTGCTCTGGAGACCAGGCTGGCCTCGAACTCACAGAGATCCGCCTACCTCTGCCTCCCGAGTGCTGGAATTAAAGGCGTGCACCACCAACGCCCGACTGGCACTTCTTTTTCTTGTTCTTCTTTTTGCTCTCTTCTTCTTCTTCTTCTTCTTCTTCTTCTTCTTCTTCTTCTTCTTCTTCTTCTTCTTCTTCTTCTTCTTCTCCTCCTCCTCCTCCTCCTCCTCCTCCTCCTCCTCCTCTTTCTTCTTCCTTTTCCTTTTCTTCTTCTTCATCTTCTGCCTAGAAATATTCAACTAAACAAAGAATCATAGAGAGAGGGTCAGAATTGTTAATGTTAGATTCATTCATATAAATCTTCATTCTCATGACAGGTATAAATTCAGGTCACACTTCCTGATCATCAGGGACCCTAACTCAATGAGGTCAACAAAGAAAATAATTCTTAATGTTTATTACCTCTCTACCTTGCATTTTATCCTTACTTAAATTTATAGAACTTCTCATCTCACATTGTTTATTTTGAAGCCATTCATCATTCCAACTGTTCCCTCACTACAAGGAAGATATAATGATTTATTGGACTGGACACATTACATAACCTGCCATGTTTACAGAGTCATGAACTCAGTGGACTTTCTGTCCCTTCTTTTCCAGAGCAGAATCTTCCACAATATTTTATAATGATTTTACCAGGATATATAATGTTTGAACCAGGATATATTATGCTGTAAGATACTTTCTTAGTTTGTTTTCTGTTATTAATAGCCTGATATTACATACTATATTGTTTATGCAGAAGAGGCATTTCATTTTACTTATAGTGTAGGCCAGAGGTCAAGGGGACTACATCCTGAGAAGACTTTATCATAGGTAGAATGCTAATTCTGTCCATTGTAGCATAGGGACTTAACTGGGAGAGACAGGGAGAGCATGTATACAGGTTTTCATCCTTCTTTCTCTTCTTCGAATGCCAACTGTATACATTCATGGTCCTGAATGCTGATGACGGTATCTAATCCTAATCAACTCTCAAAACCTATAGCTAGACATAACGTAGATCAAGTTTTTACCTCCATAATAAAATGGAGACTAAAATTTGACTGAGTTTTTATTGGAAACACAATTTATTCACAACATAGTAGATACATATTTTATTAATATTAATATTTCTATTGAATTATTTAAAATAGTCAATTTCCAGCCCACAGACAAGAAATATTTACCATCTGTACATCTGACAGAGGGTTGGTGTCTAGAATATCCAAAGGCCTTCAAAAGACTAAACAAACAACTGAGTTAGAAACTCAGACATGGAACTTAACAGGGAACCCTGTGACATTTTCCATTGGCTCCCACCACTGTGTATTGAACCATTCCCCAACACTGACCCTGCCATGAGTTACTGAAAACGGGGCCACTCTGTTAACAATTAAAGAATCAAGGATGACAGCACAAATTGACTTCCTCCATTAAAGTTTGTAAAAAAAATCTGGAGTTGTTTTAGATGATCTTAAAGTAGCTCTACTTTAAAAATAGATTGTTATAAACAACATAGGATGTTAATATTTAATGTTAATCAAGAAGTAATGAATTATTTTACTAAGGTGCAATTGAAATATTTTAAGTATTTCAAGACAATTACCTTTTGTCATCTTATATGTTTAATTCAGTGAACTTAGTTGACCATTGTAAGGACAGCTAAGTTCAAACACATTATCAAACTGTCCAAGAGCTCTGTGATAAAGAGAATTATTAAGGACTCCTGTTTAATTAATCAGACTCAGAGTGTGAATTTGCTTAAGACAAAAATATTGCTCCCTTTAGGCATAATTATTCTTCTTGGATGGCTTCTCTTATTTTGAGGAGGCAGAAAAAAGAGCTAGCTTCCAAGGTAATTGTCTAGATGTGAAGCTTCCAGTAAGGATTTCATATATGTGAAGAGCATTTTATTAACACATTTTATAGTTACATGAATTCTGCATATCTGTATTAGACAGACCATCCCAGGAGACTCTTTATTAAGCATGGCCTAATAAAACAAAACCACCAAACACAAAGTAAGATACTATGTGTTCTGTGATTGGTTGATATCAGGATTCTAAGTCACTGACCCAGGAAATATTAAATACTGCATATTCTCTACTTTGTTTCATTATCCTGAGTTTTAAGTATTTACTTTCTCAGTGTTTACTCTGCTAGCCAGGTACCCACCTAGGCAGAAAGCCATATGTTTACTTATTTAACATTTGTTTAGCATCTGCTTTGTGCCAGGTGTTATAATACATATTGACTTCCATAACAAAACAGAAATTGCACATTCCTCATGAGCTCAGAATGAAGGCATGCCTATTCAATATCTCTCTTGATCACTGATGTTTTTTCTCTTCCTGTTTGGCATCTTTGTACACAGTTGGCTGCTGAAAAGACTGTCCTTTGATGGCCTCATTATGTTTATAAAATCTTATGTTCTATTTAATGATGTTTATAAAAGCATAGATCCATGATGGAATGGACCTCAACCATAGTCCTATATTATAATATGGGACAAAAATAATTTGTCCACTTAGAAGATAAAAAATCAGGTGCATGCTTAAGGATTCCAAAAAAGCTTATATAACTGAAGAGCTTTTGTAAATTTTATATTTCTTTATTAATTTCAACTCAGTAACTCCGAGTTTACTGATGAAAACTTATACTAAGACTTTGCTTCAAATTGTTTTAAATTATTGCTGAATTTGTTTTTGTTTTCTATCTGCTTTTAGGTTTTGAATCAATATGTGAGATGAACTAAACAATAGTGATATTCAACTCAAATATTATTTTTTTGGCACAATTAACTTTTGACAATTTTGTAATGCATCTATTACATTTTATCACACTCCACCCTCTTTAGTCCCCCTTTTATCCACACTTTGAGTCTCTACTGTTAATAAGTTCCTCTCCCAATTTTTTGACTATTGTTTCTGGTCTTGTTTTGTGAACCATTGAGTTTAATCAGACCTCTCTCAATGTGGGCACGGGTGGATCTACAGACTGGAGCTCAGGCAACTTACCAATATCATCACCACCAAATACATTGACCTTCCTCATTCTCAGGGTACTGCAGCAGCCAACAGATCCTAAGAAAGGGGTTAGAAAGATCACAGGACCCTAGGTCTCCATCTTTGATTGGATGTTGAGAGACTCAGTCTTGTTCAGTCATTATACTGGCAGCCGCAGCAGCTGAGAGTCCATGAGTGTAACAGACATATTATTTTCAGAAGTCAAAACTTCCCTGAACCTCCCATGAACTTACAGTTCTGTCTCCTCTTCTGATACGTTCCCTGAGCCTTAGAAATCATAGTATGGACATCACACTGAAGGCTGAACTTTTATTTGCAATATCTTAGCTGGGCAATATATATTCTTAAATTAGACTCATTCATTACATTTACTTTGGCAAATACTTTCTCCAATTCTGTGAGTTGTTCTTTTCCACTAGACTGAATCCTTTCATAAACAGAGTATTTTGATTTTTAAAAAGCAAAACAAAAAAGAAACAAAGATATAGCCATTAATATAAAGCATCATAGATGAATTACATGATTCACTTATTGTTGTGGTTAACATAAAAATCTGAATCTGCCCTCACTCGATGATTTTTGAAAAATATACAGTCTGGTTGATAGCACGTGACTTTGGTCTGCTGTATGAAGATATTTGATAGTTCTTTTGCTGTTTTTAAAAATACAATTTTAGGCTGGGAGTGGTAGTGGCGTATGCCTTTAATCTCAGCACCTGGGTGGCAGAGGCAGGCAGATCTCTGTGAGTTCGAGGCCAGCCTAGAACGAGATCCAGTACAGCCTCCAAAGCCACAGAGAAACCCTGTCTCAAAAAACATTTTTCCCCTCCCTTTCTTCTCCTCAATCCCTTGCACCTACCCTCCCTCTAAACCCTTCCATGCCTCTTTACTCTCATGAAGATAGCTTCATTATTATTACATATACATATGTATAAGTGTTTAAGTATGTGTGTATATGCACATGTATATGATACACATACACAGGCACACATATACATAGCCTACTCAGTCTTGTTTTGGTGGTGATGTGTATATGATTTCAGGGCTCATCAGTATACGTTGGATGGCCAATAAGGAAACTCGTGCTTGGGAGAGGTTAGGTCTCCTTTTCTTAGCAGTCATTAGCTGCCTTCCTTTCTTTTGTCTCTGGGTGGGACCCCATGAAATTATCCTTCTGTGTTGTTGTTGATATTGTGATAGGTTTGATCTTGTTTATCCAGCTCTTTCTAGGACACAATGTTTCACAGCAGACTTCCTGGTATCCCGACCCCTAAAATCTTTCTATTCCCTCTCCCACAATGTTTCCTGGGGCATAGATGCAAGACTGTGATATAGATATGTCTGTCATGGCTAGGCTCTGTTGCTCTTTTGCTTAAACAGGCAGAGGCTGATTCTTGTACAATATTGGGAATCCATATTACTTAGGGTTCCAGTGACAAATGCATCTAGTTTTCATTATATATACCCAAAGGATGGTCTTTTAATTATTTTCTAATACTTATTGGATTGATGGGTGGTGGTAGTGACTTTATTTTTATTGGGGATATGTTGGGGAAAGGGCAGAAAAGGATATGATTTCTCTATGTAGACCAGGGGAGCCTCAAACACACACTCTTCCTCTCTCATATTTCACAGTTCTTGCTGTAATCCACGCAAATCTGGCCTTGCCTCTCACCTGGCACATGGCAGGTATATGTATCTTGGCTCTTTAAAAGGAAGGCTCCACCCACTTCTGCTATCTTAGTCCCCATGTTCCTCTAAGGGGCAGACAGGACTGTTTTCCTGCCTCCCCCTGCCCCGACTCTTCTGTCCTGTCTCTGTGTCTCTTTACTTCTGTTCTCTTTCCTTCTGTTATTTTTATCTCCTCTCAATAAAACTTTCAATATGAGTCATGTGTAAATGTCTGTATTTCCCCATCTGCCCACTTTCCATAACCCAGGGACCTGCCACCTGTGGTCCCAGCCCACACTGCCTTATTCCTAACAGTTCTGGTATCACAGGTATATGTCTCAATTCTTGGAATAGTGAGAGACACTTGGTAGATTGGGAACTAACAGACTACTTAAATAGTTGTCCTGCACGGGTCTATTCCAGAGTCATCAAGAGAATCCCCAGGACTGCTGTGTGATGTGATATGCTGCCAAAAATCAATCCAAGGGAACTGAAAGGAACTGGAAACTCTATGAAACTGACAGTTTATGAAGGCAAATTTATTTATCTTCTAAGTAATATACAATCATTTAAAATTTCTCCATCATTTTCCCATTACATAAAGTCGAGAATAGAGGGTTCATGGAGCAACACCTAGGAAAACCCCTCTGGGAATTTTATTAATGCTATTTCACTCTCAACTGGAGCTCCAGATTCTTATTTCATGTTTCTTATTATTTCACAACCTTGCACCTGCTCTGTTGTATACTATTATGTTTTTCAGATAGATAATTGAAATTTGGTTCCCTCCATAACCCAAATGTCTTTGTGTTTAAACATAAATGAGAAACACAGGATAACTTAATGCTACATTTTGCTACATTGAATCCTGCTCATAGTAAATTATGACATATGTTATCTCTGCATTGTTTTGTCAACATAAATAAGATTGTTTTAGTGAAACTTAACCACCAAATATCACCAGTAATAAAACAATACCCACATAAATATTATTCATTTCTAGCACACAATATATACATGCTTACAGGCATATACATAAAACTAACAAAGAGGTATTTATGACTTACCCTGTGTGGCTATAATATTGAGCCTGGAATTAAAGAGTATTAAGTATATCCTATTATTTTTAAAAATCTAATTTTCTTGTTTACAGTAAGCAACACATTTGTATCTCATGTGTTCTCCAATCTCTTGAGAAATGCCATGTCTATAGTTTATAGTAATCTCCTCTTTTTCCCTTTATCCCTTCCTTTGACCTATAATCTGAACACAATGTTGATTTCATTCCTATAGCATAGATCAAAGCACATACTAAAAATTCTAAAGTGTTTGAACAGTAGATTTCTCTATAACATGAATGATGCATATTGCATGGTCTTCTTATAGTTCATGATGTGTATCTGGTATCTTTTCTCTCTGAAGACGTGTGCACATCCATTAAGAAGCACAGTCAGAGGAAATGTAGTTTTGTATTATGTTTATTCATTAGGATATACATAATACCTGTCTGCCTTTATTCTGGTGTATGTTACAAGTTAGATTCATTAGTTCATTGGGACTTTGAAATGATAGGGTTTTCCTGTTATCATTTAAATACAGTAAACTAGAAATATTTATATGGTATGGATTATCCTCCAAACCATTTGGTTTTCCAAGGTACAATTCTTACAGAACATGTAAGACTTTCAACCATAGTATTTTCTCTGTTCTCAAGTGCCAAGCTTATTAATGGATTCTGTATTATTCTCTAATTTAAAAGTCCATCAGTTTAAAAGTGTTTGGTGAGCTTCAAACCATTGTAATTACTTCACTTATTGATGTTTACATGTCTCCATCTTAGGTAACTTTTTTTTTCTTTTGTGGTTAGCCTAAAATTTTTTTTATTTAACTAACCGTAATATATTTGGTAGGTTCTTTGCTACCAGGGAAGATGCCAAATTATTTTATACAATCATGTATTTTATTGCTACCTTTCCAAAAGTCATCATTTTTTATAGGGGAGGAGACTTGCAATTTGTGTATTTGAGATACTCATAGCTATTGGGTTATATATTTCTTCTCAATATTTTTGATAGACATACCCACATTCTTAGGGCCCCCTTCTCTCCCTCTTACTTTGTCTCTGTCTTTCTCTTTCCCTCTCTCTCTCTCTGTGTATGAGAGGGAGAGAATTCATTAAATAAGTAAACAACTGAGGCAGGCTAATTCAAAGATTTTAAGGTTTTAACAACTTTACATCTGTGTCTCTTTTGTGGTTCACAGAAAAATTGGATTTCCTGTTGGCAGATGCTGGAATTGATAAAATCAGAAAGTCTTGTGATGAATTGTTGTTTCCATCATCCAACATAATGTTCTTTATACTGTGAATGGAATAGTGTCTCTGTACATTTCATATAAAGAAGATCCAACTGTCATTGTTTCTATATTTGGAAATAATGTCTGTTTATTTGTAGTACTGATAGCCATAAAAATGGAAAGAAAAAACAAAATTAAACACACATACACACACAGACACACAAAGGGCTGTGAGAACACAGAAGGAAATACCCTTCAGAAAGTTAAAATTTTACCAAAAAATGTCCTTGCAATATCTTAATATTGAGCATCAGGCAGTAACTAAACAGTGACAAAATAAATGTCTGTAACTAGTGTTCTTAGTTGTACCTTGTCATGGCAACTGCAGCACAAGAACATACAACTATGTCAAATTAGGTCACACCTTGAAAACCTGTACTACACAAAATTGGAAAATTTAAAGGAAATGGATGATTTTCTGGCTAGATACCACTTACCAAAGTTAAATCAAGAACAGATAAACAATTTAAATAGACATATAACCCCTATCGAAAGAGAAGCAGCCACCAAAATCTTCCAACCAAAAAAGTCCAGGGTCAGATGGTTTCAGTGCAGAATTCTACCAGAAATTCAAAGAAGTGCTAATAACAATAATATTCAAGTTGTTCCACACATTAGAAGGGGAAGGATCACTGCCAAACTCTTTTTATGAGGCTACATTACCTTGGTGCACAAACCACACAGAGACACAACTAAGATACAAAACTATAGACCAATCTCCATCATGAACATTGATACAGAAATACTCAAAAAAATACTGGTAAATTGAATCCAAGAATACATCAGAAAATTCATATACCATGATCAAATAGGCTTCATACCAGGGATGCAGAGATAGTACAGCATAAGAAAATCCATCAATGTAATCCACCTCATAAACAAACTGAAAAAGAAAAAACACATGATCATCTCAATAGATGCTGAAAAAGCCTTTGACACAATCCAACACCCCTTCATGATAAAGGTCTTAGAGAGATCAGGGATAACAGGAATATATAGCAAATCGACAACCAACATCTAACTAAGTGGAGAGAAACTCAAGATAATTCCTCTAAAATCAGGAACAAGACAAGGTTTTCCACTCTCTCCATACCTCTTCAGTATTGTACTTGAAGTTCTTGCTAGAGCAATAAGGCAACAAAAAGAGATCAAGGTGATACAAAATGGAAAGGAAGAAGTCAAACTTTTACTATCTGCAGATGATATGATAATCTACATAAGTGACCCGAAGAATTCTATCAGGGAACTCCTTTAGCTAATAAACACCTTCAACAAAGTGGCAGGATACATGACTAACTCAAAAAAAGATCAGTAGCCTTACTATGTATAGATGATAAATGTGCTGAGAAAGAAATCAGTGAAACATCACCCTTTACAATAGAAACAAGCAACATAAAATATCTTGTGGTAACTCTAACCAAACAGGTGAAAGACCTATATGACAAGAACTTTGAGTCACTAACAAAAGAAATAAAAGAGGATACCAGAAAATGGAAAGATCTCCCATGCTCTTGGATAGGTAGGATCAACATAGTAAAAATGGCAATCTTGCCAAAGCAAAGTAAAGATTCAATGCAATTCCCATCAAAATACTGTCACAATTCTTCACAGACCTTGAAAAAACAATAATCAACTTTATATGGAAAGACAAAAGACCTAGGATAGCCAAAACAACCCTGTACAATAAAGGAACTTCTGGAGGCATCACCATCCCTGACTTCAAACTCTATTATAGCGCTATAGCCCTGAAAACAGCTTGTTAATGGCACAAAAATAGATAAGTAGACCAATGGAGTAAAATTGAAAACCCTGATGTTAACCCACATAACTACAAAAACCTGATTTTTGACACAGAAGCTAAAATTATACAACAGAAAAAAGAAAGGATCTTCAAAAAATAGTTGGCATAACTGGATGCTGGCATGTAGAAGATTGCAGATATCCATATCTATAGACAAGCACAAACTTAAGTCCCAGTGGATCAAAGTCCTCAACATCAATCCAGCCACACTGAACTTCTAAGAAGAGAAAGTGGGATGTACCCTTGTATGAAATGGTACATGACACCTCTTCCTGAATATAACACCAGCAGCATAGACACTGAGTTCAATAATTAATAAATGGGACCTCCTGAAACTGAAAAGCTTCTGTAAGGCAAAGGACACAGTCAACAAGACAAAAAGCAGCCCAAAATGAGACAGATTTATGATCCCCCATGGAAGGCCTCACCGTCCCTGGGGAGTGGATGGGAGGTGGGATGAGAGGATTTAGGTATGGGGCATGGGAAGGTAGAGGGAGAGAGAGCTGGGATTAATATGTAAAATAAGATCATTTCTAAATTAGAAAAAATAATCTTTAGTCTTTTACAATGTCCAAGCAGAGCATAGGAGAAGCAAATTTATGTTTCCTGGAGAAGGAATCCAATAGAAGAAGGAGGTTTATAACTCATGATATTGTCATGATCATATGTTAAACATTTGGAACAGAAAATGCTGCTCTCCCTTGAGAGATGAAAGGTATGTAAAGTGGACTAGGTCGGTCAATAGTCATGTAATAAAAATTAATGAAAGGAGAGGCAATAATTTTGAAACAGAAGAAGGTAAGAATGGGTATAAGGGAGGGTTTTGAGGGTGGAAACAGAAAAGACATTAATTAGAATATCAAAAATGTTTACAAAGAGAAATAATTACTGATTTAAAATATAACAAGAAATGATAGTGTAGTTTTGGCATATTACATGAACAGGAAAACAAAAAATATGATGTCAGAACTGATGAAATGGGAAAATTTGGAAGTAACTCACATATGCCTGGTTTTCATGTTTTTTTGTTATTATTTTTAAACAGTATTTAAGAATGGAGGTCACGAAGGGGTCATTGCCGAAGGGCTAACAGATAAGTTGTTAATATATTTTAATTTCTCTGTAATTTTGGTTTTGCTTTGATTTTGGTTTTATTTTTTATTTCTTTTTTATTTAAGTTTTACAAAATTATAATTTCACATGTCAGTCCTTTCTCCCTCTCCTCCCCCTTCCCCCTGACAGTCTGCCCCCTGTCACTCCCCCCTCCCAGCTCAGCTCCCCTTGGAGGGTAGGCCCTCCATGGGGCTCCCCAAATTCCACAACATCATACTGGTCCAGGTCTAGGCCCTCCCCCATGTGTCCAGGCTGAGAGAGAGCATCCCTTCACTCTGGATGGGCTCCCCAAGTCCCTTCTTACCTTAGAGAAAAATACTGATCCACTACCAGAGGCCCCATAGTGTGCCGAGGCCTCCTCATTGACGTCCACTTTCAGGGGTCTGGATCAGTCCCATTCTGGCCTCCCAGACATAAGTCTGGGGTCGATGTTCTCCCCCTTGTGCAGGTCAGCTGTTTCTGTGGGATTCACCAGCCTGGTCCTGACCCCCTTGATCTTCATTTCTCCCTCTCTGTAACTAGGTTCCAGAGTTCAGTTCAGTGTATATCTGCGTGTGTCTGCCTCTGCTTCCATCAGCCACTGGATGAGGGCTCTAGGATGGCATATAACGTAGTCATCAGTCTCATTATAGGGGGAGGGCATTTAGGGTAGTCTCTCCACCATTGCCTAGATTGTCAGTTGGTGTCATCCTTATAGATCTCTGGAAATCTCCCTAGTGCCAGATCTCTCCTCGGACCTATAAGGGCTCCCTCTGTTACAATATCTCTCATCCTGCTCTCTTCTATTCTTCCCCCAACTCAACCTTTCTGCTCCTCCATTTTCTCCTCTCCCATCCTCTTCTCCTCCTTGAATTCTGCCAGCTCCCTCTCCCTTACCCTCATGCTCTGAATTAGCTTAGGAGATCCTGGCCCTTCCCATTCTCCGGGTACCGTGCATTTTTCTCTTAGATGTTTTTGTTTTTTATATTTACATTCTGACTACAGTTTCTCCTCCCTCTTCTTCTTCAAGTTACTCCCCTCACCTCAACCCCATCGACTCTTCCATTTCTCCTTTAAAAAAAGGGCTCCTCCTCTTTTTTTTTTTTTTTAAATTATTAGTTCAAGTTAAGGAACAAGCTTGTTTCACATGTAAGTCCCTTCTCCCTCTCCCACCTCTCACTCCCATCCCTCCTTCCCCACCCACGACCTACACCCCACCCCATCAACCCTCCACTCCCAAGGCAGGGTAGGGCCCTCAATGGGGGCTCTGCAAAGTCTACCAAATCTTCCTGTGCTGGGCCTGGGCCCTTCCCCATGTGTCCAGGGCCAGAGTGTATCCCTTCACGTGGATGGGCTGTCAAAATCCCTTTTTACACCAGGGAAAAATACTAATCCACTACCAGAGGCTCCCTGGAGTGCAGAGGCCTCCTTATTGACATCCATGTTCAGGGGTCTGGATCGGTCTGGTACTGGCTTCCCAGACAGCATCTGGGGTCGATGTGCTCCTCCTTGTTCAGGCTGTTTCTGTGGCTTTCTCCAACCTGGTACAGACCCCTTCGATCTTCATTCCTCCCTCTCTTCAACTAAATTCCAGATTTCAGCTCAGTGTATATCTGTGGATGTCTGTCTCTGCTTCCATCAGCCACTGGATGAGGGCTCTAGGATGGCATAAAGAGTAGTCATCAATCTTATTTTAGGTGAAGGGCTTTTAGGTTATCCTCTCCACCGTTGTCTGGATTGTCAGATCGTGTCATCCTTGTAGGTCTCAGGCTGGAATAAGCAATCTGGTAGCAGGAAAGGGTCCCACAAACAGTCAACAATCAGAGAAAAAAATGTAGGCTGAAGGTTTTGTGAGTGGGTTGATGTCCCAATCCCTCCATTAGATATTCTACCTGCTTACAGGAAATGGCCAATTCAGGCTGTGTTTCACCTATTACTAGAAGTCTTAGCCAGGGCCACCCTCATAGATTGCTGGGAGTTTCCATTGCATTAGGTTTCTAGCTCTTCCCAGAGATGTCCCCAACCCCCATTCCTGGAGTCTCCCCCAGCACTCTCTCCCTTCATCCTCCCCAACGTGACCCCTCCTGTTCCCATTCCCTACCCCCACATCCACACCTCAGTCCACTGTCAATGTGTATCCTATTTTCCCTTCATGATGTGATTCATACATCCCTCACCTCCTTGAGCTCTCTTTGTTGCTTAGCTTCTCTGGGTCTATTAATTGTAACATGGTCATCCTTTACTTCCCCAACTTTTTAATATTAATTAATTTTATTCATCTATTGACATCTAGTGGTAGAAGCAGGGCCTGACCAGTAGCCTGAACTGTTCATCTCCTGTAATCAGATTGGTAACTACCCCAATTGTCATCAGAGAGCCTTTATTCAGTGTTTGATGGAAACAGATGCAGAGATCCACAAACAAGCACTGGTCCTAGCTTAGGGGCTATCCTTTACTTTGGAACTGTTAAGTTAATCTAGAGGATAATGGCAAGAAGCAGTTCAAAAGTAATTAAACTGCAGTGAAAAAATTTAAACATATTACTTAGAATTAAATATTTTTATTTAAAACCTTATGATCCATATACAAATACTCAGCATGGTGGCTCCCCCAGAAGTTCTGTGGACATTCTGCCCCTAGAAAATACAAATATCATCTCATTGGAAACAGAATTTGATTGGTTGCAATTTACATAAGGATCTGAGGGTATTACCTTGAACATTAAATATGAAAGGCATTATGAAGACAGAGATGGGTGTTATGGTGAGGAGACCATAGTCTAAGACTCTGGTATTTTGAATTTTTTATTTTTATGACTGTGAGGAAATAAATTTCTGCACTTTTTAGCCACACATTTAATATTATTACAGTGGCCTGAATGCAAAATAGTAATCATCCCAAAATTGAGTCTTGGTGGATGAATTATCAACTATTCTAACATTAGAAAATTATCTCTTATTCATATGTGGAACATATTGTCCTAAGATTTCAATTTTCCACTTAATACTATATATGGTGACTTTTCTAAGTTCACAGAAATAAATTAAACATTTACATCATTGTCTGTGGTTAGAGTTAAGATCATAACAACAAATTAGCCTTTAAAAATCAAATGAGTGAATTTCTCTGTCTCTTTCTCATTTCTTCTCTCCTGTTATCTCTCAAAAATATATAAAGTGTAATTTATTTGTAAACATTTTAAGTGTACATTTAAGATTTATTTAAGTACATTCATATTAATAGTTAAGCTACCACCACTATCCATCTACAGACCTGAACTTTTTCACTATTCCAAATTGAAACTCTCTACTTAATGGGCAATAACTCTCCATTCTCTTCTTCACAATTCCTTCTAGGCAATGTTTCCAGCTACATCCTACTTTTTTTCTCTATAATTTTAACCCAATTTCTCTACCTACTCACAATTTCATACAAATAGGTAACTGGCACACTGTTAGCAAAGAGCAAGCCAACACTTATGAAACAAATAAAGTATTTTATTACAGTATGGAACAAAAGTAAACATCCAAAAGACCTTAATTCAAGTAAAGAGTAGGACCACACTTGGCTTATAGCCGCTAAAATAAACTTACCTTTTGAGTATAAAAATTAGTTTACGGGGACATAACTTTTCATATAAGCACTGTTCTGCTGTTTACAACCACTATAAGCCTGGTAGGACAGAATGATATTAAGAATAAGTGGCACACTTTCAGATTTCTTATTTATGAAAAGCTCCTGAATATTTGATGGCAAGAGGATTCACACGTCTCATTCTCTAATGCAGTTGGAGTTTCTAATATATCCCAAGTCCGGTCTTGGTGTGATGTCTCTAACCCATTGATCTTGATCTCAAGACTATGCAGCACAAAGCCAACATGCATCTCTCAAAGATTATAATTAGTGTGCAATGTTTTCAATCCTTTGATGTTAATTTCAAGACTAAAACTTCTATTTCTCTTCACCAAACCACCTCCAATGGTGCAAAAAAATATTTTGAGGGGAAAAACAGGCACAAAACCTTCTTTGCAATGTCAAATCATGAATTATTGCACAAACAGGAAAGGCAATGAATACAAAAACAGTTTAGTTTTAAATAACTGTAGTGTACTTTTGAACAACATATTTGTTTATTAACTTGATACATAAAATGTGTTCTTTTTGGCACTATAGACAGGATGTTTAGGTCATTTAAAGTATTTTAAGAACTTCCATATTAGACATGGATTAGTTCAGTTAGGGGCTGGAGAGATGGCTCAGAGGTTCAGAGCACTGACTGCTCTTCCAAAGGTCCTGAGTTCATTTCCCAGCAACCACATGGTGGCTCACAACCATTTATAATGAGATCTGGTGTCCTCTTCTGGCCTGCAGGCATACATGCAGGCAGAACTTTGTATGCATAATAAAGAAATAAATCCTTTTAAAAAAAGGAAAGAAAAATTTCAGTTGGATTTTTTTTGTGCATTTCAACTTACATTCGTTTTTCAACATTTTTTATTTGAATTACAAACAGGATTGTTTTACATGACAATCCAGTTCCTTTCTCCTCCTGTCCTCCCCCCCCCAACTAAAACCCTATCTATCACATATCCTTTTTGCTCCCCCTGGATGGTGAAGTCTTCCATAGGGTGTCATCAGAGTCTATTGTATCCTTTGGGAAAGGGCCTAGGCCCACCCCCGTGTGTCTTGGCTCAGGGAGTATTCCTCTATGTGGCATGGGCTCCAAAAGTCCACACCGATGCTAGGGATAAGTACTGAACTACTACAGGAGGTCCCATAGAATTCCGATGCTTCCTCACAGAAAACCCATGTTTCTGGGGGCTGGATCAGTCCCATGCTGGTATTCCATCTATCAGTCTGGGGAGCAAGAGTTCCCTGATGTTCAGGTCAGCTGTTTCTGTGCTTTTCACCAGCCTGGTCTGGGCCCCTTTCATTTCACTCGTCCTTCTCTGTAACTGAATTCCAATTCAGTTCAGTGATTAGTTGTGGGTGTCTACTTCTACTTTCACCAGCTGTTGGCTGAAAGCTATAGGATGGCATATAAGAAAGTCATCAGTCTCATTATCAGGGGAGGGCATTTAAGGTAGCCTCTCCTCTGTTGCTTAGATTGTTAGTTGGTGTCATCTTTGTAGATCTCCAGACCTTTCCCAAGTACATGATTTCTCTGTAAACCTCTCCTTCTATTATGGTATCTCCTTTCTTGCTTTCTTTTATTCTTCTCCTGACTCAACCTTTCTGCTCCCTCATGTCCTCTGCATCCCTCCTCTTCTCTCCTTCTCATTCTCTAGCTCCCATGACCACTTCCCGTGCTCCCAATTTGTTCAGGAGATCTTGGCCCTTTCCCCTTCTTCAAGGGAACATATGTGTCTCTTAGTGTCCTCCTTGTTTATTAGCTTCTTTGGCAGTGTGACTTGTAGGCTGGTAATCCTTTACTCTATCTCTAAAATCCGCATATGAGTGAGTGTATACCATGTTTGTCTTTTTGCAATTGGATTACCTTGCTCAGAATGGTTTCTTCTAGTTCCATCCATTTTCCTGCAAATTTCAAGATTCCATTGTTTTTTTCCAGTGATTAATAATCATTGTGTAAATGTACCACATTTTCTCTATCTATTCTTCGGTTGATGGGCATCTAGGCTGCTTCCAGTTTCTGGCTATTACAAATAGTGCTGCTATGAACACCATTGAACAGAATTCCTTGTTGTATGAATGTGCTTCTCTTGGGTAAATGCCTAAGAGTGGAATTGCTGGATCTTGCGGTAGACTCATTCCCATTTTCTTGAGGAGTCACCATACTGATTTCCAAAGTGGCTGTACAAGTTGGCATGCCCACCAGCAGTGGAGGAGTGTTCCTCTTTCTCCACATCCTCTCCAGCATAAACTGTCATTGGTGTTTTTGATTTTGGCCTTTCTGAGAGGAATAAGATGGTATCTCAGATTTGTTTTTATTTGCATTTCCCTGATGGCTAAGGATATTGAACACTTTCTGATGTGTCTTTCAGCTATTTTAGATTCTTCTATTGAGAATTGTCTATTGACTTTTGTACCCCACTTTTTAATTGGATTATTTGTTGCTTTGGAGACAAGCTTCTGGAGTTCTTTGTATATTTTGGAGATCAGCCCTCTGTCAGATGTGGGGTTGGTGAATATCTTTTCCCAGTCTGTGGGCTGCTAATTTGTCTTGCTGACTGTGTCCTTTGCCTTACAGAAGATTATTAGTTTCAGGAGGTCCCATTTATCAATTGTTGACCTCAGTGACTGTGCTACTGGTGTAATGTTCAAGAAACAGTCTCCTGTACCAATTAATTCAAGGATATTTCCCACTTTGTTTTCTAATAGTTTCACTGTGGCTGTATTTATGCTGAGGTCTTTGATACATTTTGACTTAAGTTTTGTTTCCAAGTGATAGGCTTGTGTCTAACTGCAGTTTTCTACATGTCTGCAACCAGTTATGCCAGCACCATTTGTTGAAGATGTTCTCTTTGTTCCATCATATAAATTTGGATTGTTTATCAAAAATCAGGTCTTCATAGGTGTGGGGGTTAATATCAGGGTTTTCAATTCTATACCATTGGTCTACCTGTCTATTTTTGTATCAATACCAAGCTGTTTTCAGGATTATAGCTCTGTAATAGATCTTGAAGTCAGGGATGGTGATGCCTCCAGAAGTTCCTTTATTGTACAGGGTTGTTTTGGCTGTCCTGGATCTTTTGTTTTCCCATATAAAGTTGAGAATTGTTCTTTCAAGGTCTGTGAAAAGTTGTGTTGGGATTTTGATGAGGATTGCATTGAATCTGTAGATTGCTTTTGGCAAGATTGCCATTTTTACTATGTTGATCCTACCTATCCAAGAGCATGGGAGGTCTTTCCATTTTCTGGTATCTTCTTTAATTTCTTTCTTTAGAGACTCAAAATTCTTATGGTATGTGTCTTTCATGTTTTTGGTTAGTGTTATGCCAGGGTATTTTATGTTGTTTGTGGCAATTGTAAAGGGTGATGTTTCTTTCTCCACTAATGTGTCATCAGTGTATAGTAGGGCTACAGATTTTTTTGAGTTAATCTTGTATCCTGCCACTTTGCTAAGGTGTTTATCAGCTGTAGGAGTTCCCTGGTAGAGTTTTTCAGGTCACTAATGTAGAATATCATATTGTCTGCAAATAGTGAGAGTTTGACTTCTTTCTTCCTTTCCCATTTGTATTCCCTTGATCTCCTTTTGTTATCTTATTGCTTTAGTTAGAACTTCAAGGACAATATTGAAAAGGTATGGAGGGAGTGGACAGCCTTGTCTTGTCCCTGATTTTAGAGGAATTGGATTGAGTTTCTCTCCATTTAATTTGATGTTGGCTGTTGGCTTGCTGTATATTGCTTTTATTATGTTGAAGTGTTTGCCTGTTATCCCTTATTTCTCCAAGTCCTTTATCATGAAGGGGTATTGGATTTTGTCAAAGGCTTTTTCTGCATCTAGTGAGATGATCATGTGGGATTTTTTCCCTCAGTCTGTTTATATGGTGGATTATATTGATGGGTTTTCATATGTTGAACCATCCTTGCATCCCTGGGATGAAGCCTACTTGATCATGGTGGATGATTTCTCTGATGTGTTCTTGGATTCGATTTGCCAGTATTTTATTGAGAATTTTTGCATCAATGTTCATGAGGGATATTGGCCTATACTTCTCTTTCTTAGTTGTATCTTTGTGTGGCTTAGGCATCAAGGTTATTGTAGCCTCCTAAAAAGAGTTTGGCAATGTCCCTTCTGTTTCTATTGTGTGGAACAATTTGAGAAATATTGGTATTAGCTCTTCTTTGAATTTCTGGTAGAATTCTGCAGTGAATCCATCTGGCCCTGGGCTTCTTTTGGTTGGGAGACTTTTGATGACTGCTTCTATTTCCTTAGAGGTTATAGGTCTGTTTAAGTTGCTTATCTGTTCTTGATTCAATTTTGGTAAGTGATAACTCTCCAGAAAACTGTCCATTTCCTTTAAATTTTCAAATTTTGTGGAGTATAGGTTTTCAAAGTATGACCTGAAGGTTCTCTGGATTTCTTCAGTGTCCGTTGTTATGTCTCACTTTTCATTTCTGATTTTGTTAATTTGCATGTTCTCTCTCTGCCTTTTGGTTAGTTTGGATAATGGATTGTCTATCTGGTTGATTTTCTCGAATAACCAACTCTTGGTTATATTGATTGTTTGAATTGTTTTCTTTGTTTATTCATTTCTGCCCTCAGTTTGATTATTTCTTGGCATCTGCTCCTCCGGGGTGAATTTGCTTCCATTTGTCCTAGAGCTTTAAGCTGTGATGTCAACTCTCTGGTGTGGTTATTCTCTAGTTTCTTCAAGTGACCACGTACAAGAATCAGGTGGAGGAAAAATCTAGCTAAAACCATAGGGAAATGGAATGCAAAGTTTCTCAGTGGATTCCTTTCCTCTAGGAAAGGCCAGTTAAGACCCAAACACAAAACATAAGGGTGATGGTAGTGATGGTGGTGGTTGTGGTGTGTGTGTTTTTAAAGTACCAATATCTCAGAGCAAATATTTATGTTGCCAATCTTGTCTACATGCCAGCCAGATCCCACATCGTGACATGGAGACTTATTATTAATTATGAAAGCTTGTTCAATAGCTTAGGCTTATTCTACTTAGCTTTTATAACTTAAATTCACTCATTTTGATTAATTTACTTTTTGACTAGTGGTTTTATTACACACCTACATGTTGCCCATCCTTCTTACTCTCTGTCTCTTGGTATCACCCTTCCTCTTCCCAGATTTCTTTCTACCCCCAAATCCCACCTACCTATTGGCTGTTTAGATTTTTATTAAACCAATCAGAGTAATTCATCTTTACAGCATACAAAAAATAAGATATTTCACAACAGTTTTACATGTGTAATCACTTGTATCTTTAAAATGTATGAGGCATCATTGTTTTTGAAACATATACTGGTGGATAAATGTGAGTTCACATTGGGTGCATTATAAGATATTAACAAAACATCCTATGATTTTAGAAGAATTCACATCTCTTTTTAGGTAATGATTTGATTTTTTAGAGGACTCTTTCTTTCTGATTACAGGATATTTGTTAATTTGAAAGGAGTTGAGTTGCCTTTACACACTGAGTGCTTTATGATGCAGGAAAGATTAATGAGTAATGAAAAAATAAAAGAACACATCTTAGCTTTCTGCAAGACTAAGATGGGGGATATTTGAAACAAATGCAATTGTTTAGTGAAATGTGACTCAAATCACTGGTCAAAACCTTTGATCTCCTTCTGCCTGATGATCAGTATGCTGTCTGTTGCCCTCATCCTGGGCAGGATGGAAAAAATGATGTTCAATCTGGTGATACTTGTGTACATCACAAGTGCTACACAATACCAAGCTTCCATCCTTTCCCACTGATTTTCTTTTTTCTTTACCTCAGAAATGAGACACTAAATTATGTCACCTGGAGGTAGTTATAACCCTAACTGCTAATATTGCTGATGGCAGAAGCAGAACTGGATCAATGAAGATGTGGTCCCCACATACATGACTTTAGACTCTAGTTTTGACAGCTAATGTAATCTTTGTCTGAGGAAAATGAGTCCCTTGATGAAATTCCTCTTGGATCATAATCTGATTAGAAAACATATGGTGGAGTGGAAATGGAGCAGCGGTGGGGTCTGCTTGCTAGCCTGCTGAGTGAGAATTGATAGGTCCCTTGAGAAGCTGTACAAAGTGGGATCCTACACCCAATTTAAGCATATTATACTTTGATGCTGTGCTGTCACACCTTAGGTTTTTATGGGAAAATTTAAAATCCTGGGTATAGTTTGGACATAGTCAAAAATATGCCATACCTAAGATCTGATCTTTAGAAAGTACATAAATTTTCAGCGGGCACCACTATCTTCTCTTTATATTACTTGTCAAGACAGTGAGCTCTTAAATTTCTCACAATTAAGATGCAAGAATGCTCTCAAAGATTTCCATAAGATCAGTTGACAAGGGCTCTGTGATTTTCCGGAGAGCTTCCACTGACAATGGAAGACTGCCTAGGAACAAAATGGCTGCCTGCACTTGTAGTAAGAGTACACTTAAATATGGCTTCACTGATCTTTTAGCCGTCTCCCAAGAGTAATGATTCATTAAAGACTCCTTAGTGTACTGGTGGTTTTGATTTCTGCATGTGATATGCAAAGGATCAGTGTTCTGTTTAACTGTGAAAAGTGAACTCTCTTTCAGCTATGACTTTATTGTAGAAATACTGCTATGACTGGGAAGGTTGAATTTGTTTTTAGTGCTAATGGATAATAGATAATATATATGTACATATATACCAATACAACTTTATTATAAAAGCTGTAATCTTATTCAGATGTAAATTTGATTTCAAGAAATTTTTGAGCAGGTATTAAATCATTGACAAAGGACAAATAAACTTATGAGTTGAGTTCATTGAATGGAGATAAGTACATGTATGTGTGTGTGTATGTGTGTGTGTGTGAGAGAGAGAGAGAGAGAGAGAGAGAGAGAGAGAGACAGAGAGAGACAGAGACAGAGACAGAGACAGAGAGAATGAGACAGAGAGAAAGACATTAAACATTTTTCTTTAGTTTTGGAAGGATAACTACTCTATAACAGGATTTCTAGAAAACAAAGTTCTATAAAACACTATTGCCTTCACAGAATTATTCTCAGTCAATTTTCTTGAAAACATAAAAGATAAAATGTGGAATCTAGATGATTGTGAAGACTTTTACTATTACACACACAGACACACACACACACACACACACACACACACACACACACACATATATATATATATATATATATATAATTTATTCAGCATTGGGCATTGCAAATCAGTTTTTGCATCAAGAATTGTAATAGGTTGTAGACACAAGACAAGTGAGGCATGGCTCTTGACTGAGGAATTTTGTGACTTACAAAGAGATGTTACCGTAACTATGATACCAGGAGATATAGAAAACATACTAAATTTTGATTAAATTTAAAAAAATTGTTCCAACCTAAGGCTCACAAATATGTAAGTTGAAAAC
The DNA here is from genome assembly GCF_003668045.3 of Cricetulus griseus. Taxonomy (NCBI): domain Eukaryota; kingdom Metazoa; phylum Chordata; class Mammalia; order Rodentia; family Cricetidae; genus Cricetulus; species Cricetulus griseus. The sequence continues at coordinate 166,574,082 of NW_023276806.1, forward strand.
TATATGCCTATTATATATACTTCAGGCATCAGACTAAAACATAACACAGTTTTTAAAGACTTTCTTTTATATTTGGAAATATTTATTTATTTTTAAATACCTGAGCTATCCCTTTAAACTTTCAGAGCTTAATATTCTGGAAGATAAAATGTTTGTGATGCTGGAATAGTTTGTCTATTTTGCACAATAAAACTGTAATATGCTGGCTTATTTTGGTGCCGATGAAGCAAAATAAAAATAAGGTCCAGATGCATATAATTTTATAACATTACAAATATATAAGAATTAAAATATACAACATGGTGAACAGCTCACAGGTGTTTGGCAAACAATAATAGGAGTTTACTTTCCAGGATGAGGTAGATGGAGGAAAATCAAAGCCAGGGCTCTCTGGCATGTTGCCTGGGAGACCAGACAATGAGAATGCACAAAAGTCATAGAGCTTTAACACCATGTTTTCAGAAGCCTTTTTAATTATTTTCTTAATGCTATACTTTTCTAATCAAAATGTTGAACACATAAGATTTGTAACATGAAATACATAAATGGTAAAAATATTAAGCCTATAATAGCTTGGTTAAGACATTCTTTGCCAGTGCGTCTGAAGCATCCCAGCACCTAAATGATTTAATTAGAAAAGGGATGTGGTAATGATTTTCTCTTTCAAACTTCAAAACCTGTCCATGTGTGACAGCATTTGATAAATCAGGCCTATTGAAACTCTCTTATCAGGTCCTGCCAGGTTCCTTCTGTCTCTTATCTTTGCTGACTTACAGTGGTTCTTGGGCCCACTTCTAGATTCTTCTTGCCATAGTAACATTGCAGATCATTGCATCTAAAAATGACCAGGTATATCCAAAATGAGCACCTCTATTGATTCCTAAAGACAGATTCCTATAGACAGCCTCCCACTGCTCTGAACATCATATCAGACCAAAGTTGTATCTCAGGCAGCCATACACAGTCAGATGAAACTAAATTTCTGTTAGGATAATATTTTTCCAGGTCTTGCTACAACATTCTTGCCTATATTTATAAAGTGATTTGCACTAAGATCAATAACTGAAGTGATGATTTTTTTTCTGCTACTATGTGTGACAGAATTTGTTACAATTCAGTGATTGACTAGAAAATATAACTTGCCAGAAAATGTGTTAGCTGCATTTGATATATTAGGTTATAAGTCTAAAACAAAATAGTTCAAAAGACTTTTCTTTTAAAGAAGAAAAAGAGGATGGAAAGGAATTAAGTAAATTACTTATTAATGTTTAATTGAATGATTAATTGAAATATCTTAGTGCATATGTAGCTTAATGAGAATATTCATTATGTTTTATTTTTCTCAATAAAGTCAAAATGCTTCTATTATTAAGGATAATAAAAAGTCATTTTATGCCGACAACATAATCACAAATATTTACATTAATATCTTAGAAGCTTTTATTGAAAATAGATTCTCTTCTCATAAAACACAATATATCCGGATTATAATTTCCCCTCTCTCTATTACTCCAAACTTCTCCTCACCTCCCCTTCTCTCCAGGTCCACTTTCTTTCTGTCTTTCAGTAGAAAAGTACACGTTCCTAAGAAATAACAGCAAAACATAATGGCAGAGTATAATAACACGAAGCAATAACTATGATATTGAAGTTGGCCATGGCAACTCAACAGAAGGAAAAGACTTCCAAGAACAGGCACAAGAGTTAGAGTTTCATTTGTTTTCACAGTCAGGAGTCCTTTAAAAATACTAAGCTAATACCTATAATATACACAGAGGACCTGGTGTAAGATCCATGTAGGCTCTGTGCTTGCTGCTTCAATCTCTGTGTGCCTTGCTTAGTTAATGCTGAGAGCCTTGCTCTCTGGGTGTCCTCCAACCATTATGGCTCTCATACTCTTTCTGTATCCTCTTCTACTGGAATCCCTGAACTCCAATGGGAGGAATTTGACAGGGAATTCCCATTTAGACTCCTGTTTGCATAATGTTTGGCTATAAGTCTCTGCGTCTGTTCCCATCTGTTGCCAGAGGAAGCCTCTCTGATGATGAGTGAATACGGCAGTGATCTAAAATATCATTAGGAGTCATTTTGTTGATATAGAATGTTTTCAATTTCTTACATTATTTCTGTAATGGATCAGTAGTCATTCTATGAGTTTATTTTTGTTTATATCTAGCTGTGAGTTATTTCAGTTTGCTTGTATTAGTGGAGATTTGCTTTGTGTCCAAATATGTGGTCAATTTTGGACAAATTTCCTTGAGGTGCACAAAAGAAGGTACATTTTTTAGTTTTTGGATGAAATGTCCTGTAAATATCTTTTAGGTCCATTTGGTTTATAATGTCTGTTTGCGCTAATATTTTTCTGTTTAGTTTTTGTCTGGATGACCTGTCCATTGTTGAGAGCGAGTTATTGAAGTCTCACATTATTAGTGTGTGGTGGCCAATAAGTGACTTAAGCTACAGTAGTGTTTCTTTTATAAACTTGTATGTCCTTGTTTTGGAGCCATAGATATTAAGAATTGAAATGTCATCTTGGTGGATTTTTCTGTCAATGAGAATGTAGTGTTCTTCTGCATCTCTTTTTATTAATTTTTATTTCAAGTATATTTTTGTTAGATATTAAAATGATAATGCTAGTATGCTTTTTAGATCCATTTGATTGAGACATCTTTTCCTAACCCTTTACTCTGAGGTAATGTCTGTCCTGTGTGTGATTTTTTAATTCATCAGAAGGATGGATCTTATTTTCACATCCATTCTGTGAGTCTGTGCCATTTTATTAGAAACTTGAGACATTTAACATTGAAAGATATAAATGACTGATGATTGTTGATTCATGTTATTGTTGTTGTTCTTAGGGGTGGTGTGTGTGTGTGTGTGTGTGTGTGTTTCTCTTCTTTTGATTTTTAAATAAATATTATTTATTTTCTGTATTTTCTTAGGTTTTAATATCTTTAAGTTGGGGTTTTCCTTGTAGTACCTTCGTTAGGGCTGCATTTATAGATAGTTATAGTTTAAATTTGATTTTATCATAGAATATATTATTTTCTCTGTCTATGGTGATTGGAAGTTTTGCTGTTGACTAGTAGTCTGGGCTGGTATCTGTGACCTCTTAGAATCTGCAGCATATCTGTCCAGGCCATTCTTACTTTTAGAGTCTCCATTAGGAAATCAGGGGTAATTCTAATAGGTCTGCCTTTATATATTAATGTTCTTTGTCCCTTGAAGGACTCAGATTCTTTCTTTTTTCTGTTTGTTTAGTATTTTGATTTTCACATGGTGAGGCGAATTTCTTTTATAGTTTAATTTATTTCATGTCCTATTGCTTCTTGTGCCTTCATAGATATCTACCTCTTTAGGTTCGGGAAATTTTCTTCTATGATTTTGTTGAAAATATATTCCAGGCCTTCAAGCTGGGATTCTTCTCCTTCCTCTATTCATAATATGCTTGGATTTGGTCTTCTTATAGTGTTCCAGATATTATGGATGTTTTGTGTTATGAGTTTGATAGATTTAACATTTTCTTTGAACAATGTATGCATTTCTTCCAGAATATATTCTTGCCTGGGATTCTTTCTTGTATCTTTTGCATTCTTTTGGTGAATCTTGCCTCTGCAGTCCCTATTCTATTTCCTAAATTTTTCACAAATAAAATTTAATTAATTAAATCCCTATTAATATTTAATTGAATCATTAATTGAAGTATCTTGATAATATGTACTTTAATGGGAATATTCATTTTGTACTATCTTCTTCAACAAAGTCTATAAGCTTCTATCATTAAGAATAATCAAAAGACATTTTATGTTGGTGATGTAATCTCATGTATCTATATTAACACCAAGACCTCATAGCAATTAGAATCTTAATGGACCATAAAGTTCACATGTACCATTGATTAAACTGAAGAAATGTGTTACTTCTACAGAGGCTTATGTATAAGTTATTGCAAGGTGAAAACTCGGTGTCCCAAATATATATATATATATATATAATATATATATATATATATATATATATATTTGTGTGTGTGTGTGTGAGAGAGAGAGAGAGAGAGATAGGGGATGCCATTGTGTATGCTGTGAATGTGTGTTTCTCTTATTGGTTGATGAATAAAGCTGTTTTGCCAATGGTCAGACAGGATGTAGCCAGGCAGGAAGTATAGGTGGATACCAGACTAGGAGAATTGTGAGAGGAACTCAGGAGGTGAGTTTCTACGGAGATGCCATGTAGTTGTCAAGAAAACCAGAGCCTTGGACATCACCAGTAAGCCAAGATCATGTGGAGATACACAGATTAATAAAAATGAGTTAATAATTAAGAGAGAGCTATCCAATAGGAAGCCTGAGCTGTTGGCCAAACAGTTTATAATTAATATATCTCTGGGTATTTATTTGGAACTAAATGGCTATAGTCCTGGGAAGGACAGAAATTTCCATCAAAATATAGGTATGTTATATGTTACTTATGTATCCAACTTAATTACTTTGGACTATTCATGACTCAAGGTATTGGACAAAATATTTTGTCCTTTTAGGATATTCAAGACTCTGGAGACAATCCAAGTCTAATAAAACTCATCTTAAAACTGAAACTTACCACTAATGGTAAATGATACACACATCCTAGGGCTTACACATTCTCACCAGACTACCAGGACAGCATGATTCATCTTGACATATCTGGCACTGATAGAATAAGACATGCCAAATGGAAACAGTAGCCAGAAAGGTAATGATACCCAAATTGTCATTGGTAAGCATGGGTCAATTCACCTGAACATTGCTTTTGTTTCACCGGTGTGACTATTTTCCACAAATTGCATGAATTACATTTTAATTGTTAGTTTTTGTATGGAACTGTGCTAAATATATATATATATATTATATATATATATATAATATATATATATATATACATATATATATATGTATGTATATATATCATATACTATTTTAATGTTATTAATTATACTAATTAATGTTAATTATTTCTTTTCAATGTTATATACAATTAGTGTTTTAATTAAGAATTTTAACAATTATTTAGGTTTGCTTTTTCTATTATCTCTAGAAGATAAAATATTTATCTATATAAATGTGTTATACATGATATATAAAATATCTTTGAGGTAATTTTTGCAAATTATTGTAGTATAATATATTTTAATACCTATATTATCAATCTTTTGAAATTTTTGAAAATATACTATTTTAGGCTAATTTGCATTTACTAATGTAGATGTAAGTCTTATTCAACAAAAGGGAAATCATGCCTGGTACTGGAAACCTAGTCAACTTCTCAGAACTAGTAAGGTAATGGATCTTAGAAATGAATGTACAAAACAACTTCACTAGACTAGCAAAATTCCTTAACACATTTTTTATTCTCATACCCACAGATAACTGTTTCTGCCCATACTTATCAAAGAGGCTTCTCTTCATGGCAGATGGAGATCACTGATGCCACAGTTCTATTGCTCAGTGTAGTGGAGGATGCCCCTAGTCAATGAAGCCCTGAGGGTATGTGCATTGTCATCTGGGTGCATTCTGGGAAGGCTCAGTTATCTGGGGGATTGTCAAAGCAGTATCTCATTTGGTCCTGGCTCAAGAGAAATGACAAATTTTCTCTGGAGTCCAAGTATGCCTGCTTATGGATGACTGATCTCTGTGTACAGAGACTAGTCACTGTGGCTTCCTCCTCCAGGATATTATAGCCTGAATATGTGACTACAGAGATCCCTTCAGAGAATAAATAACCCTTCAGCATGTATTTTTTCAAATAACAAACAATGAAGTTCCAGATTGTGGTGTTAGCAATAGTGGTAGAATACCACCTGATCTCAGTTTTATTGTTCATGCCTTTGTGTGTCTGTCCTTTCTTCATTCTCTCCTCAGCCTGAGCCAGGGTTCTGGAGCCTAAGCAAATTAGATCAGCACAGATTAGAGATCATCAGGGAGGAGAAAAGTGGGAGGGTAATAAGAGTCCAAATAACAGGGAATCTGCTATAAAACAGTTTCCTAGAAATGGCTGCATAAATGTGACTGGAAAAATAATGATATCAACAGACATGGTAACTTGGAATGGGGACTATTTTACGGGCATGCCATCCCTAGAAATGAACAATAGTCATGCATAATGACTGTTAGGAGAGGAAAAATTATCATCTACATAGTGATCAGTCCTGAAACTGTGTGCATACAAAATAAAAATAAAAATTCACTCAGCAGATTGTATTTGTGTGTTTGTTTGTACATATGCATGTGTGTGTGTGTGTGTGCGTGCGTGCGTGCGTGCGTGCGTGCGTGCATGCGTGTGTGTGTGTGTGTGTGTGTGTGTGTGTGTGTGTGTGCAACACATAATCAAATAAAGAAAAAGGCTTTCAATATTTGAGTGGAGATTCAGGGGAAGGTTGGAAGGAGACCTGAGATGGGATGGAGGGAACAAAGAAAAAGGGAGAAAAGAATCTGCATTACTTCTGTGCACACTAAAAATACTTCTCTGGGGGTATTAATTTTTTTACTACAAAGATGTAGCATTGGCATTTACACATAAATACAGTGACTTCATTTAGATTTGCACTTTCAAGTAACTCATGTCCCCAAATATTCCACATGTCCCTATTGATGTTTCCTTTAGATTTCTGTAACAAGTCACTGAATGCAAAGTAATTTGGAGCTGTGAAGACTGGAATCTTCACACTGATTTGCAAAACCAACATTTCATTAACAAGCTTTAAATGCAGTCTACATAGTACTTTCCCTTACAATCTAGTGACTTTTCTTATTTCACTAAAACATACTTCAGTCATCTAGATAATAATTTCCACAACTCTTCTCCAGAATTACTTTGAAAATTTTACTTAAAATATTATGGCCCACAAATTCATTTTATATGGTGTCTATTTTTTAAAAAAATTAGTTTTAGGATTAGAAATTTTATAACCAATACTATTTGCCCAATTTACTCAAGGACAACCTTCATTCACATGATCTAGTCTGTGTAGAAAATGAAGTCAGCCAGCCTTTAAAAACACCTGCCACAACAACTGGACAATATGGCACAGACTGATCAAACTACATCTCAGAAGTCATAGGTGCCAAGAGAGAACTCTATTCCCATGAAAGAAGTTAGTTCTATTTCAGTGGCACTTTCCTCTTTCACCTGCATTGCCTCATGACACTGAGTAACACCTGTTAAAAAGAAGTGCCAAAGTATAAATATTTGAACAGACAGAGATGACTTCCTTTGCCAAAAACTTCAGTTGTGTTGCAACAGCTGGCAGTATCATCAGTGATGGAGAGTCATTTGAAATTTGCTTTAATTCAGAGAATGCTCAAAAGCAGAAATGCTGAATGCTCTCTCATAAGGCCAAGCATCATATCAGTAAAGAATGGGATGTATTTCCCACCCTTCCAGGGGTTCAAAGGATGTGAGGATGAAATATTCTGCATCTTGTCCTTATTCCAGTATAGTTTTATTCTTCGAGAATGCATTTAGAAAATATTTTCATTTGTCACTGAATTCCTAGGACACATTCATAGAGTCATTGTGTGGACATTATAAAATTACTACTTATACAAACAATAATATTGTTAACAATTCCTAGGCCACAAGCATATGCACCATGTTATTACAGTGTATAGCATAGGTCATTTCTACATTCTAACATCTTTGGTACTGGATAGTAGTGTGTGTGATAATAAAGAGGAAACAGAAACACCAATCTACACACAAAGTAATTTGACCTACAGAGCTGTCCGGCCTGAAAAACATTCTAGACAAAGCTTGTACCAATAATCAACCAATATTGATTTGACTTAAGCCCCCTTCGTGAAATTGAACCCATACCTGAATCTACTTCAGAAACTAAGTATATGAGACTATATGGATAGCCCAGAATTTTAGCATACAACAAAATGCTACTGGTCTAAAAGGAAAAAAAACAATGATATTACTCCTAATGATATTCTTCTATACTCATAGAGCAGTGCCCTATTCAGCCATTATCAGAAAAGCTTACTGCTATAGCAGAGGGGAATGAATACAGTGACCCATACCCAGATAGTATATAGTGAATGAGAGACCTTTAAAGATTCACCATTACATGGGATTCTCTATCAAATCCTTTCTGTTGGTGCTCAAGGAGCCCTGTGGAAGAGGAGGGAGAAAGTATGATCCAGAGGGATGGGGGATACCAAGAAAGTAAGGGCCCCTGAAGAACAAAATCAAAGTTCTAAGGAACCCACAAAGACTGAGCCAGGCTGTGTGAGTTTCCATCAGGTCCTCTGCATATATTCAAATTTGCCTTATAACTTTTAATTCATTTTGACTTTTGTAATAACAGCTTACAATATAAACAGATTTTACCATGCTCAAATTTGTTGTTTGATAATATTATTACTTTTTCTTTAAGTGTTGCCAAATATTAAGATATATTTAAGGTATAGATATAATATGTGACCTAAATCTGATTGAGATTATAATGTCACCATTTTTCACCTACACATTGTGTATGGTCTTTGGGTGCAATGGTACACATGAAGATTTGCCCCTTAGGTTAATTATTTCTTCTGAACAGTGAAAACTATCTACTTGAGACTTTTATTCTATGTTCCACGGTTATTTGTTTTCCCAAAAATAAGTCCAGATGTGGTGGTTTGTTTCATTTGTTTCCTTCATGTGTTTTATCATTTATGTATAAAGAAATAATTTTTATAATTTATTTACCTTTTTTGAGATCATATTTTAACATTTTCCCTTTCCTTTTCCTTCCTTCAAAGTCTTCCATATACTCCTCCATAATCTCCTTCAAATTTGTGTCTTCTTTTTCTTTTACTAATTGTTGTTGTATACATACTATATATATATATATATATATAATATATATATATATATTCCTAAATATAGCCTGTTCAGGCCTTATAATATTGACTTTTTGGGCACTGGAAAACCAATTGGTATGTTCTTCCCTAGGGAGAGTCAACTATCCCATTCTGAGCTTTCTTTAACTGCCTATAGATATGGGGTTGTATTGGGGCCACATGGACTCCTCTCCATTCAGCTTGGCATGTTCATTGGTGCTACCCTTGTTCAGCTCACATTTGAGTGATCATATCAGCTAGATGTTGTGGGTGTAACTTCTGATTTATTCAGAGACAATCTCACACAAAACTTCAAGATCCTTAGGTTCTTACATTTTTCTCTGCCCCTTCTGTATGATTTCTTTCTTCTTTAAATTAAATTTATTCATTTATTTTACATCTAATCAGTTTCCACTCCTCCTGTTAATTCCCCCACATCCCCTCTGTGCCCCTGAGTCAACTGCTCTGTTTCTGTTCAGAAAGGGGAAGACCTCTCTCCCATGGGTATCAACAAAGTATGGAATATCATGTTGAATTAGGACTAAGTTCTTCCTCTCATATTAAGGCTTGGTAAGTCAAATCATTATGAGGAGTAGGTTACCCAAAGCCTGTCAAAGTATGAGGGACTATGAGTTCCCAAGTAGATGGAGTTATACAACTGTCTTAGTTCCATCTCATGTGAGCTCCTTAACTGTTGGTCCAGTGTCTGTGAGCTCCTATGAGCCCAGGTTAGTTGTCTCTGTGGGTTCCCTTGTGATGATGACCTTGACATAATCAAACTGAGGGCTTAAATTAATAAACTAGAAACAAAGAGAACATTATAAAAAAAAACCAAAGAGAACAATGAAACAAAGAGTTGGTTCTTTGGGAAAATCAACAAGATAGACAAAACTTTATTCAAACTAACTAAAAGACACATAGAGAATATTAATTAATAAAGTCAAAACAAAAAGGTGATATCACAATAGACAATGAGGAAATCCATAGAATCTTTAGGTCATACTTCAAAAACCTGTATTCCACAAAATTGGAAAATCTAAAAGAAATGGACAAATTTCTGGATAGACACCACATTCCAAAATTAAATCAAGACCACATAAACAATTTAAATAGACCTATAATCCCTAAGGAAATAGAAGCAGTCATTAAAAGTCTCCCAACCAATATACCACAATATCCAGCAATTCCACTCTTAGGCATATACCCACAAGATGTACATTCATACAACAAGGACATCTGTTCAATCATGTTCATAGCAGCATTATTTGTAATGCTCAACTGAGGAATGGATGGAGAAAATGTGGTACATTTACACAATGGAGTACGACTCAGCAGAAAATAAACAATGGAATCTTGAAATCCACAGGCAAATAGATGTGAAAGACCCGCTCGGAATGCTTCTGCATGCCCCCTGCCCCTCTGTCTTTCCGCCTGTGTCGGTGCTGGGTGTTCTCTCTGGAGCAGGTGGGAAGAGCAGTTGACCGAGGGCAGCGCGGCGGGGACTAGCAGGGCAGGGCCAGGGTTCGGCCAGGGGCTGGAGAATGCAGCACGGGCGGCGCCTGGAAGGGGAACTTGAGCTGGGAGAGCAGCGGTGCTGCTTGTCCAGGAGCTGCGAGCGGGGAGCCGCCTCCAAGGCCAAGGACACGGGGGCCGCAGAGCTGCTGGGTCCTCCCAAGCCTTCACCCCGGCAGGGCTCGCGCCCCCGGCCCACCCCGCCTGGCACCACGCCTCGGGGCTGGGGCCGAGCAATGAGCACCAGGTGGGCCGGCCCGAGGACGAGCACCAGGTGGGCCGGCACGAGGGCGAGCACCAGGTGGGCAGGCACGAGAGCGAACACCAAGTGAGCCGGCCTAGCCCCCCCCCCACCGCCGTCCCAAGGTCTCCGCCCCCAAGGTCAGCTATCCGGACGCGGAGGGAATTGAATCTGTTGTACCAGACACCAGACCTTGAGAATATGCTGATCTGGAATGGCTCTGTGTCTCATTTGAACCATCCAATAGAAATGATTCTGTATTTCGCCTCATTTGAAAGACTCTGTGTTTCACCTCATTTGAATAACTCTATACTTCGCCTCATTTGAATAACCCTGTATAGCGCCTCATTTACATTTACCAATGGGAATAGCTCTGTACAGTGCCTCATTAGAATTATCCAATAGAATCCCTGCTTCTAGCTTGCGCCTTTTTCCCTATATAAGGACCCCTTTCCCTTGGCTCGGCGTGCTTAGCCACACAGAAGCTAAGTCGCCCCGGGTACCCGCGTCTCTAAGAAAACCTCTTGCGGTTTTGCATCCAAGTCTGTGGTCTCGCTGATTCCTGGGTGCGTGTCTCCTTCTACGAAAGTACCTCTTCGGGGGTCTTTCAGATGGAATTAGAAGAAATCATCCTGTGTGAGGTAACCCAGTAGAAAAAAAAGACAATTATGGTATGTACTCACTCATATATGGATTTTAGATCTAGAACAAAGAAGTAGCACCTACATTCCACACCACCAGAGAATCTAGGAAACAAGGAAGACCCTAAGAGAGACACACATGGTCCCCCAGAGAAGAGGAAAGGGACAAGATCTCCTGAGCAAATCGGAGCATGGGGGAGGGGAGAGGGAGTTAGAGGAAAGAGAAAGGGAGAAGAGGAGGGGAGAGAAGGACATGAGGGAATAGGAAGATCTAGTGAGGGGAAGAATAGAGGAGAGCATTAAAAGAGATACCATCATAGAGGGAGCCATTATAGGTTTAAAGAGAAATCTGGCACTAGGGAAATGTCCATAGACCAACAAGGTTGACCCCAGCTAACAATCTAAGCAATAGTCAAGAGACTACCTTAAAAGCCCTTCTCTGATAATGAGATTGATGACTGGCTTATATGCCATCCTAATTCCTGCATCCAGTAGCTGATGAAAGTAGAAGCAGAAACCCATAGCTAAACACTGAGCCGAACTCTGGAATCCAGTTGCAGAGAGGGAGAAGTGATGAGTAAAGGGGTCAAGACCAGGCTGAAGAAACCCACAGAAACAGCTGACCTGAACAAGGGGTTGCTAGTGGACCCCAGCCTGATAGCTGGGACACCAGCATAGGACTGTTAAATGAAAAGCCTCCCAAGTAAATAAAGCCCAGGGCTGCATGGTCTCAGTGCAGAATTCTATCAGTCTTTCAAAGAAGAGCTAATACCAGAATTCCTCAAATAGTTCCACACAATTGAAACAGAAGGAACATTTCCAAATTCTTTTTGTGCGGTTACAGTCACCCTGCTACCCATACCACACAGAGACCCAAAGAAGAAAGAATTGCAGACAAATTTCCCTCATGAACATAGATGCAAAAATACTCAACAAAATACTGGCAAACAGAATTGAAGAATACTTCAAAAAGATCACCTATCATGATCAAGTAGGCTTCATCCCAGTGATCCAACATATGAAAATATGGCTCAACATACAAAAATCATGTTTTATTTTTAAACTATAGATTTGTTTGTGAGAAAGCAATCTATGTTGGATATGCTCTTCTTTTAATCAAAACCTGTGGTTTCCAGTCCATATTTTTTACCTCTTTAAGAAGCATTCTAAGGCCAGATAACCTTTGCTGAACTCTTTGTTCTCTCTGATTTTATCCTTCAACCATTTCCTTTATCTTATACTTTCTTCTGCTATACAATCCTGTTCCTGTTCTTTAGAAGCCCCTCAGTGCCATTCTTATCTTCTCTAGGGCCAATCTGCTTGGGCATCTTAGTCCCAGAATTGTTAGAAAGTACTTTTAAACATGCACGCATGCATGCACGCACTATAACCCACATGTACATTAGTATTACTTCAGGATCAAGAATACCTTGGAAGAACCTCTGAAGTCACACATAGTTGTCTTGAATTTCTTCTTCCATATGACACTTGCAAGTCTGCAGTGATATCATCCTATTTCCAAGAGAATTCATGATTAACGATGAAGGTAGAAGTTGTTGCAGAATTGCATTTGTGTTTTTTCAGTATACTTTATCAAGTTCCAGCAACCTCACTCACTACACAGAGTATGCCAGGGCAGTAATTGTTTAAAAACTGCTGTAAACCTTCAATCCTTTGGTTGTTTTGAATATGTGGTGTTCAGAAGCAACAGTATCACTTTGACATAGGCTTGATATCACCAATAAAAGGAGGAGGTGTAGATCATTATGAGCAATACTTGGAATGTCAAAAAGGTGTATTCTTGGTAGACAGCAGTGAGCCTCAGGATATCGAAGGCCTGGGTTGTTTATGTCTTCATTGCTTTCATAATACCCTAGGAGTGAGTATCTCCTGATATGGTTGAAAACTATAGGTTCTCACTATGATAGATCACCCAGGGTTTTAATTTGTTACCAAGGAAGACTTCCCCTGTTCATAGAAGGCTTGAAATAGCATTATCTTTTCTAATTATGGATGAAACTCCCTACAGGCATCCATTGCAGAGTAGAAAAGTTGCATCCCCAGTGGGAACTTTCTCTGCAAAGTTATTTTCGTCCACCAGTTTACCTGGTTCCTGAAAATTCATTGGCTGTTTTTGTATCAGCACCCCTAGATGTTTAGGATTTTCCAAACATAGTAAAGTGCTTAAATCTTCCACAACTCATAATAGGTTCAACACCACTCTCTGTGTCAGACTGTCTTTTAAATGCCACACACATACTCCATGCTTTGCCCATGATTGCCACAGCACTGAATGCAGTGTGTTTCACTGTGTGGTCCTCAACAAGGTTATTAGAAGTTTCTGTATGTTCGGCATAGGTTGTTTCTCCTGGAGTTTATCCTGGTTTCATTGCCTCCAATGGAGCAGAAACTTTAACAGCTTCTGTCACTTTTCTCTTGTACTTGAGGATCATAGCTCCAGTGGAATGGAAAATGCCAGACCACTGCACAGCAACCATCACTGATGTTCCACTCTCGTAGTCCTTAATCACTTTTTAATTTAATTTCCAGGAAAATCACTTCATATGACCTCTTGCTGACAGTGTGAGCAATGGAGGTTTTATACTAAGGGGCCATGATTAATAAAACGACTGAGATCAAATCAAATACACAAAGAAAAGATGCTGCCAGAAGACTCACTAAGCACAAGATAAATGAAGCTACTATATCCATGCAACACAGCATCCCTTGTTACTTCTTTGGCTAATAAATATGAAACAAGTATAATAAAATGATAACAGTAAAATTTTTGTAAATATATAAACTGGTAGCATAATAATCTTTTATCATAGGCAAGTTTTATGGACTGTATATTATAATATTATATATAGTATGTTTTTGCATGCCAGATGGTAAATATGTTTAAACTATTCTTATCACAATATATGAGAAGTGCTTTGTGGTTATAAGCAAAGACTTTCACAATACTAAGTGATATGAATTTTAAACTTCATTCTAATCACTAAGATCTTCGTTCATACAGAAGAACTGTCACTGACTGAAAAACTGCTGAGTAGCACATAATTGCAAACACATGCCTTGTTTTAGTCATTTCTCTTTCCAAGAGCCTACTAACACATTAGAGACACAAACAGCTTTTACTGTTAGGAATAAAGTGGCAAGGGTTGGGACTGAAACTAAGGCCAATCTCTGGTCCTGCTGCACAGACTGTGATGGAAGGCTGTCGGATGGGAAACAGAGACATGTAGATGTGACTTATATTTAAAGTTTTATTGAGGGGAGGTAAGAAATTAAAGGAAGGAATGAGAAAAGAGGTAAAGAGACAGAGTAACAGATATAGAGAGAGGACAGAAGAGAAAGAAATGGGGGAAAAGAAAGGAAAAGTCCTGTCTGTCCCTGTAGAGGAACAACAGGAAAGAGAACAGAAGTGAGTGGAAGTTTTCTTTTTCTTTTTTATTTAACTTCTTTAATTACTACTCATATTTCATATCCATCCCCCCATTTCCTATCCCTCCCACCCTAACATGTTCCCCCACAACTCCCAACTAACCATCCCTAAAGTCCTCCCTAGGGATATTGAGGCCCTACACCAGGGACCTTCAAAGTCTGTTATATTGTTTGGGCAAGGGCCTAGGCCCTCCTTGCTGTATCTGGGCTGCAACAGTATCCCTCCATCGGGAATGGGCTCCCAAAGTCCATATGTGCTCTAGGGTTAAAGACTGGCTCCACTGTTAGAGGTCCCATAGACTGTCTTGGCCTCCTAGTTGGCACCCACATTCAGAGGGCTTGTTTCAGTCTAATGCTGTTTCTGCAGCTTTATGACTAGGGTCTCCACTATGCTCTCACTAGGTCAGGTCAACCGTTTCTGCAGGTTTTTGCAGCACCTTCTTGGCTTCTTTGCTCATCCCTTCTCCCTCTCCATAACTGGATTCCAGGGGTATGGTTCAGTGCTTACCAGTGGGTGCCTGTTTCTGCTTCGAACAGCTACTGAATGAAGGCTCTAGGAGTGGTAACCAAGGTAGACACCAATCTCATTATAGGGGAAGGGCATCGATGGCATTTTCTCCACCACAGTTTGGATTCTCAGTTGGGGTCATCCCTGTGGATCCCCTAACATTTCCACTGTGCCAGACCTCTCCATACCTGTACTGTCTCCCTCTATCAAGGCATCTCCTTTCTTGTCCTCCTCTATACCTCCCCTGTCTCAGGCCTCTTGTTCTTCTTCTCCCTCCCCTTCTTCCCTTCCTACCTCCTTCTGCTCAACCCCTGCCCCATGCTCCCACTTTGTTCAGGGGTTCTTGTCTTCCTCCCCTTCTTTGAGGGACTATGCAATCTTCTCTTGGGGTCCTTGTTTCCTAGATCCTCTGGCAGTGTGGATTTTAGACTTGTAATCTTTTGTTCTATGTCTAAAAATCATACATGAGTGAGTAGATACCATGTTTATCTTTTTGTGACTGGATTACCTCACTCAGAATGGTTTCTTCTAGTTCCATCCATTTCCCTGTGAATTTCAAGATTGCATTATTTTTTTTCTACTGAGTAGTACTCCATTGTGTAAATGTACCACATTTTCTCTATCCATTCTTCAGTTGAGGGGCATCTAGGTTGCTTCTATGTTCTGGCTATTACAAATAATGCTGCCATTAACATAGTTGAACATATGTCTTTATTGCATGAATGTGCATTCTTTGGGTATATGCCCAAGAGAGAACTACTGCTGGATCTTGAGGTAGACTGATTCCCATTTTGATGAGAAACTGCCATACTGATTTCCAAAGTGGTTGTACAAGTTTGCACCCCCACCAGCAATGCAGGAGGGTCCTTCTTTCTCCACATCCTCTCCAGTATAGACTCTCATTGGTGTTATTAATTTTAGCTATTCTGATAGGAGTAAGATGGTATCTCAGAGTGGTTTTGAGCTACATTTTCCTGATTGCTAAGGATGTTGAGCACTTTCTCAAGTGTCTTTCATCCATTTTAGATACCTCTGTTGAGAATTCTCTATTTAGTTCTGCACTCCACTTTTTAATTGCATTGGTTTGATTGCATTTAATTGCATTGTTTGGTGTTTTGGTGGCTAGCTTCTTGAGTTAATTGTATATTTTGGTGATCAGCCCTCTGTCAGATGTGGGGTTGGTGAAGATATTTTCCCATTCTGTGGCCTGGTGTTTTGTCTTGCTGACTGTGTCCTTTGCCTTACAGAAGCTTCTCAATTTCAGGAGGTCCCATTTATTAATTGTTTATTAATTGATTTCAATATTTATACTACTGGTGTTAGGTTCAGAAAGCAGTCTCCTCTACCAATTTGTTAGAGGGTATCGCATATTCCTGAAGTCTGGATCAGTCCCATGCTGGTATTCTAGCTATCAGTATGGGAATCAAGAGTTCCCCAATGTTCAGGTCAGCTGTTTCTGTGGGTTTCACCAGCGTGGTCTGGACCCCTTTGCTTTTCACTCATCCTTCTCTGTGACTTGATTCCAATTCAATTCAGTGATTAGTTGTGGGTGTCTTCTTCTATTTCCATCAGCTGCTGGATGAAGGCTACAGGATCGCATAAAAGTTAGTTATCAATCTCATCATCATGGGAGTGCATTTAAGGTAGCCTCTCCTCTGTTGCTTAGATTGTTAGCTGGTGTCATCTTTGTAGATCTCCAGACCTTTCCCTAGTGCCTGATTTTTCTGTAAACCTAAAATGTCTCCCTCTATTGTGGTATCTCCATTCTTGTTGTCATCAATTCTTCCCCTGACTCAACCTTTCTGCTCCCTCATGTCCTCTGCATTGCTCCTCTTCTCCCCTTCTCATTCTCCTAGCTCTCTCCCCCCTCTTCCTGTGCTCCCAATTTGCTCAGGAGATCTTGACCCTCTCCCCTTCTCCAGGGGACCATGCATGTCTCTCTTAGGGTCCTCCTTGTTTACTAGCTTCTTTGACAGTGTGGATTGTAGGCTGGTAATCCTTTACTCTATGCCTAAAATCTGCATATGAGTGAGTACATACCATGTTTGTCTTTTTGTGATTGGGTTACTCGCTCAGAATGGTTTCTTCTAGTTCCATCCATTTTCCTGCAAATTTCAAGATTCCATTGTTTTTTTCTGCTGATTAGTAATCCATTGTGTAAATGTACCACATTTTCTCTATCTATTCTTCGGTTGAGGGGCATCTAGGCTGCTTCCAGTTTTTGGCTATTACAAATAGTGGTGCTAGGAACATCGTTGAACAGATGTCTTTGTTGTATGAAGGTGCTTCTTTTGGGTATATGCCTCAGAGTGGAGTTGCAGGATCTTGTGGTAGACTGATTGCCATTTCCTTGAGGAGTAAGGAGACTGATTTCTAAAGTGGCTGTACAAGTTGTGTGCCCCACTTTTTAATTTCATGGATTGGTGTTTTGGTGGCTAGCTTTTGAGTTTATTGTATATTTTGGAAATCAGCGATCTGTCATATGTGGGGTTGGTGAAGATGTTTTCCCATTCTGTGGGCTGTCATTTTCTCTTAATGACTGTGTCCTTTGCCTAACAGAAGTTTCTCAGTTTCAGGAGGTCCCATTTATTAATTACAGATCTAAATTTCTGTGCTACTTGTGTTATGTTGAGGAAGCTATCTCCTGTACCAATATGTTCAAGGGTGTCTCCCTCTTTCTCTTCTAGAAGGTTCACTGTGGCTGGATTTCTGTTGAGATGTTTGTTTCATTGGGACTTAAATTTTGTGCATGGTGAATGATATGGATCTATTTGCAATCCAGTGCATGCCTGAATTCAGTTGTGCCAGCACCATTTGTTGAGGATGCCATCTTTTTTCCATTTTATAGATTTAGCATGTTTGTCAAAAATCAGGTGTTCATTGGTGTGTGTGTCTTAATATCAGGATATTCAATTTGATTCCATTGGTGTATCTATTTTTTGTAACCATACCAAGCTGTTTTTAGGACTATGGCTGTATAATAGAGCTTGAAGTCAGGGATGGTGATGCCTCCAGAGATTCCCTTATTGTACAGGGTTGTTTTGGCTATCCTGAGTTTTTTGTTTTTCCATATAAAGTTGAGTATTGTTCTTTCAAGGTCAGTGAAGAACTGTGTTGGGATTTTGATGGGGATTGCATTGAATCTGTAGATTGCTTTTGGCAAGATTACCATTTTTAATATGTTGATTCTACCTATCCAAGAGCATGGGAGATCTTTCCATTTTCTGGTAACTTCTTTAATTTCTTTCCTTAAAGACTCAAAGTTCTTGCTGTACAGGTCTTTCACTTGTTTGGTTAGCGTTACTCCAATATATTTTATTCACTTGTTTGTGGATATTGTCAAGGGTGATGTTTCTCTGATTTCTTTCTCATTCTGTTTATCATCTGTATATAGTAGGGCTACTGATTTTTTTGAGTTAATTTTGTGTCTTGCTACTTTGCTGAAGGTGCTTATCAGGAGTTCCCTGGTAGAGTTTATTTCTGGTCACTTATGTAGACTATCATATCATCTGCAAATAGTGAAAGTTTGAATTCTTCCTTTCCAATTTGTATCCCCTTGATCTCCTTTTGTTGTCTTATGGCTCTCGCTAGGACTTCAAGGACAACATTGCAAAGATATGGAGAGAGGGGACAACCTTGTTTTGTTCTTGATTTCTGAGGAATCACTTTGAGTTTCTCTCCATTTACTTTGATGTTGGCTGTTGGTTTGCTATATATTGCTTTTATCATATATAGATATGTTCCTGTTATCCTGTTCTCTCCAAGATCTTTATCATGAAGGAATGCTGGATTTTGTCTAAGGGTTTTTCAGCATCTAGTGAGATGATCATATGGTTTTTCTTTTTCAGTTTGTTTATATGGTGGATTACATTGAAGGATTTTAGTATGTTGAACCATCCTTGCATCCCTGGGATGAAGCCTACTTGATCATGGTGGATGATTTTTCTGATGTGTTCTTGGATTTGATTGGCCAATATTTCGTTAAGTATTTTTTGCATCAATGTTCATGAGGGATATTGGTCTGTAGGTCTTTTTTTTAGTTGTATCTTTGTGTGGCTTTCGTATTAAAGTAATTGTAGCCTCGTAAAAAGAGGTTGGAAATGTCCCTACTGCTTCTATTGTGCAGAACAGTTTGAGGAGTACTGGAATTAGCTCTTGTAGAATTCTGGTAGAATTCTGAAGTGAAGCCATCTGGCCCTGGCCTATTCTTGGTTGGAAAGCTTTTGATGACTGCTTTCATTTCGTTAGTGGTTATAGGTCGATTTAAACTGCTTATCTGTTCTTAGTTTAATTTTGGTAAGTGATATCTATCCAGAAAATGGATATTATCCATTTCCTTTAGATTTTTTAATTTTGTGAAGTACAGGTTTTCAAAATATGACCTGATGATTCTCTGGATTTCCTCAGTGTCTGTTGTTATATCCCCCTTTCATTTCTGAGTTTGTTAACTCTTGTGCTCTCTCTCTCTGCCTTTTGGTTAGTTTGGATAGGGTTTTGTCTATCTTTTTGATCTTCTCAAAGAACCAACTCTTTGTTTCATTGATTCTTTGTAATGTTTTCCTAGTTTCTACTTTATTAATTTTAGCCCTCAGTTTGATTATTTCCTGGCGTCTACTCCTCCAAGTGATTTTGCTTCTTTTTGTTCTAAATCTTTCAGTTGTTCTGTCAACTCTCTAGTGTGACTATTGTCCAGTTTCTTCATGGGGGCACTTACTGCTATGAACTTTACTCTTAGCACTGCTTTTAGAGAGTCCCACAAGTTTGGGTATGTTATGTCTATATTCTCATTAAATTCCAGGAAGTCCTTAATTTCACTTTTTATTTCTTGCTTGACCCAGGAATGGTGCAATTAAGTGTTATTAAATTTCCATGTGTTTGTAGGGTTTCTGCAATTTGTATTGCTGTTGAATTCTAATCTTAAAGCATGGTGCTCTGATAAGATCCAGGGGATTATTTCAATTTTTTTGTATCTGTGGAGGTTTGCTATGTTGCCAGGTATGTGGTCAATTTTAGAGAAGGTTCCATGTGGTGCTGAGAAGAAGGTATATTCTTTTGTGTTTGGATGGGTTGTTCTATAGATGTCTGTTAATCCCAATTGGATCATAACTTCTGTTAGATCCTTTCTTTATTTGTTAAGTTTCTGTCTGATGGTCCTGTCTAGTGGTGAAAGAGAGGTCTCTTACTATAAGTGTGTGTGGTTTTATGTATGATTTGAGCTTTAGTAATGTTACTTTTACAAATGTGGTTGCCTTCCTATTTGCAGCATAGATGTTTAGGATTGAGACTTCATCTTGATGGACTTTTCCTGTGATGAGTATGAAATGCTCTTCTTCATCTCTTTTGATTGATTTTAGTCTAAAGTCTAATTTGTTAGATATTAGGATTGCTACAACAGCTTGTTTCTTGGGTCCATTTGATTGGAAAAGCTTTTCCCAACCCCTTACTCTGAAGTAATGCCTGTCTCTGAAGATGAAGTTTGTTTCTTGCATACAGGTGAAGGATAGATTCTGTCTTCATATCCATACTGTTAACCTGTATCTTTTTATAGGCAGGTTAAGACTATTGACATTGAGGGATATTAATATCCATTGATTGTTGGTTCTTGTTTGTTTTAGATTTATTGTTGGTGGTGTCATTGTGTGTGGATTTTGACCTCCTGTTTCTTTTCCTATTTGGTAAAGTTGGATTATCTATTACCTATGTTTTTGTGAGTGTAGTTATCTTCGTTGGGTTGGAGTTTTCCCTCTAGTACTTTCTGTTGTGCTGAATTTGTGGTTATGTATTGTTTAAATCTGGTTTTGTCATGGAATATCCTGTTTTCTCCATCTATAGTAATTGAAAGCTTTGCTGGGTACAGTAGTCTGGGTTGGCATCCATGTTCCCTTAGTGTTTGTAAGTCATATATCCAGGAACTTTTGGCTTTCAAAGTTTCCATTGAGAAGTCAGGTATGATTCTGATAGGTCTGCCTTTATATGTTACTTGACCTTTTTCCTTTTCTGGTCTTAATCTTTTCTCTTTATTCTGTAAGTTATGTGTTTTGATTATTATGTGGTGAGGTGAGTTCTTTTTGTGGTCCAGTCTATTTGGTGTTCTGTAAGCTTCTTATACTTTCATAGGCATGTCCTTCTGTAGGTTGGGGAAGATTTCTCCTATGATTCTGTTTAATATGTTTTCTGTGCCTTTGAGCTGTATTTCTTCACCTTCTTCTATACCTATTATTCTTAGATCTGGCCTTTACATGGTGTCCAATATTTCCTAGATATTTTGTGTTAGAGATTTGTAGGACTTCATTTGTTTGATTGTTTTTTCTTTAGATTCTTTAAGAGAATTACTTATATCTTGAATTTTTGCTTGTTTTTTTCTTCTATTTCTTTAGGAGATTTTCTTGATTCTTCTTTAAGGGTCTCGAACATCTTCATGAAGTAGATTTTTAGGTCTGTCTCTTCTTCATCCTCTGTGTTGTGCTTTTCAGATCTTGCTGGTATGGAGTCCCTAGATTCTAGTAGTATCATATTGGTCTTTCTCTTGAGTGTGCTATTTTTCTGCCTTCCCCCATCTCTTCTTCCAGTGTGTGCAGGTAGGGTCTCTCTTTCTCCTCTTGTCACTCGGTGGTGTGTGTGGTCCTAGACTTAAATGTCTGCAGATTTGGATGGTTTTGCTTCCCGTGGTAGTCTCCTCACTCAGGAGAGGTTGGGACAGCAGAGGGGGAAGGAATAGTGAGGTAATTCCAGACTCATGGAGGTCCTTCCTGTCTGGGCAGGTCCACTGTATGCAGCTGCAAGCCCACAGAGTTTCTAGGGTGATGGGGACCTTGGGCAGGAGTAAGGCTCAGGAGAGTGATGTATTTCCAGACTCAAGGAGGTCCTTCCTGTCTGGGAGGGTCTACTCTATGAAGGTTGGGCTCAGGAGAGGTCAGGAATGCAGAGGGGGAAGGAAGAGTCACTTTATGTTTTCTATAAGCTACAATTCTACAATCTTGGTATTCTTCTGATTTAATACAATATTATTTTATCAATATTTTCTTCATGTTTTATATTTGGAAAATATAGAATAATCTTCTTTACATGGCATCATGTTTTTCCTTTTGGTATTCAAATACATTTTCTAGAGAGCTAGGGGAGGTTGTAGCAGAGAATGACTTTTTGTGTCCAGTGTATTCACCTGTGGAAACATCACTGCAATTGTAGTGTGAGGAGAAAGCCCTGAGTAGGTGATTTCCTAAATGAATGTATATTTTTAACATGGGCACAGCCATGTCACGGAATCTAATGTCTCAGCTACATGAGGGTGACAGAAACCTTCCCTGGCTGGGGCTCTGAGGAATGACAGAGTTTTTCTCAAGGATCTGAGTTCAGATAATTTACTGGAGTACAAAAACAAGCATCTGCAGCTTCCTTTCCAAGATGTTCCTTTCTAAGCCTGCTAGAATACAGAGACCTCCAACCCAGACTCAGATATGCTAACTAACCCATATGCTGTAAATAATATGCCTTCTCAAAAGGCTTCTCTCTTTCCCAGTGTCCTAGAATGCTTCAGTCAAGCTAATTCTCAGAAAATTAAGCAGAACTGCCTCTGTACAATATAGCTTCAAATCCATATAATTAATTGACTTATGAAGAAAAAACTAGAATCCACCAAACATAATGTTTCCAGGGATCTAACTTCTTCCATCTCTTTATAAAGCCACTAATATAAAATAATAACAACTACAATGACCTATCACTTCACCCTATAATAATTCCATTTGTCAAAAATGGGGAGGGTTGTTTGGTACTAGGGAAATTCTCAGGTATCCACAACGATGACCCCAGTTAAGACTCTTAGCAATAGCAGAGAGGGTTCCTGAACTGGCCTTTTCCTGTAGTCAGATTGGTGATTACCCTAATTGTCATCATAGAACCTTCATCTAGTAATTGATGGAAGCAGATGCAGAAATCCACAGCCAAGCACTTGGCTGAGCTCCTGGAGTCCAGTTGAAGAGAAGGAAGAGGGATCATATGAACAAAGGATATCAAGAGTATGATGTGGAAAACCACAGAGACAGCTGAACAGAGCTAGTGGGAGCTCATGGACTATGGACTGACAGTTGGGAAACCTAAATGGGACTGAACTAGACCTACTGAATGTGGGCGACAGTTATGAGGCTTGATCTGTTGTGGGGTCATGCAGTGGCACCAGGACCTATCCCAGGTGCATGAACTGGCTTGTTGGAGCCCATTCCCTATGATGGGAACCTTGCTCAGCCTTAATACTGGGCGTAGGGGCTTGTTCCTGCGTCAATTTGATATGCCAGGCTTAGTTGACTCCTCATGGGAGGCCTTACCCTCTCTGATGAGTTGATGGGGGTGGAAAATGGGAAGAGGGCAGGGAGGGGAACTGTGGTTTTTATGGAAAATGAATAAAAAATTTAAAATAAAAACACTAAAGATAAGTGTTAGGGAAGGTATAGATAAGAGTGTCTTTTCACTCTGACCGAAGGGATGCAAATTAGAAAACCAATTATGGAAAGTAGTATAGAATTTCCTCATAAAATTGCAAGTCCAAAGGCCATGAGATTCAGTAATTCTACTTCTGGGTATATATTCCTAAAGAAATGGACTCAGTATGTCAAAGAAATATCTGTACTTTTACATTCATTGCAACACTATTGACAATAGCCAAGAAGTCGAAGCAATCTAAATGTCACTCAACTGAGAAATGGATAAAGAAAATGTGCTACATGTACCCAGTAGAATACTATTTAGCTGCAGGAAGACTAAAACCCTGTCATTTGCAGCGATTCGGTAGAACTAGAGATGCTTAATCTGAGTGAAGTAAGGCAGATAAGGAGCAGCAGCAGAGGATCTTATCAATATGAGGCCTAAAAACAAATTTGATGTTACAGAGACTAGGACATTGATTAACACATGATGGGGACGTGAGAAAAGGAAAAGGTCAGGAAAAGTTAATCAATGTGTGATGAGTTACAAGAAGCAAGAGTGGTTAATATAAATACTATAGAAAACAATAATGAACTATGCTCTTCAAAAGCTAGAGCAGTCTTAGAAGGTTTATCACAAATAAATGGCAGATGTTTGAAGAAGTTAATATATTTAACTTGATACATTTAACAATGTATACAAGTATTAGATCATTGTTACCAAATACACATCATTTTGTTGGCACATGCATGTTGTCTCTGCATTTGGTACGTAGAGGCAAGAGGAACAGAAGTTCAAGGTCATCCCTTACATATGGAGATTTTGATGAGTTTATGTGTTTCCCTCTCTCAAAAGCCTTCCACTTTTCCCAAAGAGGAAAAACTCCTGGAAGATCCTACAGGACAATTCTTTCTTTGGCCTCAGCATACATGTTTTATCTCCTCATTATAATGTAATACAGGGAAATGAAACACACACACACACACACACACATACACACACACATATATATATATATATAAAAGTATACATATATACATGCACACATATACATGCATACATGTATATGAGGCCTTTTCAATCTATGTTTGTAGAGGATTTCAATAAAAAACAGAAGAATTTCACATAAGTACACATTAAAGAATTTTCAAAATATTAATTAAAAATTTCTTCAAATCACTTTTTCCATAATAAACTACCTAATTTTGTTTCAAAGAATACAGATGTGGATGTGTTCTATTGATGTGTGTGTGTAAGTTATAGAGAACATCTACTATGGATTATGAATTTTCAAATAGAGGAGCCACTGTCGAGTTCAATCAGAATACATTAAATGTTTACATATTTATGATGTGGCCAAGTCATCTGAATATAGTAATTTGATAACAGGAAACCAAAAAGTAAATATAGTAAATATGCATGTTAGTACATGATCATCAATATCTGTCAGTATGTTTAAATATTATTAAATATATAATTTCTCAAAATCTACCCATGTGTCACACTTGTTGGAGTCAACTAAGGAGGTTTTCAAACTTCATTTTCTGAAAGTACTGAAGACTGACTATTGTCAGCTACCTAAGTAATTTTATGATTTTAATTTGATTAGTTCACATTAGTAGTTAATCAGAATCATAATTATTATTGGTGTCGCATTCATTGTATTAACTTCTGAGTGAGTAATCATGACAATGTGCATGTATGTGTGTGTATGCATGTATGTATGTATGCCTATGGGGCAAGGTCAGATGATTTTGCTTTCTATCATATAGTTTCTAGAATTGAATTCAGGTCATCAGGCTTGGTGGCAAGTGCCTTTACCATCTAAGCCATCTGAGTGCCCCAATCTATAGATTCTTAAGTGTATATACATAGAGCTATAAAAGACAACAACTAATTGACGGTTTTATTTCATTCATTTATTTAGCTCATAAATAAAGTCATGCACAATTATGATACACAATACAGTATGTTCAGAGAGCAATAATGGCAATATTTTATGCATCAATAGCAGCAACAGCTTTTCCAGGTTCTGCAGTCATTTGAACAAAATTGTAGAGACATCTAACACACTCCATTAAAAAAACAAAAAACCAAAAAAGAAACAACAACAACAATAAAAATCAAACAAACAACAATAAAAAAGTAAAAAACAAAATCCTAGAAAACAGCATAGTTCTGTTACTCTTGTGGTACTTGACACCATTATTTTTTTTAAATTAGCTTCTCAGTCATCATCTGGAAGGAAACCATTCTGAGCAACATCATTAAAAACAGCTCTGATAAAGGATGGTCAATACTATGTATCATAAAGCAGGGCCACATATGAGTGAGTACATATCATGTTTGTTTTTTTGTGATTGGGTTACCTAGCTCAGAATGGTTTCTTTGAGTTCCATTCATTTTCCTGCAAATTTCAAGATTCCATTGTTTCTTTTTTTTTTTCCTGCTGAATAGTACTCCGTTGTGTAAATATACCACATTTTCTCTATCCATTCCTTGGTTGAGGGGCATCTAGGCTGCTTCCATTTTCTGGCTATTACAAATAATGCTGCTATGAACATGGTTGAACAGATGTCCTTGTTATATGAATGTGCTTATTTTGGATATATGCCTAGGAGTGGAATTGCTGGATCTTGAGGTAGACTCATTCCCATTTACTTGAGGAGTCGCCATACTGATTTCCAAAGTGGCTGTACAAGTTGGCATGCCCACCAGCAGTGGAGGAGTGTTCCCCTTTCTCTGCATCCTCTCCAGCATAAACTGTTATTGGTATTTTTGATTTTAGCCATTCTGACAGGAGTAAGATGGTATCTCAGAGTTGTTTTGATTTGCATTTCCCTGATGACTAAGGATGTTGAACACTTTCTCATGTGTCTTTCAGCCAATTTAGATTCCTCAATTGAGAATTGTCTATTTATTCTGTACCCCAATTTTTAGTTGGATTGTTTGGTGTTTGGGGGACTAGCTTCTTGAGTTCTTTGTATATTTTGGAGATCAGCCCTCTGTCAGATGTGGGGTTGGTGAATATCTTTTCCCAGTCTGTGGGCTGACATTTTGTCTTGCTGACTGTGTCCTTTGCCTTACAGAAGATTCTCAGTTTCAGGAGGTCCCATTTATCAATTGTTGACCTCAGTGTCTGTGCTACTGGTGTAATGTTCAAGAAGCAGTCTCCTGTACAGATTGATTCAAGGGTATTTCCCACTTTGTCTTCTAATAGGTTCAGTGTGGCTGGATTTATGTTGAAGTCTTTGGTCCATTTTGACTTAAGTTTTGTGCAAGGCAATAGGCTTGGGTCTAACTGCAGTCTTCTATATGTCTGCAACCAGTTATGCCAGCACCATTTGTTGAAGATGTTCTCTTTGTTCTATCATATAAATTTGGATTGTTTGTCAAAAATCAGGTGTTCCTAGGTGTGGGGGTTAATATCAGGGTTTTCAATTCTATTCCATTGGTCTACCTGTCTATTTTTGTGCCAATACCAAGCTGTTTTTAGGACTATAGCTCTGTAATAGATCTTGAAGTCAGGGGTGGTGATGCCTCCAGAAGATCCTTTATTGTATAGGGATGTTTTGGCTATCCTGGGTCTTTTGTTTCTCCATATAAAGTTGAGAATTGTTTTTTCAAAGTCTGTGAAGAATTGTGTTGGGATTTTGATGGGGATTGCATTGACTCTGTAGATTACTTTTGGCAAGATTGCCATTTTTACTATGTTGATCCTGCCTATCCAAGAGCATGAGAGATCTTTCCATTTTCTGGTATCTTCTTTAATTTCTTTCTTTAGAGACAC
Organism: Cricetulus griseus; assembly: GCF_003668045.3. Classification (NCBI taxonomy): domain Eukaryota; kingdom Metazoa; phylum Chordata; class Mammalia; order Rodentia; family Cricetidae; genus Cricetulus; species Cricetulus griseus. The sequence continues at coordinate 166,601,506 of NW_023276806.1, forward strand.
AAAATTCTTATGGCACAGGTCTTTCACATTTTTAGTTAGTGTTACCCCAAGGTATTTTATGTTGTTTGAGGCAATTGTAAAGGGTGATGTTTCTCTGATTTCTTTCTCTACCAATGTGTCATCGGTGTATAGTAGGGCTAAGGATTTTTTTGAGTTAATCTTGTATCCTGCCACTTTGCTGAAGGTGTTTATCAGCTGTAGGAGTTCCCTGGTAGAGTTTTTCGGGTCACTAATGTAGAATATCACATCGTCTGCAAATAATGAGAGTTTGAATTCTTCATTTCTGATTTGTATTCTCTTGATCTCCTTTTGTTGTCTTATTCCTCTAGCTAGGACTTCAAGGACAATATTGAAGAGGTATGGAGAGAGTGGACAGCCTTGTCTTGTCCCAGATTTTAGAGGAATTGGATTGAGTTTCTCTCCATTTAATTTGATGTTGGCTGTTGGCTTGCTGTATATTGCTTTTATTATGCTGAGGTATGTTCCTGTTATCCCTGATTTCTCCAAGTCCTTTATCATGAAGGGGTGTTGGATTTTGTCAAAGGCTTTTTCTGCATCTAGTGAGATGATCATGTGGTTTTTTTTCCCTCAGTCTGTTTATATGGTGGATTACATTGATAGATTTTAGTATGTTGAACCATCCTTGCATCCCTGGGATGAAGCCTACTTGATCATGGTGGATGATTTCTCTGATATGATCTTGTGTTCGATTTGCTATGATTTTATTGAGAATTTTTGCATCAATGTTCATGAGGGATATTGGTCTGTAGTTCTCTTTCTTAGTTGTGTCTTTGTGTGGCTTAGGTATCAAGGTTATTGTAGCCTCATAAAAAGAGTTTGGCAATGTCCCTTCTGCTTCTATTTTGTGGAACAATTTGAAGAGTATTGGTATTAGCACTTCTTTGAATTTCTGGTAGAATTCTGTGGTGAATCCATCTGGCCCCGGGCCTTTTTTGGTTGGGAGACTTTTGATGACTGCTTCTATTTCCTTAGAAGTTATAGGTCTGTTTAAGTTGCTTATCTGTTCTGGATTCAATTTTGGTAAATGATATCTGTCCAGAAAACTGTCCATTTCCTTTAAATTTTCCAATTTTGTGGAGTATAGGTTTTCAAAGTATGACCTGAAGATTCTCTGGATTTCTTCAGTGTCTGTTGTTATGTCCCCCTTTTCATTTCTGATTTTGTTAATTTGCATGATCTCTCTCTGCCTTTTGGTTAATTTGGATAACGGTTTGTCTATTTTGTTGATTTTCTCAAAGAACCAACTCTTTGTTATATTGATTCTTTGAATTGTTTTCTTTGTTACGACTTTATTGATTTCTGTCCTCAGTTTGATTATTTCCCAGCATCTGCTCCTCCGGGGTGAATTTGCTTCCATTTTTTCTAGAGCTTTCAGCTGTGATGTCAGATCTCTGGTGTGGGTATTCTCTAGTTTCTTCATGTGAGCACTTAGAGCTATGAACTTTCCTCTTAGTACTGCTTTCAAAGTGTCCCATAAGTTTGGGTATGTTGTGTTAACATTTTCATTGAATTCTAAGAAGTCTTTATTTCTTTCTTTATTTCTTCCTTGACCCAGGAATGTTGCAAATGCATGTTGTTCAATTTCCATGAGTTGGTAGGATTTTTGCACTTTGATTTGTTTATGATTACTATCTTTAAAGCATGGTGGTCTGATAAGACACAGGGGATTATTCCATTTTTTTTTTTTATCTGTTGCGATTTCCTATGTTGCTGAGAATGTGGTTGATTTTTTAGAAGGTTCCATGTGATGCTGAAAAGAAGGTATATTCTTTTGTGTTTGGATAGAAAGTTCTATAAATGTCCGTTACTCCCAATTGGGTCATAACTTCTGTTAGTTCCTTTGTCTCTTTGTTAAGTTTTTGTCTGGTGGTCCTGTCTAGTGGTCAGAGTGGGGTGTTGAAGTCTCCCACTATAACTGTGTGAGGACTTATTTGTGATTTGAGTTTTAATAATGTTTCTTTTACTAATGTTGGTGCCTTTGTATTTGGGGCATAGATATTTAGAATTGAGACTTCTTCCTGATGGATTTTTCCTGTGATGAATATGAAATGACCTTCTTCATCTCTTTTGATTGATTTTAGTTTGAAGTTTATCTTGTTAGATACAAGGATAGCTACCCCAGCTCGGTTCTTGAGTCCATTTGATTGGGGTATCTTAGCCCAACCCTTTACTCTGAGGTAATGTCTGTCTTTGAATTCTAGGTGTGTTTCTTTTATGCAGCAGAAGGATGGATTCTGTCTTTGTATACAATCTGTTAGCCTGTGTCTTTTTATAGGAGAGTTAATAACATTAATATTGAGGGAAAATAAGTTCCATTCATTGTTTATTCTTGTTTGTTTTTGGTTTGTTGTTGGTACTGGTATTGTATGTAGATTTACCCTGCCTTTTATTTTGTTTTCTTGTAGAATGGATTATCTATTGCTTATGTTTATGGGAGTGTAGTTAATTTCCTTAGGTTGGAGTTTTCCTTCCAGTACTTTCTGTAGGGTTGGATTAGTGGTTACATATTGTTTAAATCTGGTTTTGTCGTGGAATATCTTGTTTTCTCCATTTATAGTGATTGAAAGCTTTGCTGGGTATAGTAGTCTCGGCTAGCATCCATGTTCTCTCAGAGTTGGTAGAATATCTATCCAGGTCCTTCTATCTTTCAGAGTTTCCATGGAGAAGTCTTGTGTAATTCTGACAGGTTTGCCTTTATATGTTACTTGGCCTTTTACCTTTGCTGCTCTTAATATTTTTTCTTTATTCTGTATGTTTGGTGTTTTAATTATTATGTGACGAGGGGACTTACTTTTGTGGTCCACTCTATTTGGCGTTCTGTAGGCTTCTTGTATTTTCATTGGCATGTCTTTACGTTGGGAAAGTTTTCTTCTATGATTTTGTTGAACATGTTTTCTGCACCTTTGAGTTGGGTTTCTTCACCTTCTTCTATACCTATTTTCCTTAGGTTTGGTCTTTTCACGGTGTCCCAAATTTCCTGAATATTTTGTGTTATGGTTTTGTTAGACTTCAGATTTTCTTTGCTTTATAAGTTTATTTCCTCTAGTTTGACTTCAGCATCTGAGATTCTGTCTTCCATCTCTTGTATTCTATTGGTTATGCTTGCATCTGTGGTTCCTGATTGTTTACTAAGCTTTTCCACTCCCAGCATTCCCTCAGTTTGTGTTTTCTTTATTGTCTCTATTTCAGTTTTCAGGTTCTGAACTGTTTCCTTCAGCTGTTTAATTGTATTTTCTTGGCTTTCCTTGATTTCTTGCATCTTTTGGTTTGTCTTTTTTTCCATTTCTCTGAAGGATTTTCTGATTTCCTCTCTTAGATTCTCTATCATTTCCATGAAGTTGTTTTTAAGGTTGCTCTCTTCTGCTTCTTTTGTGTTCGGATGTTCATGTCTTGCTGGTGTAGAGTCCCTAGGCTCTGGTGGTATCATATTGGTTTTCCTGTTGTTGGATGTGTTTTTATATTGTTGTCTTCCCATCTCTTGTTCCAGTGGGTACAGTAGCTGTCGCTTCCTTTCCTGGTGTGTTTGGGTTCGGTGTTCTCTTCAGGTGTGTGGAATTGACTTTGATAGTCTGGTGGGTTTCAAGTTGGGTGCAGGCAGGTCCGAGGCACTAGCTCTCCAGGTGGGTGAGAGCAGCACTGGCTCAGAGGTGTCAGCTGACTCTTGAGTTACTTGGACCTCAGGGTTCGAGTCGTCCTGTCGAAGATTCCTGGGGAGGGTTTGCCAGGGTGGGCAGATGGAAGTGGGGCCCAAGTTAGGGGCCGAATCAGCTCACCTCTGGACTCTCCGCACTCTGTCCTAATTGAAGGTTTTAAGACATTTATTTACAACCTAAATATTTTAAGCTTTCGTAGTTTAGCAGCAGTTTATTATTTTCTTCATTTTAGGGATTGGGAGATACTGGGTTTATTTTTGAGCATCTAAATATCTCTGCTGATACTCTTGTCTGATTTTTTGAGAGAAACTAATTAATGGGTCAGGCATGATACTAGTCTGGTACGGTGACAAGATGACTTTGTTTATATCACAGGGAGACTAGATATCACAGAACTCTACATGGCTGTAAGTCTACAATTTCAGCAAAGTGTATCATTGAGTACATGTTTTAAACATGTGCTTGAATTGTGTTGTGATGCCAATGTTTGGAGTGTTACAAAGTTTATAAAATTGCTTTTATAAATTTACAATATTGGTATTTACTCTTTGATATAAAGTTACTTGGTAATTTTGTACTGCAATTTAAGAAACCAGCGAAAAATATAAAATAGAAAAAGGAAACACAGCTCAAAAGTATTAATAGATTTATACTCAAAAGTATAAATAGATTTATATTTATAAATTAATAATTAGCAAACCAAATACAGGAATTATTAAAATGTACAGACATATAATCATAAATTATTTATAAATGGATAAACTATTATCCATAAATAGTTAACTGTTTAATATTAGAGCATCACTTTATTCATTTGGAAACTTTGGAATAAATGCAATTAGGAATCTATATTACAGGGACAAATGGAAAAGGCTTCTTGGAAAATATCCAAATGCCAACAATTTTATAAATAGATGTCCTACTTTAGAAGTAGTTGGGTAAATACAAATTAAACTATCAAAAAGGTTACTGAACTTTTCAAGTTGCTAAATCTTAAAGCAGTAATAAAGGTTTACTGGTGCAGTGACTTTATAGGGACAAATCTTTGTGGCACTACAAAAAGGAAGATTTTTGCTTCTATGCTATTAAAATATAATTCATAAATGAGGATTATTATTTTTATTTTTTCAGATGAAATAGAACTGTTAGAGCAAAATAAATGCTTAAAGTTAAAAATAATGTAAATAGTGAAATATTTCCTATAAATAATGTAACACTAGCAAATACTTTGATGGTCAGAAGTCAGCAGATGATACAAATCAATATGGACAGGATAAAAATTACAATAGAATTTATATCTTGTAATATAAATGGCTAGTACATATACAATATCATTTTATTAAATTTTTCTGTGATATTTTCATATGTTAATAAATGCATTCTAATTACTGTCACCTCCCATCTCTGTCAATTGCCCTCTACTACCCTACAAATCCCTTGCTTGTGTTCTTATCCCCTTGTCTTATATTGTGGTCCACAGTATAACCATGGATTTGGAATTATACATTGGAAATTGATGTGCTCATATGTGGGTATACAATTCTAAACAATTATATAGGTAGTGATAGATATAAAGATAGATAGATAGATAGATAGATAGATAGATAGATAGATAGACAGACAGACAGATAGATAGATAGATAGATAGATATGTAGATAGTGGTTGGAAAATGATAGGCCTTCGAGGGAAACATACTACTGATGTTTTAAAATACTGTGAAACTCTCTTCTAAATATTTTTATTTATACCCATAGAAAAATGCTACCCAATTTTAATAAAAATAGTCTTCATTTGAGGTGATTGGTAGTGAATGCAAAGACTTAATGATTGTTCATAATGCTGAAAATAAGTGACACTGGATGTTTGTCCCTCAAAGAGAAGAAATTTTAATGGAAAGTAGCAAAAAAAATTTGCTTTTCTAAATATATTTTATATGAAATGGTTAGAAGTATATTGTGATATGAGAACATGCATATCTGTACTTTTTAAAGCAATACAGCAAGAGTGAAAACAAGCCCTTTAGTGTTTAATATTTAGTATCCAATAATTCTGTTGCATAGGTAAATTACTTAAAGACCATTTGCAAATGATGCGGGTAAAAGGATATTTCTTATCATATCCCTTATTTCTAAATAAAACATCTTCCTTTAAATGCAATGGAAGATACACAATTAATTTTATTCATATACTGGAAAATTATGTATGTGTATGTTATATACAATAAAGTAACAAAATGTGTGTATATTATAATATGTGATTTATGGTGCATGCAAGTGTTAAGGAAGGGTTGTCAGGGGCATATGTATGTGTGTGTTTGTGTGCATGCTTTCATGTGCATTCATGTGGAGGCTAGAGAATGAATTTAGGTTTCTTCCTTTTTCACTATTCATCCCAGTTTTTGAAACAGGGTCACTCACTGTCATGGGAGATCAGTAACTCCAAAAGAGAGCTGACTAGCATGTCCCAGGGATCCTCACATCTCCTGTTCCCCAGTGCTGCTGTGTTCAGTGCTATGCTCAGTGCTGATGATGTGCATGGCTTTTTAAGTGATGATGCAGGGCCAAATCCAGGTCTTCATACTTTCATAGCAACCACTTATCTGACTGGGCCATATCGTCCAATTTCAATAAAGAAATCTAAAATAACATAATTGAAAAAATAAATTGATACTATACTACTATGTAAATCAAATTCTTTTTTATCTGTGATTATGCAGTTTGCATGTAATATTTTTTTTCAATTTTATCACAGGTATTCTTGTGAGGATATTTAGGAAAGGACACTAAGCACAGTCTTTAAGCTATACTCATTCATTCTTCATTCATTTATTCACTTATTTACTCATTCATAAAGGCAATTGGATCTGATCAGTTTTAGAGGATGAGAATACAATTATCAGAAAACAAACCAAACTTCTGTGCTTTTTCTGGAAAATTATTATTATTTTGCGTATGAAGGACATGGGGTCATATTAGGTTGGTCCATATAATCATGAAAAAATTTAAATAAACATAAATATCCTCTCATGACAGAAATACTAAGTGTTTCAGAAATTCTAAAATGTTTCCAGAGTCATCAAGCTACTTTCTGTGGCTTGGATTTGAACTTACAGATGCCAGAGTTTGGATATGTGACTTCTATGGAATACTGTGGGAAAATGTTGCCAGCAGTTCTGTGGTACTCCACTTCTCAAAGCTGTGAGAGATCCTGTTGACTTTAACTGGACCTCATTGCAAACAACTTGATGCCATTTCTTAGCATACAGGAAACAACCTATTTATTACTGCAGGTTGTTCCTAGCTGATATGTCCAGGATGCTTGAATGAATTGAGGCTTTATGGGATAGAGATGGTTGGAGGAAAATGTAATATATACTAAAACTTGAATGAACAATGAAGCATAAGTACTAAAAAATCCAAAGTGCGTATCTTCCTTTTCTCTAGATTGTGCTGCAGGCATCTTTAGATTTCATCTCCTACTCCAAAGAGAACTTTTCTCAGCTCAGAAGAAAGCTTTTAAAACACCAGTAGATCCTTTCAGGGTTTAATGCTTTGATACATTTTCTGTGCATACCATTTGCTTGTATTCTTCCTCTATCATTGACAAGGTTTTACGGCGGGTAAATCATAACTTATGTATTTTGCTTGCTAATTCAGTGGGTTTTTATTTCTGAATACATCCTGCCAGTATTTTTAACAAAAGAGGAATTGGTTGTAATTAAGTTCCAAAATATGTTACTATTTACAAGTTGAAAAAAATGTAAGTATTGTAAACCTGAGATCAGGATTTGGGGTGGGGAACTAGAAAAGGGTTATGATAAAAAAACAAAAACAAACAAAACAAAACAAAACAAAAAAAACTAATTTCATAGATTTCTTGTTTTGTATTTTCACCACATTTAAGGAGGTATAGATGATTATTGAGACAGCTGAGGGTTTGACTTTGTGTGTGTGTGTGTGTGTGTGTGTGTTTGTTCATGAGTGTGCGAGTATGTGTGTGTCCCTGCACACATCTGCACATCTTCTTGCATGTGTATGTGGTCAGAGCTTGATTGCTGGTGACACAGCTTTGTATAGGCTTCCTTTTAGACCCTCCCTTCCTCTTTGGTCCAGGAGCTGAAACAGCAGTAGGCTTTAATCTGTTTATTCTGCACCCAAACAAAGCTCTCACCTGCTCTTATTCTGCTCTTCACTAGTACATGGCATGTCTATCAAATCCTCAACCTACAATAAGATGGAAATCAATTTTGCATTTTACACCCCTTTTGCAGCCACTGTTTATCCCTGACTTTTGTGAAAGAATTTTGGAGATAATAGAAAAGTATCTTCACAACTAAAGTATTTTTTCTCTATCCCACAAGGTCGGACTAAAATCCATTAATTTAGCTACAGAGCTTTGAGCTGAATCAAGAAAATTGATTAGCAGGTCAGGGTTTTGTAACAGAGAATGCAGCTTTATTTGAACTTACTGTGTGCTGCTGGATGGAACAGGTTTTCTTTTCTTTCACTGTGGAGTGGGTGACATTGATATTTTAGATGGGTACAGAGAATAGAAGTGGCAGTGAGATGTATAAACAAGAGATCTGGGACTTTTCAGTGCTGAGGAAAAGGAAGGCCTGGGTGACAGAGAGCTGAGCTTGAATTAAAAATTTAATTAACAAGCTAAATCAAATAAGTAGCATACCTATGAGAACAAAATAACCATACAGAACCCATTCTTTGTTCAGATTATAATTGGTGCTCTGAGAGAGAAAATGTTGACATTCCACAGGAGATCATAAAACTAGATATTAATAAACAGATACTAGAGGGAAGCAGTGTGCAGAACACAATTTAAAATGTAGTCTTTTAACTCCGCTTAGATTTAGTTCTTTTTCATAATTTAAACATACAGTAAAAAAGTGACCTTTTTAAGGTCAGGCATTTTTATTATAACATTTTTGGTGGGAAAAAAAAGAAACAGAAAAAATAAAATTTTTGGTAAAGGTTAATCAATTTTTTTATAATTTTTGAATACTAGGGTTCAATGATATATTATTTAAAACATTTAAAGTTTCAATAACTGTAAATGCAAGAATGTGTTATGTTCATCTCATTGCAATTGTTGATCATATGTAGCAGTGGCTGCTGTTTGGATAGATGAACGTCTAGTAATGGCTGCAGCTCCTGTTTATTGTGGCATTGCTCTAACGAAATTTCCTTTAACCCATGAAGTATTTCAATTATTGCAAGAAAGAGCATCCTGGCATTTCTGAGGCAATACCACGGCTATTCTAAATCTGTGCTCTTGTAACCGAGTTCTTCTTGAATACATTCCTGAAGATTTGATGTGGGTAGAAGGAATGTTGTGAAGCTAAAAATATTAGGAGTTATAACACTAGAAGATTAGTAACTAATGCAGTCACAAAGCTAATCAACTGCAAGTCATGGTTCCATAAGTAAACAAGCTTAATTAGTTTGGGTGCAACCTCATGAAACTACATGTCAAGGAACTTAATTAATTTTATTTAAAAATAGCATAATAAAGCTCAGATTGGAGTCAATAAAAATTCCGGTGCTCTTTGGCCATTAACACTGATTCTGTTGCCATATGTGACACAGAATATCATATTAGGGTTATACTTTGCCACCTTGTAGTTAATGTTATGGAATCCTCTTGTTGGTGGTGTGAGCTACATCTTACTCTGTGTTGTAACAAATCCAGAATAAAAACAATCCCTTAAGAAGCAAGATTTCTCAAATTGTTGAATATTTAAGTATATAAGCTACCCTAAAAGTCCTCCTGAAGGAACCAATAATTTTGCAGGACATTCTCACAATAAGTCAATTCTGGGAGACACTCCTCATTTCCTATCCTGCCTGAAGTACTCCTTTTGGTGAATGTGTCCATGTTAGTCAAAACAGCTTTGGACACTGAAAAAACAAAATTTGTTTAAAGTCAAAGAACTTACAAATATAGTTGATTTTTAGTAAAAAAAAAATCTCAAAAATATTTTCCTGTGAAGGCATCAATTACATGATTACAGTTTTAATATATCTTTAGCTGTTTTATGCCATAATTAAAGTTTGATAGAAATGTTATTCATTTTTCCCTAACCATTGACATAAATGTTTAAAGAAAGTATGTTTAACAAATTTTACAGAGTAATGGGGCCAGAAGTCTAACACTTGACAAAAAACTATAAAGACTCTAGAGAGAGAGATTTCATTAAACAGTTTTAGTCATTTCTTCTTTTTTAAAATTAATTTTTATTTAAATTAAAAACAATCTTATTAAAAACCAATCCCAGTTCCCCCATCACCTCCCCCATCCTACCCCATCTCACCTGGGGTGTGTGAGATATCCCTTGGAGGATTAGAAAAACTAACAATTTTGTAGAGAATTAAATATATTTTCAATTTTATCTTACACAAACTTTTATATTTCTCTCTAAAATTTATAATCTTAGGTATCATATTTCCAAAGAGGAAGAAAAGTCTAAATAACCGTTAAATTCAGAAAAAATATTATCTATGTCAATTGTGTAACACAATAGCATCATGTAGACAGAGATACATGTTAGAAAATACCACTTTAAAGAATATTGTTTCCTGAAAAGATTTATGGAAGGTTAACAAAGAGTACATAATTTTTAAAAATCTATTTTGACTATGTAAGAGATTAAAACATCTCCTTATTGCAAGTTAAAAATATTGGGTATCAAAGCAGTTGAATTCAAGAATTAGAAATCATTCACAAGTTCTGCATAAGTCCAAGCCAGGAAAAACCTAGACATGGAGAGGGCATGTGCACAGAAAGTTGTCTCCCTCTCACCCAACTGAGAAACCATCAGCAACTGGTAGCTTCTAGGAGAGGGAGAATGAATCAACCCTCCCTTTCCAGTCTTGCTTATTCTGGGGCCTGAGTCATTCAGTTTTGATCATGCATTTGCAGTGGTATTCTACCTCGCAGTTTCTCTTATTAAGAAGATAGTAACCACTCTTTCTAAGAAATCATTCAATGAATCCAGAAGTTAGCATTTTTATTCATGGATCAAGATTCTGTTTATTTTGTAACTTATTTTTTTTCCTGTTGCTAAAATTAAGTCACTATTTGCAGCCCAATTTCTAACTGTACTGCAGTTTTTACAAAGACCTGGGAATTTTGCTTCATTACATAACAGTCTTCCTAAAGTGATTGTAGCAGTTCTGATTATATGAGATCACTAGCAGGACAGATGGAAAAATAATGAAATATTGGGTCACAGAGTTTGCACTGGAGAAAACCATTGAGATAGAGCTTGAAAACTGAGGAGGCAGAGATGTGAGTAAAGGCTTCATGAACATAGCTCAAGAGCATGTCAAGATTTTAAAAGTGAAAGGTGTGAAAGAGCTCTGTATAATGTGCAAGGTGAGATGTCTAATGTCTTTTGAACAAAGGCTGTAGTAATCTGACAGATGCTGAAACCCAGGAAGAAAGCTGACTTAAGTCAAAATTTTCAGTAATTTAGCAAAGATATACACATCAAAATCTTGTTATGATTTGCAAAACATTGGTTCACCATGTAGATTTACATTAATGTTCCAAAAAATTTGAAGAGCCTCAAGAAGTAAGGGAATTAAGATGTATTTATAGAGATGACATGATTCATTTTAGTATCTAGAAGGTGAACGTAATGGCAAAGTGCAAAATGTTTAATATAACAACTAGCTAGTACTTTAAGTAAGCAGAGAAGGTAGACAACTATAGGAATTTAGAGGATTTGAGCTAAGACACTCACAGTTTTCATTACATATGGACAATCCTTCTCCAAAGCTACTTTTGAGAATTTCCTTTTAGTTATCTGCTAAAACTTGCTTGTATACCTGGGAAAAGTGCTTAAGGACTAGACCACATATGGATATTTACCTTGGTATATGTGTGTATCACATGTGTACCTGGTACCTGCAGAAAAACTTCACTTTCCAGGGAACTGGAGGTACTACAGTCAGTTCTCAGTTCTGAGTCATCACATGGGTTCTGGGAACCAAGCAGTGTCCTCTGAAAAAGCAGCCAGTGGTCTTAACAGGTGAGTCATCTCTCTAGCATAGAAGTGTGTTTTTCCGTAGAGACATTATGGACGGCATACCACTCAACCATGATGCCCTATTTGCAATGACACTAGAAGGAATCAGGTTAGGGTAAACTTTCTGAACTGCAGAATATGAGGTAATACATGAGTCTAATTTTGTGTTTTGACATTTTAACATATAAGAAAAGCCTAAATATGGACAAATAAGTACAAATGAACAAGAAAAATTGTAAGAAATTACAATTTAAAATGGATAAGAACATATTGCTTCTATACATAATAATGAGGAGAGAAGATACTCATGCAAGCATTGTAGTAGCACCACAAGATACCCACGTGACATATGTGATAGAGAGGAGAGAAGAGAGACAGATAATGGATCTAGTGATACGTTTCAGACACATTGTGGGTGGATTATATACCATGCTTGGAAGTTTGTGGGTATGTGCTTTCTCTACACTGCCTATAAAGAATTCAAAGACTTAAAAAAACTAGAGTAACAGAATTAACTACACTTTCTAAAAAGACTAACCTACTTGTCCTGTAGACAATGGAACACAAGTAGATGATATACACGATGCCTTAGACTGGCTATTTGAAAGGTCTAAAATATGATAAAACACAAAGACACAATAAGGCCTGAGAATTCAGATAATATTCTTGAGAAAAAATTGAAAGATAATTAATTGCAATTTATAGTAAAATAGATCTATAGAATTATACATTTCAGCATATATGGTTGGGGAGCCCACACACAATATAGATAAAGGGCTAAGGAATGATGAAATGCATGACAGACTTATTCTCAGATAAATTTGTCAATAAAAATAAATAAATATTTATCAACATATGTGACCTTTTAATACATTCAAGCTAACATATAACTGACATACTAAGTTAAAAATTTAGACTATAAAATAAACTCATACTTTTTATAATATTGATACAAATTATATCATTATCATCTCTAATTATAAACTACGGAATATTTCCAGAAACAATTCATTCTAATCTTTACCAAATGAAAACTGTATAAAAGTTATTTTTATACTTTGAAAATTTGAAAACATTTAAAAGCTTTATTAGACTATAAACATTTGTGATTGACTTGAAGAAATTTGCTATTTCCCTTTATAGATTGTTCTGATGAAAAGTCTATTTCTCACATCTCAGAAAAAAAGAAAGAATACTTCAATACATTGTCAACACATAGAAAATGTTTTGTCTGTTGTCATTTTATATGTAGGTATCATGAAAAATAATATATAATCACTAAATAAAACATTGAGAAAATGCAGTTTGAAATCATTTGGGAACTCATTAAAAACATCAATTTCTAATTTCGTATATGGAAACTAAATGAGGATATTTTTGCTAGATGAGCAAAGAGATATTTTGGCTTGACTTATTGGAGATATCAAATTCTTTAGTCAAATTATAACTTTTTTGAAGAAAATCATATGCTACATTCAGCTGGTTTTTATGGTGTTCATGTCTCTATAATTAAAATTAGTATGCCCTGTATGTTTTGTTCATTATACTAACTAGTGTGTCAACTTGAATGAGCTAAAAAGTAATTAGATTCATGGTAAAAAAATATTCCTGATGGTTTCTTATTAATTTTGGTGAGTTAATAGATTGAAGAAATGAGATCACTTTCCCTAGACAAATAGATATCATCAAACTACTCATTGAGGATCTTAAAAAACAAAACTCTCTCTTCTAGAACTAAGGCACACAGCTTCTTTTCTCCTTCATTTCTGTCAGCAGCCCTGACTAAGATATGCTTTTTTGAATATAAACATAAAAAATGTGTTTATATCTCTCTTCTAATTAATTTAGAATTTAATAAATACCTGTTCTGTGGTAAAGACCTGATTGGAGAGCTGAATAGCACATGCCATTTCACTTAACAAAAAATATTTCAAAGAACCATGGAGCTAAATGAATACTGCTAGTTAGTGAACAGAAAGAAACTCTCCATTCTTGAGTGACTGTGGTACCCAGTGGCATGATGAAAGGCATGGAGACTGCAGAAATAGTCTATTGTGTCACGTTCATCTTGCCAATTTTAGCCCATGCAGAAGACAAGTGGATCTTGGAAAATGACAGTGGATTTTGACAGTCACCGTACCTATGCTATCAGACAGAAATTCATTTGTTGAATAAATTTTCTCATGCACTACTCCATAGCATATAGCTGTTGATCTGGAAATTGTTTGTTTCCTGATAGGAAAAAGAGTAACAGAGGAGTTTGCATTTAAAGGCAAGGGCATGAATGTACCTTCATTGTCATACCTCATCAAACACCTGCCCTCTGCCACAATTTAATTAAAAGGAATCTTATTTGATTTCCATTCCAAAATATGTAACACTGGTTCATCAAATTGATGACATTATGATTGTTGAACCTAGTGAAATAGAAATGACAATTGTAGAATTTTTTAGGAAGATATTTACATGAAGGAATCTAGAAAATAATTTGAGTAAATATTCAGAAACTTCTTTTAAATTTTGGTTGCCCAATGGTGTGGTAGTGTAGTCTACACAGAGGTTTTTCTCTCCCACCTCATTCCACAGCCACTTTTAAATAATTACTCAGAGACTTATATTAATTGTTAATGCTAAATTAATAGCTCAGGCTTATTAATAGCTAACACATTTAAATTAACCCATATTTTGAGCTGGGAGAAAGAGAGGGGGAGAAGAGGAAGGGAGAGGAAGACATGGGGGAGCAGGAAGGCTGAGTTGGCGAAAGAATAGAGGAAAGCAGGATGACAGATACCATTATAGATGGAGCCATTGTAGGTTTGAGGAGCGATCTGGCACTAGGGAGATTTCCAGAGATCTACAAGGATGACACCAACTGGCAATCTAAGCAACAGTGGAGAGGCTACCTTAAATGCCCTTTCCTGATAATGAGATTGATGACTACCTTATATGCCAATCTAGAGCCTTCAGCCAGTGGCTGATGGAAGCAGAGGCAGACACCCATAGCTGAACACTGAACTGAAATCCTGGAACCCAGTTGCAGAAAGGGAGAAGTGATGAATAAAGGGGTCAAGATTGGGCTGGTGAAACCCACAGAAATAGCTGACCTGAACAAGGGTTAGCTCATGGACACCAGACTGATAGCTGAGAGGCCAGCATGGGACTGTTCCAGACCCCTAAACATGGGTGTCAGTGAGGAGGCCTTGGAAATTTATCAGGCCTCTGGTAGTAGATCAGTATTATCCCTTGTGTATGAATGAACTTTGGGAGGCCACTCCATGTTTAGTGATACTCTCTCTGCCTGGACACATGGGAGAGGGCCTAGGCCCTGCTGTATGGATGATATGACAGATTTTGGGGATCCCCATGGAGGGCCTCAACCTTCCTGGGGAACAGAGGGGCATGGGGTGTGGGGACTGGTGGTGGCAGGGGAGGAGTGGAAGGAGAGGAAACTGAGATTGACATGTAAAGTAGGCTTCTTGTGTGTGAAGTGTTGATAACAGCTATGGATGCCATTTGTAGATGAGGCCAGGCCAATGCAGGCAGATTTCAGTACAAGACTTCAGGATTCAGAACAAGTCTGTCATCATCAAAAGATTAATATATTATTATTTTTATTCTAAAATTTTTTGAATTACATATGTGAGTACCTTATTTCCATAATTTCTACCTTCCCTTTCTGTCTGTCTTCTCCCATGTCCCCTACAAACTCTTCTTCAGAAATGGTTGTGCCTGTCTTTGGGATTTGATTATGGGTCAGAAAGTTTTAGTGTGACTTTACCTGCCCTTCATGAGCTGATTATTTGGTTTCAGAAGCCATAACACTGGATACATATAGCACTATTTCATTAATCAATAGCTGTAGGTAGCAGATTCATGCTTGGCAAAATGAAGGTACTGAGAGTGTAAGTTAACTATCTGAAGAAGTTCCTCTGACTCCCATGGTTCCTTCTCCACTTTTACTGCCTCATCTTTCTCATTTGGATGAAGTGTCTCATGGAGAATTCCTGATTAATATCTAGGAGAAGAAAAGCATCTACTGGTTTTGATTGCATCTACTCAATATACACATATCATCCCAAATCAGACAGCTGTAGCACTATGGTCATTCTACAGGAAGAGCCTGAAGGACAGTAATAGAGGGAAATGCTCTCACTGATTGGAATCTCAAGGAAAAGTTATCAGACATGTCACATACTATTATGCTCTTTATTTAACCATTTAGCTGAAATATCATGAACATAGAAAAAATGTGGTTGGAAAGTTATTCAAAAAATTTTAAGGAAGAAGTAACATTTATGAAATAAAGATGACATATGAATGAAACATGAGACAACAGGATGTTAGCAAAATAGTAAGCTCATCAGAAAAAAATATATAATAGTTGACTGGATAATTCTGAGTTTACCAATAAGTCCATTTCCCCTGTCAAATCCATCACAGACTTACTGATTTATGAGCAAAGTGGCAATGGTGGCAGGAATGCAAATTAAGTATATACACAGTATCATATAATCTATTTACCAAAGCTAACCTGATTATGGCCATTAGTAAATGTCTTATTAAAAGCAAAATGCCAACACTAAATCCTAACATGGCATTATCTCTCAACTCAGCAATTGGTCTGTACAATATGTTTCTTCCATCATGTAAGAGACAATATT
Source organism: Cricetulus griseus (assembly GCF_003668045.3). Taxonomy (NCBI): domain Eukaryota; kingdom Metazoa; phylum Chordata; class Mammalia; order Rodentia; family Cricetidae; genus Cricetulus; species Cricetulus griseus. The sequence goes on from NW_023276806.1 coordinate 166,617,886, forward strand.
TGGTCCATACTGTAAAAGACACTTTGTATTTTCCTTTTCTATACACACTTCTGCACAAGCTACCATCTGTGGATTTATACAATGGATTATCCATAAACAGAGTGTACAGCACAGCACAACACCACAGATCTTAGTTGGTACCTTACCGTCTTGAAGCAGAGAGTTTAGTGGAATTACGAAATGTGCTTTGGAGATTCAATACCAGTGCTATTACATTGAAGGACTGAGACAACATTGAATTGAAAGGCATACATGTTCTGAACTAGTATCCTGTATGTGATACTCTTTTACCTGTCAGAATTTTTAAAATTAACAATTGTAGCCAATCATTTTACCACGCCAAGTCTCAGTTTCCTCTAATGTAACTCACTGCCCTGTGTTTTTCACCCATGATTGAGAATCAAAGTAGTGTGTCAATTTTATGGTAAAAATTATATAATCACCAAATCTTACTTGGTACTCCTAATTATAAAAGGCATACATTTAGAGTGATAAATTTTTAAAACAATGATTTGTAATATATGTTCCTTGTGCCAATGTAGAATAACATTTTGTTATATAGTGACTTTCATATATGTTTAACAAATAGCTATTACACTAAACAAAAGAAGAGAATCAATAGCTTAATGCTTCAAGGAGCCAAGTATAAAACTGTGGCAGTTGGATCATTCACTGCTACCTCTAGTTATTGTGCTGGCTCACCAATTCATTTCCTAAGATACACTTATTCCTGTGACTATGTAGTATCCTGTCTATAAGTTTTCATCAGGAAGGAGGGATCTGAAACACGATGGTTCCATTGAGCTGCAGGCTAAGTCTGGCATATTGAAACATTGGTTTCTTGTGACTCTAAGTGAACAGATGAGGAAGGCATCACTATGGCCACTGGGATGGAAGACTCTGACTATGAAAACACAACATTACAATTCTTAGTAGACTCCTTCTCTCCCTCTCTGAGTCCCTCCCTCCCTCATCTTCCTTTCTCCCTTCCTCCCTTCCTTCCTTTCTCCCTCCCTCCCTCCCTCCCTCCTTCCCTCCCTCCTCCCCCCTCCCTCCCTCTCCCTCCCTCCTCCCTCCTTCCCACCCTTCCTCCCTCCCTTTCTTCTCTTTCTTTCTTTCTTTCTTTCTTTCTTTCTTTCTTTCTTTCCTGCTTTCCTGAAACTCTCTGCAGACCAGGCTGACCTCGAACTGCCTGCATTTGTCTCTCAAATGTTGGGATTAAAGGCATGTGTCACCACTACCCTAGACTATCAGGAATCACTGACCAAATTTTAAATTAATCCCAATAAAAAGGAGTGAATAAAATCTATTCAGAAAAAATATATTTTCTTGTGCTTATAAGTGAATCATTGACTTGACTTTAGTATAATACTTTCAAAAGCTCATATAAAACACAGTTTCCTACTTAAAATTAACAATTTTAAAACCAGTGGATATCTTATAAATTAATTAACTCAATCCCCATCTGCACACTCAACTTTTCAGATACATGGCTTATTAAACATCATACAAGGTACTTTGAGATGAAAATTGGTATCCCTATTCCAGTACATATAAGCATATTTTATGATTTTAATGTGAGTATTTTGATTACATATTCACATTGAAATTATAAATGTACAAAAGCTGTCTTCAAATGTTACCATTTGCGGCGCATGGATATTCCAATTGTCCTGTTTTATTCAGAAGAAATTCCAGGATAATAATTTAATGTATAATTATGTTTTATAAATAACTGTCATTGGGGCATTGTTACATTTTCTCTATCAAGAATATTAAGAATAAAGAACTCCTGTGATTTCTATGACTTACCTTGGGGTGAATTAATTACATATTCTTTCTGAGATCTGTTAAACATTTAGTATAACTGTCTTCAGTCTTTGGGTTTACTTCTTAAATAAAAAAAAATCTACCTTTAATGGAAATCAAACTAGATTTCATATCTCTTTAGGCTTGAGAATAATTAAATGTGAAATATTGCTTTTGCACATTACAAGATATTAGATGCCAAATGTCACAAGTAATTGTTTTTGTGTCATTTTCACCATGGGTTTTAATCTACTTTCTGATTTTATCTGTTCTCTCTAATTATATTTATCCTTCTTTCAATACACTTATTCACTAGTGTATTCTTATATTTTGAGAAACTGAAGCTTTTTGTCTACGATGTCATGCTCAGTCTTTGTGAAAATAAACCCAATGTTACTCAAAGACAGAAATCAATTGCAAGTTACAACCACAAATATCTAATCAAACATGGCTTTCACATCACTGCTCACTCCACTATTCAGTGAGAAAGTCCATGTCAATAACATGACATTGCTCTACAAAGAAATCACTTTCACCCTTTTTTATAAAAGAAATATTTTTGTGTTTGTATTTGTGTGTCACGTTAAGTGGGCATCATGTGTGTGAGGACCAATTGTTACATTCACGTGGTGTGGAACCCCTTGTTCCAGTCTTCAGCTTCTGCATGGTTTAAGACAGGGTCTCTCTGTTGTTCACCACTGTATAGAACATGCTGGATTTCCTGTCGTGGCCTGGCATGTCTCAGCCCCAAAACATGGTAGCCACGAAGTTCTGCCTGAGTCGGGGAGCATGGACTTGGAAATTCCTAGCAACCCAATGGCGATAAAGACCAGATGCAGGCATCTTGTTATCTTTAGAGAGCTCTCAATTCCATGCTACAAAACTGGTGTCTCTCCTTTATTCAGCATCTTCCTGGCTACTTTCTAACTGTGCTTTCTTGACCACGAGACCATTTCTGTCCCATCACCCTAGACCCTATCAGCAGATCTCTCAACCATCTCTTCTCCTCTGGACCTCTCCACAGATATTTCCTAATCCTCTGTCCTCACTCTCCATGGTGCCCTGCTGCAGGCCTATTCAAATGCTAGTTCTGTAGAGATGCAAAACTAGGGGACATTCTCCACTGAGGTTATGCCTTTCAACAGCGAATCAGCTAGCATCTGCAGTACAGTGCAGACCAGAGCTCCAGAGGCTTGGACCCCCCGAGAAATTCTCTAATGGAAGTTTACTCAGCTCCTGACAATTTCCCACAATGTTCCAGAGATTTTCTGTCTGCATTGTAGATGTATACTGCTGCACCTGGCATGAATATGGGTTCTGGGGATCAAAATCATGTTCTCCTGCTTGCATATCCATATCTTTGGTTTCCCTGGTGCTATATTTGTTAGACCCCCAGAAAACTCAGGCCTCCGAGATCCTAGCACAGGACCTCGGTCAACCCAATCACCAGGCAGGTTCGAGAGCTTGATGCAAACTGCATGAGGCTTTATTTATTTATTTATTTTTTTAACGAGCTAACCCCATGTTAGCACGGGTCTTTCACCCACCCGCCATGGTGGATGGCTAGCAAAGACAGCTTGAACCGGCTGCAGAGAGATCTTGTAGGGCAGCATAAGGGGAGTGTCTAGGGGTATGCACAGGTTCAGGATTGATGTGCCTCTGGGCTTGGAGGGCTTGCCCTGTGTTGATTGGCCAACTGGTTGTTATGGCCCATAGGCCCTCCCAAGGTGGTTGCTATGTTCTGTGTGTCATTGCTGTGCACTTGTCCATAAAGCACACCCACAGCTGCAAAGCATAGCGCCACCAGCTAACTTCTGATTGGTTCCTTGCCACGAGGCAGGCATTTGACTTCTAGTGACTAGGACAAGGTCAGACAAGTACGTGTTCAGCTGTAATGGCTACCAAAATGGCGAACTGGTCCCTTCATATTAATACTGAAATACAGACAATCCTTACTATTAGGAAACATTCAAGTCATGGAGTTCTCACTAGCCTGATTTTACTTATTTTCATATAGTAATATAAATTGTTCTCTAAAGTGCATGTGAGGACCCTGAAGCAAGAATAATAAAAACCCAGAGTTAGATATTAGAATTAAAGGTGAAGATCAGAGAATCAAAGAGGTCAGCCTCTAGCTCTTACCTCTTCCACAGACTCAATAGGTGATCCTAACTCCATGAATCCTCAGACTGCAATGCTCTCCACCAAACCTCAGACTGCCTACTGCCTAAACTGCTCTGTCTTCTCCTGCCTTAAATGCCTTTCTAGTGATGGGATTAAAGGTGTGTCATCCCAAGTTCTGGGATCAAAGATGTAACCTCTGTTTCTCTTTTAGACGGATTCTCTCTCCTTGTAGCCCAAGGTGACCTTGAACTCACAGAGATCCATTTGCCTCTCTCTCCTGAGTTCTGGAATTAAAGGTGTGGCTTCCGCTCCCTGTCCTCAATGGGTAATTAGTGGCTTAGGTGTGTAGCTAATTAGTGGCTTAGTGTTTGTGTGGCTAAATAGTGACTTAGCTCTGCACTCTGATCTTCGGGCAAGATTTATTAGATCATAAAGAAAATATTACCACAGGACCCTGATATATTATTCACATATATGTTTAGTAATTGTGAAAGTTAATATGATTTAACAAAATTCTTCTCAAGATTTTCTCCTTTTTCTGTGCTAGGAGATATTTATTATGGTATAGTTAGCTATTCTCAAACTAGAATCCTGTGATAGATGAGATTGTGCACATTGAGATTGTGCACATCTTTTTTTTTTTTTGTTTTTTGTTTTTTTGTTTTTTTTTTGAGACAGGGTTTCTCTGTGTAGCTTTGGAACCTCTCCTGGCACTCACTCTGGCGACCAGGCTGGCCTCAACCTCACAGAGATCCACCTGCCTCTGCCTCCTGAGTGCTGGGATTAAAGACGTATGCCACCAAAGCCCGCCCGAGATTGTGCACATCTTAAGAGAAATTATTTGTTATTTTTTTCTCTGAAGTTATATGTTCTAGAAGACATTGGTAGTTAATGACAAACAAAATCATTGCCCCTCTTCTTTTTAAATCTGAAGCAGGAAAATTGGATTTAATCCTCTTCTCTGTCCTTGGAAAATTCCATGGGATCCTGGGTGTGGGAAATCACTGTTAGAATTGTTAAGCTGAGTTGTGTAGTTCTGAATGATTCCAAATTTCATGGGGACTTCTCTCACAAATTCCTCATCAGTTTCAACATCTGATAAACCCATGCAGTGCCTTCTTCAAGTTGGCTGTGGTGTCACTCCATCAAGCTCAACACTTTGAGATAACTCGGAGATGTGGTATGATGGACCTCTAGAGCCATGCGATTCACTAAATGTAATGAGTCCTAACAAACAGGTAGGAGTATTCCCAAACATTTGCAGAAGCTGTACATTACATGTTGTTAACAATATCATAGGCGTCAACAATAGCAGAAACCAAGTATAGTGTATGGTTGTGATCCTGCATTTTGGAGGCAAGGCAAGAGGCTCTGACCAAGATGTGGTTCCATTTCCTGCTGAAAAAATTATACTGTGGATACAAATCAAATAAAAAAGCATCTAGTAATGAGGTAAAGCTTTGAGTAGGGGTGTCACACTTTTAACATGTGTATCATTTTATTGGTTTTATATTTATAATTATTTCTGATTACTTATAATTATTTAAAATTATTTTATAACTATTTTCTGAATAAACAATAACTTTTTTGAAAATAAAGCAAATAAAATGAGTATTTTGTATTAGGCAGTGATGGACAAGTTCATTCATTATTCAAGTTCCAATATCAGTGAAAAAATTTGAGAGGCTAGACAAATTGGAGGAAATGGGTATTCAGTTATTCTTATTTTAGGAAGAAATGTTAATTTGCATTGCTTTATAACAGTAAAGGTTAAAGAAAGGAATTATTAAAAATTATGTAAGGTTGAGCATCAAGCATTCTTTCTGGTTTTAACAGTGGGATGTGTAAATTTATTACTCAGATAAAACTCTTGGAAACCTTTATCCATCTGTTGCTTTTGACTATTTTTTCATCCTTTCACACAATTATTCTTCAAATATTATTTTCACCACTGTGTCTCCTTTCTCCCTCCCACGTGATATTGATGGTTCTATTGCCAGCATCAGGCAGTCTCTTGCTTGAACTACATTCTTTTCTTTGCTTGGGATGCTACTACTAGAATTGCTTCTTCTCTTACTATGTTATCTGTTTCTCTTACATAGGCTTTGATGCCTTTCTTTCCACCTGCTTTACCACAAGGAGATACACCAATAATCACCGAGCCTTTGCTATATTAGCAGTACTCTTCGGATGCTTCATTTTTTTCCCAAAAATTTATGCTTTCTATAAAGGATCACATCTGTTTATCAGCATTTTCAAAATCTCAGTGCATGTTTCTGGAAAGTGCACTGACAGAGGTGCATTATTTGAGCATAACATGCAGAGACTTGGCATTCTTTGTTCTTTCTGTAGGTTTTTTCTTCCTCAAATAGCCTATTGCTTACTATCTCCTGTTTAGCAAGTTGCTCTTTATTGAATGGCTATTTGAATTAACAAGATGACCAAGCAAGTAAAAAGAACATATGTGTCTGTGTGTCAATATTTTTGTGTGATTACTGCATTATGGTATTTTTGTTGGATGATCCTGAGAAAACAAATAAATCACACATCATTCCACACTTACACCATAGAATTTTCTTTTGATCTCTAGTACCCTTATCATAACTCAGAAAGGTTTGTGTGGTGGTTTAAAGAAAATGGCCTCCAAAGGGAGTGGTGCTATTGGGAGGGTGTGTTGGAGGATCTGTGTCACTGTGGGGTCAGGCTTTGAGGTTTCTTCTTTTTCAAGCTTCACTCAGTGTGACTGTCAGTTGACTTCCTGCTGCCTTCTTGTCAAGAGCTAGCACTCATAGCTCCAGTACACACCTGGCTGTAAGCCACCATACTCCCCATCATGATGAAAATGGACTAAATCTCTGAGCTATAAGCATGCCACACCAATTAAATGTTTGCTTTATAAGAGTTGCCATGATCATGATGTCTCATCACATCAGTAAAATTCCAAACTAAGACAGTTTGTAATCATTTTAAATAATGTCTCCTAATTTTTCAAAACATGTAGTATGTCAGATTGCTTCTTGCTGTAGCAACACATTTCTAGAACAGTATGTAGCAGATATCAGTTGTTCAATAGATATTTATAATTAATTATTATTCTAACAAATAGCTAGTATTTAAATCAATACCAAGTTTAGTTAGAATCAGTTTTCAACATATTTGGAATGTAAATATAAGAAACATCTTATGTTCCTACTTTCAAATTTAAATCAGCTGACAATCATATCTTATTTCTGAAACTCAATTTCTTTTATTTCAGCAGATAATTACTATTTAAAATATAGAGCAATAGAGTACATCTAAATGTTTTAAAGTAGAGTTAAAAATACTTTACATTAAAGCATTTCTTTTCCTTTCATTAGAGCACAATACCTTCTTAAAATTAAATTTAAAATTAGTCAAGCAAATTAACAAGAATTTATATCCAGAATGGTCCAGTTGTTTCATATTTAATTCTAAGTTATATTTCAAGAAAATGATTTTAATGCTGCCTCTGAGAGCTCCTCTGTTGAAATTAGCTTTAAAACCAAGTAGACACTATTGCATCAATCAAAAAGACTCCAGGACTCATAATTAGAACAATTTATTTTCTTTTTATAACATAGTTTTCTCCTTCACTTCATAAAATCATGGGGGTGGTATTCCAACCAAAATACCATAATGCAGTAATCACACAAAAATATTGACACATAGACACATCTGTTCTTTTCACTTGCTATGTAGGATAAAACATTTTTCAGATTTTTCTTTTTTTTTTTAAATGAAAGGCTTTTAAGATATTTTTTCTTTGACATTTTTGAGGAAATTTCAATGTGATGTTAACACTGTAAGATTTTTCAAAATCTAGTCTTGTTAAATTGGTAAAACTAATATTTAAAAAAGATGAACAAAAAGATAACCACTTTTAGAGGAAATCTGACATTTCATTTGTCAAATAACAAAGCATTGTACTCTCTAAACTCTTACAAATCTATCTCCTTATGTGTTCAAATTGAATACTTAGAAATGGCTTCTGGATGTCTATGTTCAGAAAGGAAAATAATGTATATTGAATTATTGTTGTTATGGCTATTATTTTTCATAGATACTATTCTCTTTCTCTATGTATATATAAAAGAAGCATATATACACATATATATTATCATTGGATGAAAAAGACATCTTGAGGATTTAATAAGTAAGCATCCACTATTATTTTTGTTATACCCTTATTTTATTTATGGAATTAAAGTTCAGTGTTTTTTGGGATTGAGTCAAATTTATCCTGACTTTAAATCCTGTAGATTGAGCATCAGACTGCTATTTCAGTGCATCATAATTATTATGATCATTTGGCTATTCATTCACTGAAACATATTTATAAATTCTTGTTCCTTAAGTATAGAGGGGAATCCAAACAATAAAATTTCAACAACATGGAGGGAGTAATCAGAGCAGGTATCTGAAACCCTGTGGTTCAGAGTCAAGGAATTTTGTATTGTAAAGTTCAGGTGATTGGAAATCACACTCTGTCTCACTGCTCATTATTTCCCATTGCAAACTCACACAACACTTGATGGTTATTCCATTTTATAAAACATATTATGTACTACTTTAAAGGATTTTATTGATTTGAAAATGCGTCTTATGATAGGAATAGTTTTCATCTTCATTTTCTTTCTATATTTTCCCTTGTTAATTTTTTACTCTCATATTAACAATTATTTCCGGGTAAGTCCAATCATTTCAATTTGTGGCACAAATTATCTATAAAGTTCATGTGGGGAACTGCTTAATTGAGTAAAAGAAAATGTAAATTTAAAATCTGGAAGCCAGCAATGACCACTATGGCACCATGACCCTAAGGACTCACTAGTGGCATACAAACCCTGGTGGTAAGGTAACAATAATGCTCTGATTGGACCTAAGACCCACTCAGTACTGGTACTGGAATTTTAGCCAATGCCCCAGGTTTAATGTATTCATGGATCTTGGAGAAGAATTTACAACTAATATTTTACTAAAGCACCATAATCCCTAACTCCATACTGAATGTTTGTTCTTGTCTTAGTTAGGGCTTTTTATTGCTGCAAAGAGGTGCCATGACTATGGTAACTCTTATAAATGAAAACATTTGATTGGTGTGGTTTGTTTACAGTTTCAGAGGTTCAGTTCATTATCATCATGGCAGGGAGCATGGCAGCATGCAGGCAGACATTGTACTAGATAAGTAGCTATGGTCCTGCATCTGGTAGGCAACAGGAAGTAGGGTGAGACACTGAGCAATATCCTGAGCATAGGAAACCTCAAAGCCTGCCCCACAGTGACACACTTTCCCCAACAAGACCATACCCACACCAACAAAGCCACACATCCTAATAGAGTCATTGTGATCAGATTATGGGGGCCAATTACATTCAAACTACTACAGTCCTTACACTCATAAATATAAGTGTAGTCTTCAGCCTTCATCAAGGAAACTTCTCTTTGCAACAAATGGAGACCAGTACAGAAAATGTAACCAATCAAAATGCAGAATTCTGGAACACTGTCCCAAAAGTTTTATCTATGAAAGGACTCCTATACCTAAGACTCTGGGGCCGTTACATAAGAGGGACCAGAAAGATTGCAAAAGCTAAAGGATCAAGGGGGTTTTCTGTGAGATTGTCTCCTAGGAATGTCAGGAGCCACACCCACTAAGTCTTACCAACCTGCCTGCCTAAACATGGTCTGAATAAGTCAACAATAGGCATGCTAAGGTGATCAGATTATGGGGAAACTCACCAGGCCTTCAGCTCAGACAAAGAACTATAGAAAACTATGGAAGGCTGAGAGTGGGAGAAATAGTCTTCTGCAGGAATGCACCTTATTGAATATTGCTTATTCAATATCAAATGATGAGCCAAAAAACAAATGCGCAAGCAACATTTTACAGATTTAGCAGCTAGTATTTAGTAATATACATGTATATACATACACACATGTGCACTTAACAGCAAATAGTGTAAAAAGAGGCTGTGGATTTGAAAAGAAACAAGGAGGGTATATGGAAGTATTTGAGGGAAGGAAGGGAGAGCTGATATAATTATATTGAATTATTTTTCTCAACAAATAAAAAAGTAATTAAAAAAGCAATTAACAGCCATATTGGAAAAAAAAAAGCAAATGTACTCAGGCCCAGAACCAGGACTATGAGTTGACCCACTTCAACATCCACCAAATTTATTAACAGTTGGAGCATGTGAAGGAGATGAACCTACAGATCAAAACGAGAGGAACTCTATGACACAGGATGACAGTATATCCAAGAGCAGCCTCAGTGAGAGTCCAATATTGGTCAGGTAGCAGAAACTACGGGCCTCAAGCCAGACCAATGACTCAAGGCAATGGACATTTGCTAGTGTGGTAGAATAGTATTTTCAGGTGTATGTGTGTGTGTGATGGGGGAAGTGCTTCTGTGTATGTGTTTGTCTTTTTGGATGATAAATAAAGTACTGTTTGGCCAATGAGGCAGCAAGTTAGGCTGGACTAGGAGTCAAAGAGGATTCTGGGAAATGTAGTAAAGAAGTGATGATCCAGGCAGTAAGTGACATAGCAGGGAGATTTGTATAAACGAGGGCAAGAAGGAAGCGGGCCCCTTCTCTCTTCCTCCAGAGTCACCATGTGAGCCGTGGAAGACAGGATGCTTGCTATTGGTGTCCAATAGGATAAATCTTATAAAATATATAGATTTATGAAAATTAAGGCTGAACTAGCACATGAGCAATCCTAGTCTTTGGCCAAGCAGCATTTGTACCTAATATAAGTCTCTGTATATTATTTTGGCCACCCATGTGGTGGGCAGAACTCAAGAGGGTGGTGGAACGATTTATTGTAAGAGTGCGTGTGTGTGTGTGTGTGTGTGTGTGTGTGTGTGTGTGTGTGTGTGCATGTGCGCACATGTTGTTTGTTTGTTTGCTTACAGTGCATTTGTTTAACTCTGTGAAGCTGTGTTACTCTGCCTGTCTAAACACCTGGTGGTCCTAATAAAGAGATGAACTGCCAATAACTAGGCACGAGCAAGGAGAGGTGGGACTGACAGGCAGAGGTATAAATAGAAGGAGAAACAAGGAAGGGGAGAACAATGAGAGAACAAATGGAGGAGAAAGACAGGGGCCAGCCACCCTGCCACCCAGACACCCAGACACCCAGACACCCAGCCAGTGACTGAGTAAAAAGGAAAGTGAGATACATAGAGGTAAGAAAGGTAAAAGCAGAGGGAAAAGGTAGATGCATTAACTTAAGAAAAGAAAAGCTGGCTAGAAATAAGCCAAGTTAAGGCCAGGCACTCATAACTAAGAATAAGCCTCCATGTGCAAGTTATCTGGGAACTGGGTGGTGGGCACCCCCAAAAGATTAAAGAGCCAAAAGAGTGGGAGCAAAAACATCATTCAGTATGCTGGTAAAGATGAATAGACTAAAGGATAAACTGTGTCTCAACCATCCACACCACTGCTTCCAGGTCAAGATTCTTCTTCTTTTTTGTTGTTTTCTTTGTTTTTTGGGGGGGGTTCTATTAAATTTTAGTTTAGTTTTGGGGGAAAGGATGCAAAGGCAGAGCGCAGATGAGAGAGGATGTGGATATAAGTGGGATGAGAATGCATGATGTGAAATTAACAAAGAATCAATAAAAGAATTAAAAAACAAATGTAGAAATGTCAAAACTAAATTAAAATTTAAAAGCAAATGCAAAATAACAGAACTGTATTAAAATTCAACAGGCAATTGTGAAGAAAAGAAACAGGAATGATAATAGTGAATTATTTTCTTAGGGATAATTGGATCCAATGTGAATGTCAGCTCAATATTTTAAACTGTCTTTAAGCCTTAGATATTATCTAGCCCAATTATTTTGTGGTTGAGGAAATTTAGGATTAAATTGGTTAAGGAACTTTCCAAATTCAGGTTTAGAGACCTGAGAGATCCTTTTCTGATTTTCCTAGGGTCACATACCTTTGTGTGGTAAATTGAGTACTTGCATTCAATATACTGCATAATTTATTTTGAGTCAAAGCCTAAAATCATAAGATAAATAAGAAAAATAGAACTCATATATTTCATTGATTTTCAACTGAAAATAACTTGTGCCCCGAATGTATTTGTTTACCGCTGAACTCACTTCTTATCTTCATGATTTGGAGAATAGGGAGCTATTTCAATCTACCGAGTGAAGGACAGGGATTCTGCCAAGCACCCTAACATGTGCAAGAAAGCTCACACAATGGTTAATTAGGTGACTCCAAATTTCAGTCGTGTCCCTTTTAATAGAAACTACAGAAATAAACCGACAAAACTAAACTTCAAATAATTGCTGAAAGAGAGAGAGTGAGTATGAATGCATATCTATTTCTATAAAAAAAAAGCGAAAACAGCATGCAGATAGCAATAAAGTCAGATACGCATGAGTTTCAGATTTCTGTAATCAGTGGGCCAGCAATCCAAAGTACTTGAAAAAAAATAGCATCTGTATTGAATACATAAGACTAGTTTCATGCCATTATTTTTTGGAACACTGTACTGTCACAGCTATTCAGATAGCATTTGCATTTTTATGAAACATAAGTAACACTGGGATAATGTAAAGCCTATGGAGCTATATGTATTGGTTATATGCAAATGCCATGCCATTTTATGTAAGGACTTGAATACACACAGATTCTGCTACTCATGAATGTCTCCACCTCCCACAGACATACAAGATTTCTGGATAAATACTGGATAGAGGAAAACTGGAAAAGGCATAATAAATAAGAAAGTGTACTCATTCTACTTGATGACAAAGAGTACTGCATCTGTGTAAATAAAGCTTTCTTCACTGCATAGTGCAGGTAAAATGCTACTAAGCAGCTTTGCTGGAGGAAAAGCACCACTTTAAAAATCACACTTTCATGTCATACTTGCCTTATAAGGGAGACCTGCACAGAAAAATGGAGTGTTCTTGAAAAACCCAATTATGTAGGAAATGTTACCACCTCTTAACAATCGAATTCCTTTGCTCTTTAGAGATAAACCTGTTTTATCATTTTTCTCTGTGTAGTGGTGTGTCTAGGTTTGAGTTTTAGAAAATTCTTTCAGGGGAAGTAAACACGCTTTTGAAGTCTCATTTTCATCAGATATAACTGCATGCATTCTAAAAGGCTTCATGGATGCTTCGAAGAATTAGAAGTAAATGATGAATCCAAATGGCAAAGCATGTGACATTTGTTAGTTGAATTTTCAAGGATGACACTAACTGACAATCTAGGCAATAGTGGAGAGGCCACCCTAAATGCCTTTTCCCTATAATGAGACTGATGACTGCCTTATATGCCATCCTAGAGCCATCATTCAGTGGCTGATGGAAGCAGAGGCAGACACCCACAGCTAAACACTGAGCTGAACTCTGGAACCCAGCTGCAGAGAGGGAGGAATGAAGAGCAAAGAGGCCAAGACCAGGATGGTAAAACCCACAGAAACAGCTGGCCTAAACTAGGGGGAGCACATGGACCCCAGACTGACATCTGGGAGGCCTGCACGGGACTGATCCAGACCCCGAACATGGATGTCAATGAGGAGGCCTTGGCACTCTATGGGCCCCCTGGTAGTGGATCAGTATTTATCCCTGGTGTAAGAAGGGACTTTGGGAGCCCATCCCACATGGAGGGATGCTCTCTCAGCCTGGACACATCAGGGAGGGCCTAGGCCCTTTCCAGGATGATATGACAGACTTTGTGGAACCCCCATGGAGGGCCTTACCCTCCCTGGGGAGTAGAGGGGGGATGAGGTGGGGGGCTGGGAGGAAGGAGAGGGAGAGGGAGAGGGAGAAAGGATTGACATGTGAAGCAAGCTTGTTTCTAATTTGAAATAATAAAGAAATAATCTCGGGGAAAAAAAAGTCAGGTTATGTGCTGTCAGAACTCACTCCTAATTGTCATTGTAATTTCATTTAGATGTTTATTTTAGGAAACTGTTTTTGTTTCCCTATCAAATCTCTTTCCCATTAAGCTTCAGGAAATCTTAATAAATAATCTCTATAATCTTCCATGTAATGGGTTACAATTGATTTTGAAGTAATTTTTAAAGTTAGAAATGTTTCTTCAAAATTCTTGGCAAAATAAATGGATAGAATTCCCTGAATGAAGAGGGGACCACATATAGAGATACAGAACTTCATTAACAGATAGTGACCATTGCACTATCATTTAATAGAATATAATACTGACTACCCTTCAAAGAAATGCAGTTACCAAATACCATTGAATACTTGAATTTTTGTTTCTGTTTTGTTTCTAGAAGGTAGATATTATGTCTAGAATGGTCAGAACTGTGTTGGAAGAAGAAACCAGACTATGAAAAACAACAATTTAGAAAGATATCTGAACACTGCCCATCATGGGCTTGTCATGCTAGGCCTGATTTAAAAGCTTTGGGCATATATACATTAGACAAAACCAAAACCATCATCTTATTTGAGCTATAACATTGTCTGGATTTGTTACGGATAAGAAATATAAACCATCTTTATATTTCTTTGACATCTATATTAGGTACTTTTCCTTTTGTGACAAAATGCTTGGCAGAAACAATTCTAAGAAAGGGGAAGTTTATCTTTATCCAAGAGCAAAGCCAGTTACTGTGAGGAAGAAAGGGCAGAGAGGCCACACCTCCACAGCAGCAACAGAGTAAGTGGCATCTTGTCCACAAGGTGCAGACAGGAATCAGAAGACCTGGCCAAAGCCAGAAGTAGGAACATCCCTGAAATGGCCCACACCTGGTGGCTTACCTTTGTCAGGCAGGGCCAATTCAATAGATGTTCTCCAGATTTGAAAAGAGTTCCATAAGCTCAAAACATGGACTTTTGGAGGTAAATTCAGATAGAAACCAAAACAACATGTACATATTAAACACAGTAAAGAAAATGACTTTTACAGACTTTGCTTTCAATGGAGTACTTCTTTCTTGTCCAAGGAAAATAAATGTGTGGTTGACTGAGCACATGCTGATGTCCTCTGTACTAAAGTCCTTTTGAAACAACAGAAAACTAAATTTAATAGAAAAGAAACAGAGGAGTCCATAAGTATTCATGGTAAGGAAGTATAATAGGCATTTGTCAGGAATTTCTGGAAGATACAAAGGAAATAAGTGGTATTGAAAGTAAACATAAAACTACAATAAACAGCCATGAGAAAGCTGTGAATTTTTGTAACAATTATTTATTTAGTTACTTAATTACTTAGACCTGACCTGCCTCTGCCTCCTGCATGCTGGGATTAAAGGCATTTTCCATCACCATCAGAAGTTCTTTGCAGATTGCCTTTAGATAAAAATCTATTCAAGGTTCTAAAGTGCAGGGAGGGGCAGAGGCATAGCCTTTAGGATTGCTTCAGACTTACTAACTAACTAGATGTCCTCATGTAGCACACACCCTGTTCATAGGTAAACCATGCCAGCTAACAGGGTGGTAGTGGAGCACTCTTTTAATCCCAGCACTAAGGCAGAGGGAGGCCTGCTATCTGTGAGTTTGATGCCAGCCTGACCCACAGAGTTAGTTCTAGGACAGCCAGGTGTACACAAAGAAACCCTATCTCAGAGAACAAGCAAACAAACAGCAACAACAACAATGAAAACAAAACACAAAACAAAACAAAAGCCAACTGCCATATCTGCCTAGTATGTACACATTGTATGCATTTTTGGGATCTGTCATCTTTGTTATTCATATTGCTGTGTGTACTGTTTTGCTCCCAGCTCTTTCATGACTGTGTGTCTGACTGAGAAGGAACCCGAGAACCTCACAGTGCTTCACTTAAACCTTTTCCCCAACAACCTGAATCTAGTAGCTCCACTTTCTGTCTCTTCTTTCTGTTCATTTAGCCCTGATTTTTTAAAAAGAAAGTATTTATGCTGATTGTTGTTTAAATCAACTATCTAAATCATAGGAAAGAACATAAAATACAATGAAGGTATAAGAACAGTTGGAGGAGAGTGTTGAAAAGAAGAGTGTTGAGGAAATTTGTGAAGTCATATTATTCTTTCAAGTTTTCCATCACAGGTCTTCTATTTATAAGCCCCTTTAAAATATTTTATCTGTCATGATACCACTTTAGCTCTCTACTCAAACTCTTCCTGTCTTCTTGTTCTACAGTGTTTCCTTAATATCTAAAAATTAGACTATAACAGGTAAATAATGTAATGGAGAAAATATATGTAGGTTGTAAAATAGTAGAGCCCAATAATCTCAATGTAAATAATAAGCAACAAGCATGTTTTTATTTTATTTACCTTGCTTATTATCTGTGCCTTTTCCCTAGAATTTGGGGTCCTTGAATACAAAGAATACTAACATGCATTTCTAATAAATATCTATTGTTATATTTCATCACCTGAAGTAGAAACTGGTACATGGCATGGAAGATGATGCATAATCTTTGTATAAATGTAGAATAAGTTCAAAAAAAGTTCTTTGGGTGTGTTGAAATTAAACTTTCTGTTACTTTTATTGGAGAAAATTGTTAATAAGTATTCAAAGTTTTGAGAGCTCAGAATTTCTCTCACTCTTGCCATCTTTTCAGTTTTTTGCTCACTTCCAACCACCCTGCCTCAGCCTCTTGAGTCCAGACATGTACCACCTTTCTATTAGTCTTTCTGTCTCTCAGTCTCTCTGTCTGTCTGTGTCTCTCTTTCTGTCTCTCTCTGCCCCATCTGGAAGTATACAGGCTAGTTAGATGCAGTCATATACAGGCATCTAGTCTGAAATGAAACAGAGAATTACAATTTCGCCCATATTTTTATAGAACAGATAGGAGATAGGAGATGCAGCTTTACTGTAAGATGAGACAAACAAAAGATCTCTACCTACAAAGTGAAATCCTGTTTATTTGGAACACACAGTGAAGGATTGTTTTTAATATTGTCAACTTGAACTTACAATTTGGTTGTTATATGTAATCAAGTGGGACAGGTGAAACAAAACAAAATGAATGAACAAACAATCAGCAAACAAAACTGTCAGGAATGAACTTGTCCTTGCACTCACAGTCCTTCATTTACAAATGAATGCTTCAAATGGCAATGAAGAGTAAATAGTAGAGCAGGACTTAGATCTAATAGTAGGACAATTAGCAGAGTTTAGGACTATAACATTTCATTAACGTGCTAAATACCACTACTAATTTTTCTAAATTTAGAAAAGATCACACTGTTAAGTGAAAAGTAAATTGTTGATTATCATTTTTGCACATATTTAAATCATTGCAATATGCATTTTCAACACTAATGTCCAGATGACAATAACAGAAAAAAAGTAACACAGACCAAGTTAGGGGGAGAAGATCAATTTGGATGCAGGAATTGGGGCACTGTACAGACCTCTCAAGTGGGAACACGGGCTGGAATTATTTCTTAATAACCTGAATTAGGGATCAGGTTAGGGGGCTAAATGCAGTGGTAGAGTACTGAATGAGATGACTGGAAAGAGGGGCACATTTCAGGTCAGGTAGAAACCTGATGGAAAGGAAACTACCATTAATTTATAAGGATGATCCCAGCTAAGATTCCTAATAGTAGATAGGTAGTCTGAACTAGCCCTCTCCTATGATCAGATTGGTGATTAACCCAATTGTCATCACAGAGCCTTATTCCCGAGACCCACAGCCAAATATAAGGCTGAGCTTATAGAATTCTACTGAAGAGAGGAAGGAAGGATTGTAGTAGCCAGAGGTGTCAAAGTCATCACAAGAAAACCCTTAGAAATAAATAACCTGGGCTCATAGGAACTCACAGTGTTTGAAACAACAACCAGGGAGCCTACATGGGACTGACATAGGCTCTCTACATATATGTGACAGTTGTATAGCTTGGTCTATTTGTGGGACTCCTAACAATGGAAATAGGGGCTATCCCTAATGCTTTGGCTGGCTCTTGGGAACCCATTTCTCATACTGGATTGCCTTGCTAAGTAAGAATTAATACAAAGGAAGGTGATTAGTCTTACCATAACTTGATATGCCATGCTTTGTTGAAACCTATGGGAAGCCTGCCCCTTTCTGAACAGAAACAGAGGAAGAGTAGACTGGGGGAGACAGAGGGTAGTTAGTGGAATGGAATAGCAGGAAAAGCAGCAGGGAGAGGAAACTGCAACTGGGATGCAAAATAAATATATTTTTAAAAGAAGATCTATTATTACCCTGTTACAATATGACTCAACTTTGTCTCTTTTATGCACGGGAATAGATATATTTCAGAAGGATTCCACACTGTTAGTGTTCCATATGACCTTTCAAAAGGTCTTACATGCTATACATTTAGAGTTTGAGTATCTTAGTGCAGTAGGTTCTTAGGAAATCGCCAAGTTGCAATAGTTGGTTGTGTTTTAATTTAATCATTAAATATCAACACTAGAGTGTTGACAGATAATGAGACTAAAAATAATAACTTATAATAGAAAACTTTAAAATTTACTCTATCTACTTGCATAACTGAGCTTAGAGTTTAGAAAATGTTCACCTAATGTATGCAAGGTTCTGGATTTAACTTCAACATTACTTACAAAAAAAAAATGGAAGGAAAAACACTAGGTTTGAAGTGCTTCAAATTTCCCCCTACACTATTTTCCCCTCTAACTTCATCAAGAAATGTAGAGTGTCTGGGTTGCTCTGTATACAGTCCAGCAAAACATTTTAACTTTCTAGTTTGTAGCAACCTATGGGTCTTGAATATTCTCTGATAAATGTGTATAGGTAAAAGTAACTAATCTTGTTTCTGAGAAAACTTCTGTTTCCTTTTTTTGAGTCTCTCTCTCTCTCTCTCTCTCTATATATATATATATAATATATATATATATGTGTGTGTGTGGTGTGTGGTGTGTGTGTGTGTGTGTGTGTGTGTAATTAGACCAATTTTAAATTAGAAACAAGCTTGTTTTACATGTCAATCCTAGTTCTCTCTTCCTCCCCTCCTCCCTAGTTCCCCCCCCACCCTCTATCCCAACCCCTATCTGCTCCCAAAGGAGGGTGAGGTCTTCCATGAGGTAATTCAAAGTCTGTCATATCATTTGGAGCAGGGCCTAGACCCTCCCCGTGTGTCTATGCTGAGAGAGTATCCCTCTATGTGAAGTGGGCTCCCAAAGTCCATTTGTGTACTAGGGATAAATACTGGTCTACTACCAGAGGCCCCATAGATTGCTCAGACATCCAAATCGACATCCTCCTTCAGAGGGTCTGGAACAATCTTCTTCTGGTTTCTCAGCTGTTACTTCTTAAACTCTTGTACACTTTTTAACCTTTAATGCCTCTTTTAGATGTATCTAGGTATTGTCTCTCTTACTGTCCATCATGAAGATTACAATAGTCCCCCCTGTAAGTTATTTCCAAAATAAAGTTTCTAATCATTCTAGAGTATGGTTCTCTTTCTATGAATGCTAGCATACTCATCACTAGGCAATTTTGTATAACAGGTGCCATGCCCTATGATTTAGGGGTAATTCCCAATATAGTTTGGCTAGAAAAAATGATTATAAGTGGTTTTGAATACCTGAAAATAATAACTTTGTCCTGATGGCTAACAGAGGTCTGTGAGGTCTGTTTTTTTTTTTTTCAGGGAAGTATGCAATGGTTTAGTTGGTTTTCTTTTCAGCTGCAGGAGTGAACACAGGCTAAAATCTGAAAAGCACAGAACCACACTGTTCCCTGGGGTTTCCCTAACTACAGAGCTGACAGAATAAAACTGTGTATTTGAGCTTGAGATGTGGATTACTCTTCACTAGAGGTTAGTGCTTAAAACGTGGAATTGAAAAGGTCAGCACTTTTATCCATTAAGCCATCAAGCTTTTTTCTATAATAAGAGTAGATGAAAGGTTTTAACTTGAATCACAAACGTAAAGTTCAGCAGTCTGATCGTATCTCAAATTGAAAGAACAAGACAAAAATACCTTTGTCATTCTGTGGATTGGAATCCAGTGGTCTAAATGTCAGTATAGAATGGTAGAGTATCAAATCTTGGATCCTATCACCAAAAGTCAGAGATATAGCAATTTTCAGCTTTCTAAATCTATATTCTATTTAAAAATAGGATCACAGTTTGAACTCTACTTATTTAATGCTAGCATGTGTTTAGATTTTTGCAATAACATGCTTATTCTTAATTACATGCTAGTAAATATGATACTCTGTTTAGCATCCAGCTATGCAATTGCTCTTCTACAATATGCCACATACTGAAGAAAAGGAACTACTCCCTAAGCAGGCTTTAATTGCATACTTGATATGATGAAAATGAAGACAGATTTGATTTTATTGTTCTTATAAAGCAATATTTTATAAGACATTTAGAGTTTGCACTGATATTTATAGTTCTTTTATTGAATTGTAACATACAAATATTTTCTAAGACATTACCAAGCGATTGTGTTCATAATTTTCTTCCCGAGTGACAAACACTGGCTCCTCTTTATTGTGTTTTTCCTTTTTTAATACTGCTTTATTAAATTTAGTGTATTTATATAACAAGGCAAAGAAAAATAAAACTAAGAGGGTTTTCCTAAGATACCATCTCCTGTATATTGAGAGATTATATTTTTTTCTCATGAAAAATAGACTTTCATAACTTTCTGTCTTGAGCAAATAGAGAATTCTTCAGAATGACAGCAAATAAACTAACAAGATTGAACAAAAACTACAACAATTCCATTAAATCTATAATGACTCTTACCTAACAAGAGGATTCAAGAAGCAAAGAAGATGAGTCATCTGCCATCCTGTGCATCTTATTTACTGCTTAAACACTCTGTATTTGGTTTATTTAGGATGTTGATTTCTTAATAAAATTAAATTATAAGAAGTTTTAGAAGTTTAATTAATTGAATAATTACTTATGGCTTTCAAGCTGCTATAGAAAGATGCCATGATCTGAGTTATTTATCGATAACAGAAATTTATATAATTCCAGAGGCTGGGAGTTCAAGATTAAGGTTCTGGCAGAATCCAATAAATATTTGTTGTTGTTTTTGGTTGATTCATTTTGGCTACATTTTTGCCAGCACAGTGGCACAGCGGAATTGTGCTGGGCCCATAAATGTGATGTTTCCATCAGTTCCCTCCCCTGGGAGCTCAGAGACTTTGCAGATGAGGAAGCAAAATAATTTAAGAGTCAGTGAGGATGGAAGACATCAAGGAAACAAGGCCTTCCAGAAACAACAGGACTTAAGTACACATGAACTCACAGAGACTGTTTTATTAGCAGATGATACTTTCTCATTACTATTTTCCATGGTAAAAAGAACAAAGGAACTTCCTTGGTACTTACTAGGGGAGTATTAAAGTTCTATTACTGGGACTGTAAGGTGGCTTAGATGTTGTGACCACCTGCTGGTCTTACAGAGGACTGAAGTTTAGTTCCCAGTATATACATTGAGGTGGTATACAACTGTCTGTAACTGTAGTTCCAGGGACCCAACACCTTCTTCTAGCTCCTGAGACAGAAATGTAAAAATAAACAAAAAAAGAAAAGAAACCTAGATATAGTCAGTAGGGGCTCTGGATGGGAACAAGCTTGGCTTCTGTGTGTTCAGTAAGGTACGGAATTGTTTTCTTCAGCAATAGGACCCTACCATCAGTTTTTGGAGAACAACCAATAGCTTTGGCAATAACCTGGGTTTATGAGTTTCTATTGTGCCCCTTTGACCAACAAATCTTTAGATGTAGTCCATTCCTGTCACTGGAGGCTTTGGTTGATAGTGATTGTACTTTAGTTGGGACTTTTCCTCCTTATTTGGTGTCCATTTAAATTTACTTCATATATATATATATATATATATATATATATATCTTCTACTATATTAGATTTCCATGTGACCACTCAAATTGCCCTTAGTTTTACCTTTTCCCCTATATATTCCTTCCATTACTCTCCTCCTTACTGCTCCTCTTCATTTGACTCTCCCATTCAGTCCCTACATCACAGCCATCAATAATTACATATTCTATTTCCCGTTCCTTGCGAGATCATCTCCACCACCCAGTTCCTTATTCTATACATAACCTGTATTGTTTATGGTACCGGAATGTAGTCTGAATGCTACCAGAGGAAAAAGGTAAATACCAATCTAGGTACAAATCTTGCAGTCTAGAATGCTGACCTCCTTGCGAAATACGATGTTACAGTAGTTATGGGAGTGATGGACTACTATGTATTTGGAATTAATGCCCATTCCAGGAGATAGAATCCATCCCCTAACTACCAGGTAGCCTAGAACCTGAGGCTAGATTGGCAATATGCATGCAGGGAAAACAAATTCCACTGTTCTAATAAAAAAATGTAGCAATAGCATGACTCCCTAATTACAGTATACTATACTCATAGATCAATGACTTCCTCAGCTACCATTAGATAATCTTCCTCATGCATTAGATTGGAAGAAACATAGAAACCCACAACTGGGTAATGTGGAAAGAGTGAGAGACCTTAAAATACTCACTTCTAAATGTGATGTTTCATAGAGCAGAGTGGCACAGCAGAATTGTGCTGGGCCCATAAATGTGATGTTTCCATCAGTTCCCTCCCCTGGAAGCTCAGAGACTTTGCAGATGAGGAGGCAAAATAAGATGGAAGACATCAAGGAAACAAGGCCTTCCAGAAACAACAGGACTTAAGTACACATGAACTCACAGACTGTGGCAGCATGTACAGAGCCTGCACAGATCTAAGCCAGATGGGGTACTTGTGCTGAGAGGGGAAGTAGGTGAAAGCTCTGATCCCCAACATGGAAGCTATCTCACAAAGGAAAAACTGCATTTGTCTAAGGAAGTCTCATGAGTATGTAAACCACACGAAAGGGAATGCCTCATACCCAGCAGTAGAAGCCAACATAAAACAAAATGTTATTTTTGGAGGGATTTTGTCTCACATACTTTGTAAGGACATGTGTAACTTACAGATCTTTTATTTATACAATATAATTTCTGATTTTCTTTTTATGGGTTTTCTATTTGTGTGTTTAAGCTTCTGTTTTCATTTTTCTCCCCATGGGTTTGTTTTGTTTGTTTTTATTATATCTTACTTGATTTTGTTTTATTTTTAAGTGTCTTGTTTGTTTCCTTATGATAGAGAGAAAGGAAATCTCTGGATTTGGGTGGGAACATGGAGGAGAATATAGGATGAGTTAGGGATAGGAAAATTGTAATCATATTATATTGTATGAAAAAATCTATTTTCAATTAAGGAAAATAAAAAGATGCGCCCTTGATTGTTTCAGGAGTGCAGATCTGATTTCTTCCTAAGATCCTGCCTGAGAGGAGATCAGAATTCAAATAATAGCAGAGTTTCCTTCGAGACTTTACCCTAAGATGCAATTAGCAATATAATCCAAAATGATGGTTATGTTTATGAAACAATGTAAATTTGGACAGGGCCAAGGTGGAAGTTATTTTATTATAATCAAGGGGAAGTCTGAAGCTAATAGAAGATGCAAAGAAGGGTTCTGCCCTGAAAGCTTTGGTGATTCCTATGTTCCTGCCATTGCCCTTCATAGCTATGGAAGAAAAGACATGATACTCTTTTTTCATTCTTCCTTCATACATTGCACCCTGGCCAGAGTTTTTCATCCTTCCATTCCTCCTAGTAGCCCTCTTACCCCTGCTGTCTCCAAGATCCATTCCTGCTCCATTGCCCTTCAGAAATCCAGATACGCAGACATTAAAGACTAGGCTAACAACCAAAATTATACTTTTCATTTTTGTTATTTTAATATTGGATCATTTGATATAGACAGTTTTTTCTTTCTAAAAATATTTAAATTATTTCTTTATCATTCATCCAGTTTCTTTATCATTCACTGTGTTATTCTTCATTTATTTATAAAAACATTCACTTTGTATTCATCTATAGCTTCATTCCAATATAGAATACTCTATGAGGAAGTAATGATGAGAAATTTACAACATTAGAACCCATTTTCATCAAACAGAACCTCTACAAATTTAAATTTACAATAAGATAAAGGAATTATGACAAGAATATGCTGAGGGCATTAAAAAACACATTATCCAGAACTATCAGAGAAAAATCAACAAAATTATATTGTCATGTGCTTACTATTTTTCCAGGTCACATTAGATAAGAAAAAAGCATTCAAACAATGTACAAATATTTTGCTGTCTATTTGAAATAAATTTATTATCATATCACCCAGCTTATTTGATTTTGCTGTAAAGGTCAAAGGAAACTTCAGATTTTCTTGTAGTCATCTATTTATATGAGAAAGGATAGCACTGTGACACAGATTATGTTACATAATACAATTGTTTTCTTTCATTTTTTGATTTCATTTTACATTCCAACCACAGTCCTCTCTCCCACTACTTCTTGTATCCTCTCTTACCTCCCATCTTGTCCACACCCTCCTCCTCAGGGTAAGGGCTCCCATGAGGAGTCAACATAGTCTGGCACAATAGGTTAGGGCAGGGCCAGGCCCTTCTTCCATGCATTAAGACTGAGCATCCCATAGGGAATGGGTTCCAACAAGCTAGATCATGTACTGGGATTATATCATGGTCCTGCTACCTCTGAACATGGCATCTCACCCTAAGGAATGGGCTTCAACAAGCTAGCTCATTACCAACTTCATATGGCGGTCCTACTACCAGGGGCCCCATCTGATAGTCCAAGCTTTACAACTGTCTTCCATATATGGAGGACATAGTTCAGTCCCCTGGAGTCTCCACAGTTGCACTAAGACTCCTAGCAATAGTAGAGAGGATGCTTGAACTGGCATAACCCTGTAATCAGATTGATGAATACCCCAACTATCATCATAGAGCCCTCATTCAGTAACTGATGGAACCAGAGGCAGAGATCCACAACCAATAGCCAGGCTGAGCTCCAGGGATCCAGGCGAAGAGAGGGAGGAGGAACATACGAGCAAGGGAGGTCAAGTTCATAATGGAGAAATCAACAGTTGAACCAAGTGCGTGGAAACTTGTGGACTTTAGACCTACATAAAAGAATCTTAATAAAATCAAAATAAGTGAATAAAAGAAAGAGACAGTAAGGAAATGAATGAAGTACCTTTGATCTCTGAGAAATATAAACGCTTTCTATTCATGCTTCATTCCTTCATTCATGAGAGGGCATTATACATTATAACTATACTTTAGCTATATACATAGAGCTTCAACATTCATGGAGTACATCAATCCCTTAGAAATATAGATTTCAATAATTTAGATGAAGTCCAAGAGGAGGGATTTCAGAATAATATGTAATTTTAATTTTTTTAAACTTTTGTAATGTTTTCTATAATGGGTAAACCAATTTATAATTCCATAATTCCAGACAAAGGAGGATAACTTCCATTTATACTCTTGCTATATTTGACTTTTTACTTGTTGTTGATAAATTTCTTTCTTTGACATCTTCATACTTATCTATAGTATTCATAATTTGATGCTTTTATAATGGCTATCTTAGCACATGTGAGATGATTTTATTACTATTTTAATATACACTTTTTTACTGATTGGAAAGTTTTCATATACTTTATCTCTTGTCCATTTGCATTTCTGTTTTAAAAATATCTATTAAGGGATCTTGCTGGTTATAAAATTAGTTATTTATTGTCATCACTACTGAGTTTTATGTGGTACTCATACATTTTGTATATTGTCTCCACTTTTTGAGCATGTAATTTTTAAATATTCTCTCCAGTTCCATTGGTTGATTTTATATTCTGTTTTGTTAATTGTGCAAACTGTTTCTGGCTTCTTGTATTTCCATTATTCATTTTGCTTCTGTTTTTCCTGTTACTTTTTCTGAGATTTGAAATGGTTTATTTGAATTAGAGTGGCTATAATCAATTTTTAAACACAAGTGCTTTGTGAGCAAATACAGTGCTTTATTCACCAACTCATTAAATATTTTTAGCACTTTTTCTAAGTAACCCATTGTATTTTTAGTATTCTAATATTTATTTGTAAATTATCTTTACTTCTTAGGATAAATGTCTTTTTTTCTTTCTATATTCTTCTCTCATACAATAAAAATGGCTATTTCTTCTTTCTGATGTTCCAGTATACTGAGTTTAATTATACTGGAACACAGTCTTTGAAGAAGGGAGGATGGAGGCAAAGTTAGTGAGAAATAATCAAAATGGGTGGGAACATGAAAACTGATCAGGAATAACTTTGACTCAAAAAAGACCTCAAAGATCAGGCAGCATTCCAAATTGCTTGTTTAAAAAAACCTGACTAGTAGCTGAATGTGTAGTTCTCTTTTCTTGTCTTATTATTAAAAACTGCCTATATTTTCATAAATATTCATTAAGGTTTATTATCATACATAACAGCCCCTTCAGGTGCATTGCTCAGAAGTTTGTGCCAGAATTCAAATACGGATATCTGGAGCCAAAATTAACACATTTTCTATGAGGCTACAAAAGACAATATAATCTGGTATTTCCCCAAGTATTATAGCTAGAAGTGATAGTCATTTAAAAGAGTAATTTTAATATAAATATGAATCATAATTCATGATAACACTTTAAATAATTGTAACATATGTACAGTAGCTAGCACAGTTATTCATTTTCTTAAGTATTTTAAATAACAAGTTATATACCCATTATTATTATTCATATTGTTTTATTCAAATAAATAATTTCAAGATACATCTGTTTTGGATAGGTTTTGTGGTATTTTACTTATGGTCAAGGTCATTATATGAGATGCCTAAAGAGGCCTCTGTTTTCAAAGCATTAAAATCTTTGGTAACTAACTAAAATTTCTTAAAATTTATAGATGAGTACAGAGGCACATACGTGTAACCCCAGCACCCAGGACATTATAGTACGATCAAGAGTCCAAGGTCAACCTTGGCTATATAGAGAATTCAAAACTAGGTTTCTTTTGAGGGTCCTAAACCTGACAGATTCAAGCGAACAGTAAATTTTAAAATTTCCATTATTAACTTAATTAATAAAATTGGTTGTTTCTGTTTATGAAACCGGTTCTTATCAAGTAGCATTGGTGGCCTGAAACATGAAATGTACAATAGGCTGGTTTTGAAGTCACAAAGAGCTGCTTCTTGCCTTACAAGTGCTAGGATTATAGGTTTACATCACCATCTTCAAATTAATTGGGTTCTTATGATGGCTAATATATTCATCATTAGTGCTATGTAGGACTTCTTAAGCAACATATAAAATATATGTTTTTCTGGTACAGCAAAACATACATAAATATTTTGGAAAATCATGAAAAGAGTGATATTAGAATCACAGAAAATGTAAATAAGTTTTTTGCATAATTTCTCTCTGGAAAATTCTTACATAAAATATTTTATTGAGACTTTATGAATACTGGAATATGACCAACCAATTACCATTCAAAGGATTCCCTGATGTTCTGTAACTGCCTCGGGCCTCTAGTTATTCATTTTAATGTTATATTAGCAGTTATTAATTGCATTAGATATACCTACATTTTTAATAACTTAATAAATCCATATATCAATCTATAACATCTTTCTAAACTACAGGCAAAAGCAAGGCCTGAGGAGATAGGAATTTCACAAAGATAAGTGAAACATCATCCAAGTAGATGAGATACCTTTTCAGTAGAGTAATTAAAATACTGCAAGATAAGAATAAGTGTATGTATTTAAATAGAAGTTGCTGAGGTAATACCAGACAGCCTCAACAAAGAAATGGTTTGCTTCAGATATTTTTTTTTGGATGGTAAATATTTGCTTATAATAATGCATAATTAAGATTATAACATTCACTCTGACATAGCTATTTAGTCTACTTTAATTTAAAGATTGCATTAATCCATAAAATCATCTTACTCTACAGTCCCACTGTCTCTTGGGAGGAAGTTTTCTGTACTCAGGTGTCTTGTGTCCCTTGTATGGTAGCGAAGAGCTAGGAGGAAGAAAAGGAGAAGTTGCCATTTTCTGAATAACAGACAAGCAGACAGGCTTTCAGAATTGCATGGTCCTGTCTTGGTAAGCTACTGTGTTAGAGGCAAGGAAGGAAAAAAAAATTATTTCATAAAGGACCAGCTATTCACTCTACCTCTTTAGCACATCTTCACAAGAACCTGCTTTTCTAGGGGTGGTCCTTGGCTAAGAGATTGACCCAGCTCAACTGGAATGTTAGGTCTACAGTTAGGCAAGGGATTTTATTTTCTTGAGCAGGAGTCTTCTATTAATGAGGCTTCAATGCTACTGTGGCACTAAAATACCTCTGTTAGCTTATCATGACCATTCTAGGAGGGTCCACTCTTTTCAATATTAACTTACTCAGGCAGCTGCAAGCTGATAAGGGTGAAAACCATGGAAATACATTACTTAAGAACTGTAGATTCCCCCTCCTACTCCATTTTCACTCTTTCTCTTTTTATTGTCTTTTCATTCAGAGTCCGATCAAGACAGCCTTAGCATTCCCTAGATTTCTGGCTTTCTGCCTCAATGCCATGATCTTTCTTCTCTCAGAACATTTATTTTAGAACACTTGCAGTATTAAATTCTCCCTGAATGCTTTTGTGATGCAAAGCTTTTTGTGAAAAGCTTCTTTCCACTCTCACTGTCCAAGAATTTCTTTCTGAACCTAAGAAGGTCTCTTATTATGACCTGGAAGCCTTTGCTTTGAAAGGCAATCATAAATTTCTGCAAAAGACATTATGTTTGGCCACACCCCAGTACTGTGTGACTTCATTCTCATTATATTTTTCAAGATACAAATTTCCCCAAAGATTACAATTTCAGGTACTATGGCTTAAGGTATTTTTATATACTTTAATAATTGTTTTAATAACAAAAGTAACCCTTACCTGAAGGAACCATTGACCAGAACAAGACTGAATTTAACTATTCTCTTTCCTTCAAGCACAATATTTGAGGGCATGATAGTTGCCTATTGCCAAGACTATGCTCGAGTGCATCTATTTACCTTCCATTCCAGCCTTACAGTGTGATCTTTCTCCTCTAGCGCAGAAGAAGGTCTCTGCAGTAAATTACTCTGCAACATTCTTCCTCCACAGACCCAAATAGGGAAGGATTCTGGTAAATTGCCTGTGGTCTTGCTATGACCCATGTATGATCCAGCTGTGACTCGTTCTTCCCTAACCCTACTTTTACTAATTGTGTACCAGGTAACATCTCAGTTGATGCAGAAAACAGTAAGCTGGTCATGCTTGCATTAACCCTTTGTTTGTTACCAAATCAACCCAACTTAACCAATTGTGAGTTGCAGTGTATGCATTGTAGCTCAACATTTCTCCTTTTTACTTAAATTGTGGATCAAGGTTCATCCTTTCTTCCTCTTTCTTTTCAATTGGCTACCTAGGTCTTCCAGAGATTCCAAGTTGTTGGTAAGGTTTTTAATTGTGTCTTGTCTAATCTTGTTGGCTATTATGACAAGCATTTAAAGTTCTACTATATGTCTCATTGTGTTCTTTTAAGCAATTCTATGCTGTACTCAGCCATTAATTCTGTGGCTGTATTGTATGCTAGTAATTCACCTCATTTATCTAGCCACATGTCATTCATCAGTAGGAATTTGTTCTATGAAATTCAATATTAAATAATTATTTCACTATGGAAACATTGCGTATTTTACAAGTCAAGGTCAGTTGTTAGACATTGTCTTTGATGTAATCAGGAGACAGCGTAAATACATAAGTGATTGTATAACCTAGCATGCTGTTGCATTTTGCAATGAAAACTAGGAATGTATTCTACAATAATGGAAAATTATATCAAGCTAATATTTAAAATTCCATTGTAATTTTTGATTATTGACTTCTATACAATAAATACTATATATATATATATATATATATATTATATATATATATATATACAGTAAAATTTTGAAGAGGTCTTAGATTCTAGGTTTGCTATGTGAGCATTATCAAGAACAAATGAAATATACATAACATTGGTATGCTATCTGACCTAGGCCATCACTAGGCAATAGGATTTGTTTTTGTTTTGTTTTGTTTTGTTTTTTTGAGACAAGTACTGTATACAGAGGCTCTAACTGACTGAGCATAATGTAAAGTATGACATCATCTATAGTCACCTATCTTTTCCTCTCCTTATAATTTGCATTCCAAAGCTGACCTTTTCATCACTTGTCTAAGACTTGAAATGTGGGTAGTGAATTATAGACTGTACAAACTACCCATTATCTTTTCTATTTAGTCTCAATCTGCCCCCATTTCCTTTATTCAATTATTTAATATGTTTTACATACACTGATTTGATGTCCCTTAAATTATTGTATCACAGATGGACCTCCATTATTCCTTACCTAAAATAGACAGAACTTTTGACAGAGCTACCTTGTACTTTTCAAGTTTTTGTTGTTGTTTGTTTGTTTGAATTCCATTCATTGCAAACTGTCACTTAGCTAAAAGACTTAAAATTTTAACTTGCTATTAAATTGAGGTATTATGAAACATCAAAAGACAATGTACATCATAATCTGAAGTGAAATACCGTATTTTTATTAATATTTGAAAATTACATACCATACTATAGAAGATCTTATATCCACACACACATAGAATTATGATTTCCAGAACATGTGATGGGATATTTTATTTAGAGACAATGGACTTGTTGATGTCACCACTTGTAATTGTTGTGAGATATTTGTACACTGTGTAACAGTGTATTACTGTGATTTATGCAATAAAAAGCTGAATGGCTGACAGCTAGGCAAGAGGTATAGGCATGACTTCTGAGCAGAGAGAGAGGAAGTAGGGTGAAGAATATAGGCAATAGAGAGAGACATGAAAAACAGAAAGGATGCAGGAAAGCAGGATGGGTGGGAGGTGATAGAACATAGATTAAGTGAAATGGATCACTCTAAGTTATAAGAGCTAGTTAAAGACAAGCCTGAGCTAAGGCCAAGATTTTTAAAGTAATAATAGTTTCCTGTGTGTGTGTGTGTGTGTGTGTGTGTGTGTGTGTGTGTGTGTGTGTGTCTGTGATCCAGTGGCACCAAGAAAAATCTCACTACATCTAATATCTACCCAACAGAAAAAGTTAAGTTCACCACTTCAAATCAAGAGAGATCACGTGGAATTAAGATATTAAATGTGTATCCACAGCATCTGGGAACAAGTTTGGCATAAAATTAGTGCTTCTAAACAGGCAGCCAATGGTCTTTCTTTGAGAGATCAGTTAAACATTGTTAATTTTCAGATATTACTTGGGGAAGGGACACATGATTTTCATAGGCCAATAAAGTTATAGTCTAAATTAAAGCAAGAACTAGGAGGTAAAATTACTTGCATGCTCAGACCCTATCCAATTTCATCACCTGAGAACAGAACAGGCAGAGAAGCTAAATACAGAAGATCCTTAGGTGAAGTAGGTGATAACATTAAATGAACAAAATTATTTTTAAATATTTGCTCATTGTATCAGTGTTTTACCTGCATGAATGTATGTGCACCACACACATGCCTGCTATCAAGGACATCAAAAGAGAATTGTTGGATTCTTTGGAACTGGATGGTTATAAACCACCATGCTAGCTCTAGGAACTGATTCCAGGCCATCTGAAAGAGTAACAAGGGTTGTAAAACACCAAGTAATCTTTACAGTCCCACAGGATAATTTTTTTGATTCTAGAAAACTTACTGGGAATACCAGCCTTATCAACCTGATATAAGATAGTGAAACTATGATAAGGGCAGTGATTTGAAGAATGGAGATAATGATGCAGAGAAAAATTGTGGTTCTCTATTGAAATGTCTGACATTAGAGAAAATATGGAACATTTTAATCAAGTAGCAGATTCTTCTAATAGCAATCTAAGCTGAGTCTCCTTCAGCTACACCACTGTCTTGAATTCTACTCAATCCTCCTTTCTTCATCCATGTGTCAGACCGATATCAAGGTCTGAAGACTCTTCCTGCCTGCAATAATATTTTAAAGGCATTTTCTCCAATAAATCTCTTGCTATTCTAATTATATCTTGACATCTGCTTCCTGGCATATTTGACCTGAAACAAAATCCATAACTTGGCCTAAAAGGCATTTAATAATTTAGATTTTTCTTTCATTGCACTGGCCTTGCCAAGTGCAGTTTTCAAATTTGATCTTTAGGTACCCAGTGTCACTTTTACTTTTTTTTATGATGTTGTGTGCAATAGCATCTTATGACTATACCATAGTTTCTCTTCTTGGAATCCCTTGTTTTCATCTCTGCTTCATTTTGATTAGGTGCTATGGCTTTCAGGATAAGTCATTTGATTTCCACTGCTCAGTAGAGAGAAGGTGTGAAGGATATTTTGTGTGAAAAACATTAAGAATTCATGATAGTGAAAAGAATTAAATGAAACATATTTACTGCCAAACTCAGAGTTCTGCGTGACTGGGCATGTCACACTGACCCAAAGCTGAGGTCAATGTTATTTCACCAACGGAGGTTTCATGAATCCTCTTGATACCAGGAGTCCATAAGCTTGTGGTAATGACTCTTTTCTGGTTGCATTACAGTCACCATTCTTATGTATTGAACTTGTTTAGATAGATCAAAGTGGTATAATCAGGTCTGAAGAGGATGCTCAGTGGTTAAGTATTTGTAATGCAAGAGAAGGCAAGTATTTGTATCCCTAGAAACCCCTAGATGGGTTTCTAGGTGAGAGCAAAGCTTGTCTGTACTTCTAGATTAGATGGGAGAAATTGGTAATGCCCAGAGCAAATCCTATAGCAAGACTAATTATATCATGGAGTTCTGATTTGATTGAGCCATTAGAGTCAAAGGGAGTCTACAATGATCCACAGCATCAGCTTATGCCTCCACATGCAGCTACACACATGTGCAATCATACTTACACACATGCCAAATTGTATTGTATTACTTTGTAAACCTATATTTCAATTCAGGTCTTCCTTGTCAGGTACTACAGGAAATTTTGTCCACTGTCCCTCTGTCTTTTTTACATGTACCACTTATGGTTTACTTTAAGAAATGCTTGCAAAGAGTGTGCTGGCCATGTGTTATCAATGTGTCCTTTCATTCCAAGGAGATGAGCTATCCTAATTAAAACAGTCATCTTAATTGTTTTGAAACACACCCCCAATAAATGTCAGTCAAATTGATTGTACCCTTCACCTTTAGTTTGGCATTCTATCAATCAGAAAAGCACTTATTGTTAATAAAATACAAAGTAATTAGTGGTATTATTTTAATGGTGGTGCTCCTTTTATTGTCTAGTGACAAGATAAAAAATAGAATTGCCCTCAGGTTCTTTTGTGTGTTCATACCTATTTAAGATTTTAGACTCTAAAATGCTGGGAGACAATTCAGTATAAAATTTTTGCCATTTTGTTTGGAATGATTGTACCTATATAGTAAATTTAATCAGTTTATTGTGATAAATATGGGACAGAGAAACAAAAGTAAAAAATATGAAAATAAATTACAGTTACAGGCTATAGCTATAACGTACCATTTTTTCTGTATCTGTAAATGTGTAATCAGTTTAACTCTGAATTATTCCAACATTAAGAAACAAACAATTGAACAAGATTGTTCCAAATCTCCTCTTTATTTTAAATTTGTTTTTCTCTCTTTTCCTTTCCTCGTTATCTTTTTGCTTTTTCCTTTCTTCTCAATGAGTTCTTCAGAACTGCTGGAATTTCTGTGTTGGAGAACTAAATGTCTTATTTCTGATCCTAGGAAATATGTCCTTTACTGTTACGTGTGATATGACTGTAATATAGGAGTACCACCCTTCGAGGGCAAGAAGAATTCCCATTCTCAATTTATTGATAGTTTCTCTTTCTGGAATAGTTGCTAGCTTGTACCAAATTCTTTATCTATCTTTTCAGTTAATAATGTAGTACTTTGTTTTAAGTTTTCTAGAGTGGTGAATTGTATCAAATTTCAGGTATGTATAGTGTTTTGCTTTTCTAGGATAAAACTCAACTCATCTTGATGCTTCATCCTTTTTATATATTAGAGAATTCTACCAGCTAAAATTTTGTTTTGCACTTCTGGATGATTTTTCATGAGAGATCATCTTCTATGGATATTTTCTTCTTTTCCATTTCCTCCTTCTTCAATTTTCATCTTTTCCCTTTTCTGATAGTTTTGAGTTCAGGAATTGCAAAAATGATGACCTTATCTAATAAATTAAGAAGGATTCTCCCTTTGTTAAACTCAGGTAGAATCTGTGGATATATGATAGACTTTCTTCCAGTAGAAGCAGATGGTCCAATAAAAGTTTTTATCCTTTTTTTTCTGTGCTATTAATGCTCTGTTGTCTTTCATGGCATCTTCTGCCATGGTGAAAAAATATAATTTTGCATATAATTTGTATTGCTTTAGATGTGTCTAATTGAGGCAGTTTCAGTCCTCCCTAATCCATTTATTTCAAAAACAAAAGTTATTTCTTATTTATTAATAAATATTTTTATGTGGAATATGTGTATTGGCAAACATGTTAATGTGTACACATATGTAAAGACAAGAGATTGATGTTCTTGTCTTCCTCATTTGCTTCCCCCCTATAACTTTCAGGCAAGCAAGGGCTTTTATTCAATCAGGAACTCAATGATACAGACATAATGAAAAAAGAGTAAGGCTCTGGGATCCTCTTGTTTCTAGATTCCCATCAACAAGATTAAGATCAAATGGCCCAGCACCTGACTATATGGATATTAGGCAAGTATACCCAGTTATTCAACCCCAGTGACAAAAACATTATTCCTTGAGCCACTTCTCAAGTCTTTGACTCCTTAATACATGTTTTAGGTGTTTCTCTTCTAGAACTTTTCTTAATTTGGTCTCTTGAACACTTACGGATTTACTCTAAATTGAGAAGTGAATTATTCCTAGCTTTGTAATCTCACATTTACAATTATAGCCCCCGTTTCATAAACCTAGCTTTGTTGTGTCTTCCAAGGTACCACTGTCTGCCAGGTAGTTGTCCCAATTCAATTTATATCTATGGTCAATAGATGATTAACAAAAAAAACAACAACAACTCTAATCAGTCAGCATAAGCTTCCATTTCTGGTGATCTGGTTTGAGGCCAAATTGTATTCAACAAAGTGTATCTCTTCTTGTAAGGCTCTGCACAAATTTACAATTTATTATTTACAATTTACTAAAGCATTATAGAGCAGTTGCACTTGCTTCCATCCTTTAGTAGTAGGACCTAGAGACAGAAAGAAACATGAATGCACAAGATTTCCCAAATTAAAAGTAGCAGCATTGGGCAATCTTTGATTATTTCCAGAGGGAGAAGATATAGGAAATCAATGGTGCAGCAGCTTCTAGGGCTAGTGATGTAATTAGCACCATGAGGTCTGGTGCTTGCAGGACTTTTGTCTCCATAGCCAGCTCCATGGAATTATTGGTACAGGATTTCATTGCTGGTACCCCGTGAATCATGTATTTGTAATTCATTACTCTTCTGTGGTATCCATTTGAAGAAAAATTTTAGTTATATAAATATATACACATTGCATGACACTAAAAATATGAATGGTATGTTTAACATTGAAAAGATTAAATAGAAAGATTTATTTTATTAAGAAAAGATTTAAATTGTTAAAGTAATTTTACAATTAAGGACAATTTACATATATATATAATTGACAATAATTTAAACTTTAATAATAATATATTATATATAACATCGATCTGTACACATACTGTGGTAGAGTTGCTGACTTCTAGTGCAGACACATTGTCCTGGCTTATATTGACTGTAATTTATGTTGTTATTTAGGCATCTAAAATTGTTAAGATTGTTACTCTTGGTGCTGATATCCAGTCTTGTCTTTGGTGGGTGAGTGGGTGATTGTTTTGGTTCTTTGTCCCTGTTTCCTTTCTGGTTCTTAGGAGAAAGTGTTGGCTATGTGTTGCCTGATAGGAATTCTTCTGGCGTCATGATAAGTGTGTACACTAGGGTTCTAAGTAAAATGTGTTGCTGGGTACTGGGAGTTAACTCTGTTGAATGGGTGGTGGGGGTGAGGAAGTTCACAGGAGGGAGGAGGGCAGTTATTCTACTAGGATCTGCTTTGTTAGTACTCTGGAATGGGAGAAGAGGGTGAGGAGAGGTCACAGCCAAAGGTCTCATCCAAAGGGTTTAGGATGAGAGTGGGGAATTAGATTGAGGAATAAGGGAGAGGTGAAGATCTTCCCTGGCAGGAATGTCTATTATGCAATTTATGACCCAGGTGTCACATCCAAATAAGCTAATTTTAGTAACCCCTTTTCTTAAGATAAAAAGTAAACATCTCAATCCACAATACAAACTAATTAGTATACTTAGTTCTTGCTTATAAAATCTGCAGCCTAATTTGTTTGGTTCTTCAATAAACATACATTTTAATTATTTCAGTGAAATGTTTACATTTACTGATTCGTTCAGTAAACAAAGCCTGAGACTCTAATGCCTTTCAAGTATATAGCATTGAGTAATATATACCGATAAAATCCTTATTAATTAGACAATCATGTTGAAGGTGTGTAGATAGAAGCAAGGACTGGTAATGTATTTAATATGAGGGTAGAGGGTATTTTTCATAGTCTTCTCAGTTTAGGTCACTTCAATATACTCACAATGTAGACAGAGAATATAACAGCTTTTAGCTGTTTACAGTGAAAGGCAATGCCAGACATAGAATAAGCAGTCCAAAATCTCTATGTGATATCAGTCTGATGTGTTCAAGGAAATGGGTGGAGAGCACCGTTTCAGGTGTGCTTAGCTGAAGATTTAAAGAAAGCAGTGATATGACTTAATTTTTCACAATTATTACTGTGTATGCCTAATGAAAAATTGATACTAGAGGGTCAAAAAAAAAAAGGAATGCTAAAGGAGCAATTTTGTAGATAAAGACACTATATAAGACACAATTAATAATTTTTCCTCCTAGCACTGTTATGACCTGGATGAAACAACTTCTCATACTATATTTCATGTTGTGTACAGTTCTCACATGACCTTGGGTTCTAACCCTGCTATATGCATCTGTTGACTTATTTGAAATTTATTTCACTGTTCAGGATTTTTTATTGTTGTTGCTTTTTCAAGACAGGGTTTCTTTGTGTAGCTTTGGGGCTTATCCTGGCACTCTCTCTGGAGACCAGGCTGGCCTCGAACTCACAGAGATCTGCCTGCATCTGCCTCCCGAGTGCTGGGATTAAAGGCATTCGCCACCAATGCCCGGCTGTTCAGGATTTTTTTGATATGATATGTTCTCTCCTTTGTCATGATGAGTGGGTTATTTTTCAGTATGTTCAGAGGAATAAATTCCTGCAGATAAATCCAAAACAAAAAGGTGTGTGAAATGAGAGCAGAGACTTTGAATTCAACAGCAGTCTGTTGTCTCTGGGAGAAGTAGTGAACCAGAATAGTCACCAGGTAGTAGAGCAGGGGAAGGAATTAAGATGAGCTGTGTGTGGGCCAGCACAATGAATACCATTTAAAAATGTTTTGTTCTATGTATAATTTATTTCTCTGCACATTTAAGTTGTTTTAGATTGCCAACTAAACTTTCACACAATATTACCATTCTCTTAATTAGAATTCTAAGTATTTCTACACAATACTTTTCTCCTACTACATTTGAAATTTTCCCAATTCTAGGCTCATTCAAATCTTCAAACACCTGGTGTCTAACCACCTTTCTTTTATGAATATGTGTTCCAAAAATATATTAAGTTATTTGGAAATCTATTCTTACTTTACACATTTCTACTGAAAACTTAGTTTGCTCTAAAAGTCACTTCCTTCTGAAATATGAGAAACCATTCACTGTTCCATTAGGACATATCACCATTTACATGATTTCTGAATGTCTTTTTCCATATCACAATTTCCATATTAAGTTTTCAACTTGTTGCTTTCTGCAGTTTGTGGCATACAGTTATTTAATACAATTATAGATTTTTACCTATACCTGCCTCTTTGTCCAATCTGGGATCAAGGCTCAACCTTAAAGACTATGTGCTCTGAAAGTTTCCTGTTCTCATCACACTTTGCAAGTATTGTAGTCTAAACACACGATAAGCGCCCGCTTTCATACAAGCAGATGACATAGACATGAATCACTCGTGGATTGTGTTCTCCCAAAGCTTTAGTCCTGAAGGGGAAGAGAGACAGAGGATATATCATCTTTATGGTGGTCCAACAAAAACCTTCCAACAAAAGGGTATTAAGTTAGTGGTATTGTTATTTGACGAAAATGTTCTTCTATGCCCATCATCAAAACCTGAGATTCCTGAGGGGGAAAAATTGTTCTCATTTTTCATGACTGTGAGGACAGATGTTAATGAGATAGGAAAACAAAAAGCAAAGAGAAAAATGGTTTGAAGAGGTGATATATTCTCGATAATGTTATGTTTGTCTCCTTAAATATTCAATAGTTCACTGTTTTTCATCTGTTCTTGGTCTATTATGGTTAATTCTCATTGGGTACATTCATAAGTGTTACCATCTTGTTCAGTGACAGTCATTAATTACTTCATCTTATATTGATCATCTGTCATGTGTTCCAAAATTAATGTGTCTATCTTTCTAATTTTTCTCTTTAAGACATGTACAGCTTATTTAAATTACAATAAAATGTCTAAGACATGTTGAATTGCCTCCATATGTATCCATGTGTGTCTATATTTTTAAAACCTCTGCTCTGAATGAGAAACAAAATAAGAAGAAAAGTAAACAAGAGAAACTAACAATTCTATTCGAACTGCTCCTTATGTAGACTCTGGTCAAACTGAATCTTTTATCACTATAATCTAATAATTACTCCTTTGTGTCACCACTTAATAAATGTCCACATCCAAGTAGCACTCAGTCTTGTTCCTTTCTAAAGATTTATTTTATAATCTTATGTTTAACACATATCCACACAAGCCATGAAAATCCTGGAGCTAGCATTCAAAGTCAAATTTGGGATACAAAATTAAAAGATGACATGGAAACTAAGGAAAAGTATAATTTAGTGTTGTATGGAACACTTTTTATGAGTGAAGACACATATGTTTCGACCAGATTTGATTTGCTCTTTGTCCAAGCTAACATCTCAAGATTTACACAACTTAGCATCATGCATTTAGAATGAATCACATTCAGTTAACAGTGCATTAACATTTCAAAAGATCATTTCAGTTGCTGTTTTCTTTAAACTTTTCACAATTCAGTTATTTCATTTCTTACAATATTGATCCATTACAATGAGTTTTCTTTGTTTCTTTAGTTGGTTGGAAATAAACATTACTGTTCAAAAGCCCCATGAATTTATGTTCAGCCTGAAAGTTTCTTCAAAAGAAGTATGTATTATACAATTATGAATGAAATTTGTAGATATGATAAAGCCAGTTGATAAGTATGTTTCTCAGGAGAAATGTTAAGCCTTGTCTTAGGATACTTATTCAATGCATATGAGCTATTCATTTTAATAGATTAACTAAGGGTTTAGTTAGGTTCTCTTGCAGTGATAAAACACTGTACCCTAAAGCACCTTGCAGAAGAAATAGTTTATTTGGATAACGCATAACTAATTACAGTCTATTTAAGAAAGCCAAGGCAGGAACTGACACGGGTCAGGAACATGGAGGCTGGACCTGTTACAGATAACATGGATCAGTGCTTATTACTAGGTTGGTCCTCATGGATTTCTCATCTTGCTTTCTTATAACACCAAGGACTTTCAGCCCAGGAGTCACCCCCCCCCATGGGCTGGATTCTCTCACATCAATCATTAATTAAGAAAATGCCTTCCAAGCTTGCCTATACCCCAACTTTATGCAATCAATTTCTCAGCTGTGGTGCCTTCCTCTCAGATGACTCCAGCTTGTATGTGAAGTTGACATAAAACTAGCCAGCACAACTAATTACTCTACATTTTAGAACACTGGAGTCAATTTTATTTTCTTCCTTTCTAATTTTCCTATTATTTGTGCATATTAATATTATAAGCAACACAAATTAGGGTATAACCAGAAATAAAAAGCACCACATATTGTAAGAAAAAATGGGTTTGGATTGAGTTAAAAAAATCAAAACAAAGAATGAATGAAAATACCGTAATATATTGTTATGCACTCTGCTATGCCGCCATAATCTCTGTACACCCTCATTGAGCAGCAATGGCTGTTACACTCCAGTCCTTCATAACAGTCCTAAAGAAATATCACTATCCAAGTAATGTTTTATATTTGTATCTGATTCCTGGAGATCACATAAGGATTGTGTCAACCTTTTTTTTTTATTAATTTCTAATCAGTGTATATGAGAAATCCTTAAGAAGGATTTTTATAATATTCCAAATTTAGTCTTTTTGCATTATATTCTTTTAGAACAGTATGTCTCTTCCCATTGAGAATTACTTAACAAGCTCACATTTAGATTACATCATGTGATAGATTGATATCCATCTTGCACACAGCTCTGAAGACAATTCACAGGCAGAGATTCTATGCTGTTCTACAAACCACATCCCGTCTTGTGTCTCAGCACTACCTGGAAACTACTAATTAAGTAAGAAATGAATATAAAATGATTAAACAGAAATGAATTATGGAAAGGTAAGACTTTGTTAAATAGATATTCTGGTCCTTACAGTTTTTCACTCTTAGTTTTTTGTTTTTCTTTCTTCAGAATATACTTTCTTCAATTGCCTCCTGAGAAGGAAATAATGAAATGGTCTCTCTCACTGACTTGGACATGTGCACAAAACTCAATGTCAAGCTTTGTAACATATATTAAAAGATAGTTCTTTATGTTGAGTTTCATAGGCAACATTTAGATGACTTATGATTTCTTTCCAGAGTAAAGCAATAAGACAGAAATGTCAGGATAGCTCCTCTATTGCTAGGTACTACAGATTTAAGTGAGAGCCATCAAAGCCTATTCATTACATACCACATGGGAATAAAAATTTTAAACATAACACGAGAGTATGGGTACATAAACATAGAAAAAAATCAGCTCAATACATTCTCAAGATTTGCATTGTATTATGTTTTGCATTTCCTCATTATTTTAATGGCTTTTTATAAAGATCATCCATATGCATATCAATAAACAGCTTTGAAATCTTTTAATAAAAACCTCTCTCAGCTCTTTGGAATAACATTAGTAGGTTTAGTCTTGGGAAATGTGATTGTAATTAAGTTTACTGTGAGTCAAAAGCAGTACAGAGAGATTAATTTTAAGCATTGAGAACCCCAAGACACTTCATAAGATGGCATACATCCAGGAGTTAATCTAATCATTTGATGACAATTCTAGCATTGAAGTTTATTTCACTTAATTGTTTTCACTTTACCTCTTTGGGAATTCTTTTACTTGAAACAAAGACAGAAGGTCTTTTGTTATAGTGTGAGGGGAGCTACACTTCAG
Source organism: Cricetulus griseus (assembly GCF_003668045.3). Classification (NCBI taxonomy): domain Eukaryota; kingdom Metazoa; phylum Chordata; class Mammalia; order Rodentia; family Cricetidae; genus Cricetulus; species Cricetulus griseus. The sequence goes on from NW_023276806.1 coordinate 166,659,189, forward strand.
AGACAATTAGGTTACCAACTATATATTCTTAGTTAAATAACTATTGGGAGTAATATTTTCAGTTATTTGCTTACAATTTGTGGAGAATTATTTAAATAAATATAATGTAAGTGCTTTTCGTACCAGTTCATTTGTGATAGCATTTGTATTATAGAAATCAAAATCATTGAATTAAAAACATAAAATAAATATGAGGTATTGACTCATCTTTGATGTTTAGTCTGTGCTTATCATTATCCAAACTATGCTTTATCTTTATCTCATGCATCCCCTTGAGAACATTCTATGGCCTCACTGATCAGGGAGGAGAGCCACAGGGGGCTAAGTTAAAGCAGTTATACAATTTCATATGGAAGTATCCAACATCAATTCCACTTGTATTTTGGTGCTTATAGCACATCACAAAGCAAGATGTTACTTCACAGTTTGATATGGACAATTTTCCCCTTTGTTTGGAAATTATTCCATGCCTTCTTGAAACAAACATATGAAATGAATTCTCTAGCTGTTTTTTCAACTTTAGTTGCTTAGGATACAGACTTTTGGAATAATTTCCTTGGTCTTCTTTCTAATCACAAGATCAATAAATGATCCTGAAATGAGTAAATTATCTGTTATTTATCATCAGTATACACAACCACTAGTTATATGTGGTTTATTTATTTTTAATTTCCAGGCAGTGTATCCCTAATATCTATTGTAATTTTCTCACCAGCTACCTCAGTAACCCTAAAATAGTGTTGTGAATTACAATATGTGGGCCCTTACAAATTCTGATGAAAGTCATTCATGAAGGATGCTTTGATGGTCCTAGCTCTAGTGTCAAGAGGTCTTATGTGCTCACTCAGCTGATAATTAAATTCCAGTATACTTTTTAATCTTATATGACAGTCAAAGGATTTAATTAAAAATAAGAATAGATGTTTTGTTAATTATGTGAGTTGTTTTTCCTGTAATAGACAGTAAAATGGAAGTAGAAATAGCCTAGACTTATGAGACTGGTCTATCTGGCCTTAGATAATAATTATTCCACTAATTGGACATGTGACATGGAGAAAGATGTTAACTTTTGTAACTCACAATATCTTTCATGTTTAAGTGGAGATTATAGTACCTAGAGCAAAATGACTTGTGGAGAGGATTTAATGAGGGATAATTGCAAGACAATTAGCACATAGTCATCTCATTCAGCATTTATGCATGCTACCAAGTGTCAGATGTTATTTTAAATACATCTGAAAATAAACAAATTAGAACTCCAGATTTTTAATTCTACTATTTACCTTTAGACAAATAAAAGTCTGTAGAACAGTAGGTGGAATTGCATTATGATATTGGAGTGTAATTACACAGACATACTAATTTACTGGAGACTTCAGAGCAGAAAGTGGATTCAAGCACACATTTAAGTCCTAACAACCAAATTCTACAATGTTAAACAGAATTCTCATCCTCTCTCTCCTCTTCTTTTTCTCTCCCTTTTGCAACTATGCTTATAGTTAGAATTCATATTTATGAAGAACACAATAAAAGAGGGCAATATAAATTTTATTTTATTTAGTCTTATGAGAGAAGACATTCTGAAATCCTATTAAAATGTCATTTTAGGAACCACATGAGAGAGAGAGAGGAAATGACAACTGATGGAAGCATTATTTTTAAAGCCATCTACAACACAGAACTTTATAACTTAATATGTACTTATACATAGGTTTTTAAAGAAAATGGGTAGTCTAACTTGATTCCATGGTGTTGGTTCCTGATAGTTGAATCACTAGATTTCATATTCACTGAGGTTGAGAAAACATTAAAGCAAGCAGAGGTGATAACCTCTTAGAAATAAAGGTTTTGCTTGTATTTCCACAGAAAATGAAAAGCTGTGGATTCCTTCCAGACTAATATGGTTTGATCAAGCAAGACCCCCTGAAGCTGAGATGATACAGCCTTACAGACCACAAAAATAAGGACTTAGTCAGGTTTCTCTGTTTTATCATGATCCTAATGGAATATGACCATCACCCCCAATCAGCAGGAAGCAGTTTAGAAAGAACAACGCCCATATTCCCAAATATTGTTTATAAATGTTTGTTTTCATTTAAATGGGGTTAGTTATAAATGATAATGAGCATAGTCAATCTCTTTTTAAAGAAAGAAAAGGGGAATAGGATATAGGAATGAATACTTTGGTATAGATTTTCATTTATTGATACAACTTTAAGGTCAATTTCGTGATATGTATGTCTCCTCTTGTTTAGGTATTATGTTTATACAGATCTTTTAAAATGATATGCATAATTAAATACAGGTTATATAATTACCTATAATAGTCAGAACTTATAATTAGGTTAGATAGGTTTTCTAGATATAGAGATGTATTTAAGATGGTTAGGTATTCTTCAAACCTTTCAAAGACCTACAGAAATATGGCATTTAAATGGTTTAGGGTTTATCTTGGCAGTGAGACACAACTGCTCCTGGCACACCAATTACATCAGAAAGGAAGATGGGAATCAAAGAAACTCGTTATGGAGTTTGCTTTCAACATGACAAGATTAGCCATTTGGGCAAGAAACTGCTCTTGCCTGGACTGACATGCAGGACCCACAAGAAAGTGACTGCTGAACTTACAAAACAAGACAGTACTGAAGGGTTCCTGTTAAAATGGAGAAGTGTGCTAGACACACTGTGGCCTATAGGCTAAAGATGGATGCCCCAACGTTACAGAGGAACTTTGGGTGACTGTCCGGGTAGTGAGATGTCTCTGTAAATTCTAGAGTTTATATATTATCCTTCTGTGGTCTTTGATAGAGTTGAAGACAGATAATTATGGTTATAGTTTTCTTCAGTTATTATAAAAGATAAGTTATCCTTCTTTTATTTAGACAGAAAAGAGATGATGGGGAATGTACTTCTTTGTATGTTTATCTTATTGATTGTTGAATAAAATACTGTTTGGCCAATGGCAAGCAAGGAGTAGGAGTCAAAGAGGATTTTGGGAAATCTAGTAGAGAAGTGCTGATCCAGGCAGGAAGTGACATAGCAAGGAGACTCATATTTAAGTGAAGGAGAAACAGGAAGGGCTCTCTTTTCCCCTCCACTCCTGCTCCAGTGGCACAATGTGATCCACCGGCAAGGAGGGACTCCAATAAGGCGTCCAATAAGATAAGTCTTATAAAATATATAGATGTATGAAGTTAAGACTGAGCTAACAGATGAGAATCCTAGTCATTGGCCAATCAGCTTTGAACTTAATACAAATTTCTGTGTATTCGTTTGGGCCTAACTCGGGTGGGTGGCTGGCGTAAAGCTCACACGTGGCAGTGGGGCTCAGGCGGCATTTGGCAGAAAGATTTATTGTAACAATTAACATCAACAGTACTAACCCAACTCACCACACATTGGCAATGTTCATCTCCTTAAGTCTTCTTGGTCTTGATCTTACATCTTCCTGACATTTCCTTGAGAATTCTGGGCAGCTAAAACTGGAGTGAAAGAACACTACATGTTTTCTGACCTAGGGGAAAGACTTTGTTCTATTGGGTGTGGATTGGAAGGAAGCTAAACAAAATAAACCACTGAAACACTCCAACCTAAAACAATTTCTTAGTAACAAAGAGGCAATTAGATGTATACTGTTTATATACTGTTCCCTAAAACAGATTTTTGTAAAATCAGAGATACTGACATACTAAAGGATATTTAAAAAAAGAGAAAAAACCCTCTTATTTGATGTTGAAGAATATTGCCTTTGCAGCTAACTAGGGCTTTGGCTTTTATAAGCATCTTTCATTATGAAATTAATTATTTAAATAATTACAACAATGTAAATGAACCATCATCTCAAAATAGAACACAATTTGCGTCCTGCCTGTACCCTAAGGGGCCTTTTCCCATAGTTTAGTGTAACTGTGTCTCTGCTCCAATTCACCAATTTGTGCTCCCTGCCTTCTGGATTAAACACTGCAGGAGCTATAATGTTCTAACTACCTTTGGTCCTTCCTTTTCTTTTCATGTGCCAGGTTAGTATTTTACCAACAGCTGACAAGGTTTGAAGGGAGGCTGGAGGTGAGAACAGCATGTCTGCAGGGTAATTTAGGTTAAATATATGTGCATTTAATTATTTACACTCGGATTTCCATATTGCAATTTGGAGTTCTGGGAAGGCATTAGAATCTCAGTTTATTGCTAACAGCATGACACTTGAGTTTTCAGAGAAGGGTGGATATGGAGCTAATGAGATTTGATGTGGGATATTTGGCTTTGCTTGAAATTGCCTTCTACTATTTCAATACATAGTAAGATTTCACTAAGTCCCTTATCTTCAGGATATCTTTCAAATCGAAATCTGTATACTGTAAAAAAAACAATGACTTTAAATGTAAGTTTTGAAATGTATAGCATGATTCTTTATTTGTATTCTATTACTTTTGTTGCATGAAAATTTCTCAGAATTATTTATCAGATAACTTGTGAATTGGCATGATGTGTGACTCACAACACAAGAATGCATGGATGTCTTTCTGTGCATAGGATATTCCTTCCTATTCCCTTATACCTATAATTCTGTCCAATTTTCTTACCAAGTTATTTGGTAGTTGGCTTCATTCAGATCTCAGCTTCTTCATTCAAGTACAAGATTAAAACATTTGCTAGTTTCCTAGACACAAATTTTTGGCAAACTGGTACCACAGGATGATGGCTTGACACATTTATTGGGCTTAAGATCGGGTGTCTATGATTTCCCAAGTTTGGAGTTTTCTCTTTAGGCCATCTAGTCTCAAGTCTCCTTCTGCAAAGAGATCCCCATCCTGGCTCATGTTTTTATACACTGATCCTCCATAGCTTCTCCTTCTTTTGTGGCTACTATTAATTGTCAGTATATCATCAATGATGATGCCACACAGGATAAAAAAAAGAGGGACAATTTGTGAAGATGAAGGCATCAATCCATTAGTAAGATATCTTGTTCCAAACTAGCATATATTGGAAAAACCATAAAATATATCAAGGAAAATTTTATAAAGCTAAATTTTGGAGATACCCACATTCATTGTTTGAGGCTTTAAGGACCATCTTAGTTGCTGAAAGATGTTAAACACAAATATCAGTCAGAATTCCAAAGGAAGAACATGAACAATAAAACCAATAGACTCAATTTACATCAAATAAATGGAATTTTACACAGTGTCAGAAAATATATTCTCTGCAGCTGATTCTAGGATGTCATCAAGATCTATCTATCATATGTTGATTTATTAAAAATGTTTCTACTAAATTCAATTACTTAAAATAATTTGATATTTATTCTCTGAAGATATTTAAAATAAATTTAAAAAATCCCTAAGCTGAAAACTCATGCAATACATTCTAAACAATTCAAACTTCAATTAAAAACATGGAAATTCAAGATATGTTGAAGCAAATTTAAGTGTACAGTTAAAATTTGAAGATTTCATAAAATTCCACAGATGAAATTTTGAGCCTTATATTTTTGTTTTAGGAAAGAATATGTTTAATGATAAGAAATCAACAACACTAGGCATTAGAAAAGGATATGCCTAGCCACCTTAAAGATAAAAAATAGTGATCTGGAAAACACATTAATAAAATTTGTGGCAGTTTCACAACCTAGAATTAGCAACCAATCTAAATGTACAATTTATAAAATTTATGTAATCATGGATAGAAAGCACAACTATCTTTAATTTTACATGAAATTAAAATGTTCCTGTGAAGAAAATTCCAAACATAGATTATTCATTCATAACTTATTTTACTCATTTGGGAAATAACTCAAGAACAGTTGACAAGTCAGAAATTACAGAGAATATGTGGAAAATACACAATGTGAGCCTTCAGAAATGGAGAATTTTATGTGGGTTAATCAGGTGATGAAATATACAGTTAAAAATAGCTCAGTAAAGATATAGATGACCTGAACAGAATCTATAACACTTGTCCAAATACATGAATACAGAACTCTTCTGTTTTCAAAATAATCATTTGTTGTAGTCCAAACTAAGGAAGCAATGTACTTCTGTCATCTCATTTATGATTAAGAATAGACAGGAAGAAAAGAAAATATTAATACATATTGCCTTTTCCCATCACTAACTCTGGGTGATACAGTATAATTGTGATAAAGAAAAAAAAATCATGCACATCTGCAAATGGTGCATATTTTTCATTTAATGTGAATAACTGAGCACAGAGATTTCAAGGAGGAAAGATGGGAATATTCTCATAACTATGGCCTGAATGGACATTTCCTTAGAATAATAACATTATCTTAACATAAGGAATAATAAAATCCATTTGGGAATTAGTGTGTTACTTGAAGAATTTCTTTAGCTAACGTTAGGCCATTTTCCAAGACATTTGAATCATTTTTGATTCCCACCTGCCAGTTGTTATTATTATAACACTTTGGAAACTATTATTAGAGGATGTGAAGTGGTGCATCTGATTAGCATATCCCTGATGACTAATGAAATTGTCTTTCATGTACTTAGCCATTTGTACACGTTGCTTAGAGAAATGCTGATTTAAATACTTTAGACATCTAACATTTTAAAAAAATGATTGCATTTTCTGGATACAATTCCCTGGAAACAAGTCACTGATCAGATACAAGAAGTAGAAATATTTCCAAGGCCAGGCATTGGTGACACATGCCTTTAATCTCAGCACCTGGGAAATGGAGGCATTTGGATTTCTGTGATTTTGAAGCCAGCCTGATCTACAGAAGTGAGTACTAGGACAGCCAGAACTGCAACTAGAGAAAACTTGTCTCAAAAATAAACCATATAATATTAATATTAGTTTGTTAAATCATGCCTCATTTCTGTAAGGTTGGTAATAGAGTCTACTGTGTAGTTATTTTCTGTGAAATTAAACATTCCTCCCCGAAAGGATGTTCATAATAATGAAGCCGTTGGCGAAGCTAGAATGGAAGGGTATAAAGGATATGAGTGCAGTACACATGCATGGAATTCTCAAAACAAAAATTAAAAAAAATTGAATGAGTTAAAAATAACTTACAAAGAAACAAAGGAACTAATAGAAGTTATGACTCAATTGGGTTTAACAGACTTTTATAGAACATTCCATACAAACACTAAAGAATATACCTTCTTCTCAGTGCCACATGGAACCTTCTCTAAAATCGATCACATACTTGGCAACATAGCAAACGTTATAAACAGGTACAAAAAATTGGAATAACCCCCTGCATCTTATCTGACCACCATGCTTTAAATTCAGAATTCAACAAACACAAAAATTGCAGAAAACCTACTAATTCATGGAAATTGAATAATGCACAATTGCACCATTCCTGGGTCAAGGAAGAAATAAAAAAGGAAATTAAAGACTTCCTAGAATTCAATGAGAATGAAGACACATCATACCCAAAATTATGTGATGCTTTGAAAGCAGTACTAAGAGGAAAATTCATAGCAATAAGTGCCCACATGAAGAAACAGGAGAATAGTCACACTAGAGAATTAACACCACAACTGAAAGCTCAAATACAAAAAGAAGCAAACCCACCCTGGAGAAGTAGATGCCAGGAAACAATCAAACTGAGGGCTGAAATCAATAAATTAGAAACTAGGAAAACACTACAAAGACTAAATGAAACAAAGAGTTGGTTCTTTGAGAAAGTCAACAAGATAGACAAACCTTTATCCAAACTAACCAAACAGCAGAGAGTGAACATGCAAATTAACAAAATCAGAATAAAAGGAAAAACAACAACAGACACCAAGGAAATCCAGAGATTCATCAGGTCATACGTGGAAAATCTGTACTCCTCAAAATTCAAAAATCTAAAGGAAATGGACAATTTTCTGGATAGATATCACTTACCAAAATTAAATCAAGAACAGATACACAATTTAAATAGACCTATAATTCTTAATGAAATAGAAGAAGAAATCAAAAGTCTCCCAACCAAAAGAAGCTTAGAGTCAGATGGTTTCAATGCAGAATTCTATCAGAAATTCAAAGAACAGCTAATACCAATTCTCCTCAAAGTATTCCACACAATAGAAGTAGAAGAGTCATTGCCAAACTCTTCTTATGAGGCTTCAATACCCCTGGTACCCAAGCCACACAAAGACACAACTAAGAAAGAGAACTACAGTACAAGAACATTGATAGAAAAATACTGAATAAAATACTGGTAAATCAAATCCAAGAACACATAAGAGAAATCATCCACCATAATCAAGTGGGCTTCATCTCAGGGTTGCAGGGATGGTTCAACATATGAAAATCCATCAATGAAATCCACCATATAAACAAACTGAAAAAGAAATCACATGATCATCTCACTAGTTGCTGAAAAAGCCTTTGACAAAATCCAACACCACTTCATGATAAAGTTCTTGGAGAGATCAGGAATAACAGGAACATACCTAAATATAACAAAAGCAATATACAGCAAACCAAGAGCCAACATAGAACTAAATGGAGAGAAACTCAATGTGGTTCCTCTAAAATCAGGCTGTCCATTCTCACCATAGCTCTTCAATATTGTACTTGAAGTTCTTGCTAGAGCAATAAGAAAACAAAAGGGGATCAAGGTGATACAAATTGGAAAGGAAGAAGTCATACTTTCACTATTTGCAGATGAAATGATAGTCTACATAAGTGACCCCAAAAACTCTACCAGAGAACTCCTACAGCTGATAAACACCTTCAGCAAAGTGGCAGGATACAAGATTACCAAAAAAAAAAAAAAATCAGTAGCTCTACTATATACAGAAGATAAAAGGGCTGAGAAAGAAATCAGTGAAACATCACCCTTTACAATTCCCACAAACAACATAAAATATCTTGGGTAATGCTAACCAAACAAGTGAAAGACTTATATAGCAAGAACTTCGAATCTTTAAAGAAAGAAATTATAGAAGATACCAGAAAATGGAAAGATTTCCCATGATCTTGGATAGGTAAGATCAACCTAGTAAAAATGGCAATCTTGCCTAAAGCAATCTACAGATTCAGTGCACTCCCCAGCACAATTCTTCACAGACCTTGAAAGCACAATACTCAACTTTATATGGACAAACAAAAAACCCAGGATAGCCAAAACAACAGTATACAAAAAAAACAGTTCAGAGTCATCACAATCCCTGACTTCAAATTCTATTATAGAGCTATAGTTCTGAAAAAAGCTTGGTATTGGCACAAAAATAGACAGGTAGACCAATGGAATTGAATGGATAACCCTGATATTAATCCACACACCTACTAACACCTGATTTTTGACACTGAGCCTAAAATTATACAATCAAAAAACAAAGCATCTTCAAGTAATGGTGCTGGCATAACTGGATGCTGGTATATAGAAGACTGCAGATAGAACCATATCTATCACCATGCACAAAACTTAACTCCAAATGGATCAAAGATCTCAACGTAAATCTAGCCAAACTGAACCACTTAGAAGAGAAATTGGGAAGAACCCTTGAAGGAATTGGTACAGGAGACTTCTTCCTGAACATAACATCAATAGAACAGACACTGACACCAGCAATTAACAAATGGGACCTCCTGAAAATGAGAAGCTTCTGAAAGGCAAAAGACACAGTCATCAAAACAAAATGGCAGCCCACAGAATGGGAAAAAGTATTCACTAACCCCACATAAGACAGGGGGCTTATTTGCAAAATAGAATGTTAGGCCTCCGGAAAACTCAGGTATCCGTGGTCCCAGGCCACGACCGTGGTCACCCCAATCACCAGGCAGATTCGAGTGCTTGCTGCAAACTGCATGAGGCTTTATTGTAATTTAACGAGCTAACCCCATGTTAGCTCGGGTCTTTCACCCACCTGCCATGGTGGATGGCTAGCAAAGACAGCTCCTTGGGGCTCCTGAGAGATCTTGTAGGGCAGTGTAAGGGGAGTGTCTAGGGGTACGCACAGGCTCAGGATTGGTGTGCCCTCCAGGCTTGGACGGCTTGCCCTGTGTTGATTGGCCAACTGGTTGTTATGGCCCATAGGCCCTCCCAGGGTGGTTGCTATGCTCTGTGTGTCATTGCTGTGCACCCAGGGTCGTAAAGCATAGTGCCACCAGCTAACTTCTGATTGGTTCCTTGTCACAAGGCAGGCGTCTGACCTCTAAGTGACCAAGGCAAGGTTACTGTAATGGCTGCTGAAATGGGGAGCTGGTCCCTTCATTCCCCCATTTTCTTTTTTGGAAATTCCAATCATGGAATTGCTGTCTCTCTAGCACCCCCATTAGGGAGTGAGAGATATTGGCATCCCCATGCAAGGGAGTCTCTTCTGAGTTAGCATTTTAACCAAGGAAAATGGACGGTGAATTCTTTCCCAAGCTACTTCCTGCTGACTTTGGGACGAAGTTAGGGACCCCAGAAGGTTGAAATGCTAGTCAAAAGCAACAAAGGGAATTTAGGCAATGGGGAATCCATCAGGGGCTGTTGGAAGACTTTGTTGCAGAGACAGGGGGTGTCCACATCAGCTGGACTGGTTCACATCCACAGCAAGTCCAGGACTTAGAACAGCCTATAGTCAGAAACTGATACTCAGATGTCTGCCAGAAGCAGAAACCTGTTTAAGACATGTTTAAACTAGGAACAGAGGTTAAAATTTATTTACTGAAGTGCACAGTGCAGAAAAAGCAGATATCTGGATATCTGTTCAAACAGCAGGAACATATTTATAACTTTGAGTCCTAGAAAAAACTACAGATTTGGGCTATAAGCATTTACATTTTCTTCTGTCCAGAGAGCCATGTATGGATTGGACAGAGGTGCCTTTGACCTGATGAAAAGCCCTTTAAGTTTGTACTTAGATGACAACCAAAATAAACTTAAAAACCTCAAGTTTGTGCCTGAACAGTAGATAGTCACTATTTTACCAGCTAACATGCTGACTATAGTCTATAGTGGATCTGGCTGTCTGATGATGCCAAGTTGACAATCATTAATATTTCAGAGATCTGAGAAGGGTATATTTTATCCAAATCTACTAAAAAGTGACAGAAGCCAGTCCATATACAGTTAGCCATACCCAAGTTTCTCTATTACCGCTGGAGGCAGGTGTCTCAAAGACCAGCCAGGCCTATAAGGTGAGAGTTGTTTTTTTTTTTTTCCTCTGTGGAAGAGGGACATGGGAAAGACTGACCTTGTTTTGTCTAGGCAAAGGGGGTGCAATCAACTTTCCAGTGTCCAGCAGCTTTGTCCACAATCTCGGCCAGGTCCTGGCAGGCGGCAGGTATCACATCTGAGTATCTCGCTCACTGGTTCAGATGCAGGAACGTGGGTGCCTCATAATCTTCTTTGGAGACTTTGGGTCACTGTCAGGATCTGGCAGTCTGTCTGACATTATAAACTTTAAAGATAACAATTTAAATGCCATATTCTGAAGATCTCTGAAGCATTAGCGGTCTGTTTGGTTACTTGCCTTAAGCACACAAGAACCATACAGGTGGCTAGGTAAGGTCTTATTTCTGTAATTAATTTTCAGCCTGACTGTAACTGGTTTTAACTTAGTAAAATATTTGAAACGTAGCACAGCTGAATTTAAGACTGCATAGAGTTACCTTATAATCCTTAAACAGTAGCTACATGTACACATTTTAGCTGCTTTGTTTAAACTTATTTCTAAGACAGGGTTTCTCTGTGTAACAGTCCTGGCTGTCCTGGAACTAACTCTGTAGACCAGACTGGCCTCAAATTCACAGAGATCCACCTGCCTCTGCCTCCAAGTGGAGGGATTAAATGAGTGTGCCACCAACGCTCTAAACTTAAACGTGTATGCCCCTAACGCCCTAAACTTAACTTCTGAAAACATAAACTGTAACATCTTATAATAGATTTGGAGGTTTTATAAAACAAGAACTTTACATTGTCAGGCTTTGGTTAAAAAGGATTCTAAATTGAAGCTCTTTAAGTACAAACATTAATAAAAACAAACATTTAAAAAACATAAACATTTAAAAAAGCTGGTTTTAAAAAGAAATTTAAATTCTCTTAATGTCTTTCTGTAATATATAGAAGCATTAACATTTTAAATCTTAACTGAAAAACTTGTTTCTAAGATGGCACCTCTAATTTCCATGCGGTCACCTTTAGTCAAGATGGCGGTTTAAGTATCCTTTTTTCAACTTCAGCAAAATGGTTACCAGTCAGCCATGTGACCAGTTTGCCATGTGGCTGGCTACAAAATGCCGGTAACTTGTACCATTTGTTTAGCTACATGCTTGAAACAGAACTTAGGTTATGCCAGGAAACAGAACATTTTAAAACAAGTATACATAAATTACTTGAGAAATAAACAGGACTTTTTAAACAGAATTAGCTTAATATGGTTAAAATTTTAATTTATATTACCATTTTTAAATTTATTATTTGTAGACATGAGAAACCATAGCAAACAGTTTACTTTTTTCTCTTTTAACAACCTTTTCTCTGACCTTCTACGACTTGCTTTAACTCTCTATAATTTTCTATATACCTTTAGTTCATTCCTCTGATTTTCTTAGACATTCTTAGACAAATTTCTTTTTCCCTTTCCCTCTTTATTACTTTAGTACATTCTCATTTCTCAGTCAACATAAAAATTCTACTCAAAGTCCTTTCCATAGTTTTTAGTAGCTTTAAGGCCTTTTTTTTTTTTTAACATCTAAATCAGACCAGATATTTCACCTGCCCAAGCTCCACACGTTCAGGGAAGAGAACTGGGGTGGGGGTGCTGCTGGTAACTCCAGACCCTCAGCCAATGCAGGGGTGGGAAAAAGACCCTTGCCGCGTACCCCCTGCATACCATATGTGTGGAGCACAGAGAAGGTCGGGCAGCCAGGCAGATGGAGGCCTTGCAGCCATGTTCCCTCAGAGCATGGACATTCCCATGGCAGGCCAGGACCCATGGCAGGACGGCAGCTGGGGCAGAAACAGCCCCACTTGGCATGCCTCATAGACCTGCAGGTGGGGATAGAAAGGGGGTGTCGTGGTGGATCCTGAATTGAAAACCAATGATGATAACACAGAATAGACAGGAAAGAACAGACGCCAAACCAATCCAACTGCACCGCTTATAAGGCAATGGCACCAGGAAGACGGGCGGCAGAACCTGGCAGCTAAAATCACCGCTAACTGAGCCAGGTCCAAGTGTCCTTGGCCCCAGTCTGTACCTCCTGGGTCCTGGGTGTCCTTAGGGCAGCAGTCTGAGATCCTTCGGGCACATCTGCGGATCACAGTTGAGGTGGAATCCGGGAATGAGGGTGGTTAGTATGGAGACTGTCATAAACAGCAAAAACAAGACAGACAACAGACAGGACAAACTATGTGGCAAAGAAATGGTGCCCCAAACCAAAATTACAAACAACTCTTGGACTTTCGTCCTGGGAGGAACCAAGGCTTCCAGAAATTCGTCTGTTTTCTGGGCATGTCTGCTTTCCCTATGGTCCAAATTACAAATTCCAAATATAAATATGAGTTACGAGGCCTGTACAGGCTCAGATCAAATTCAAGTCATGGCACCAAACCAACAAAACAGCAAGAGACATAACAAGCAAGCACATAACATTGAACATAAAAGTTGCAAGCTCGAATCATCTTACCTCCAAGATCGAATCCACTCAGGTGAGGAGTGGTCACAAATCCCGGACGAGCCCCCAAATGTTAGACCCCCGGAAAATTCAGGTATCCGGCGTCCGAGGCCACGACCGAGGTCACCCCAATCACCAGGCAGATTCGAGAGCTTGCTGCAAACTGCATGAGGATTTATTGTAATTTAACGAGCTAACCCATGTTAGCTCGGGTCTTTCACCCACCTGCCATGGTGGATGGCTAGCAAAGACAGCTCCTCGGGGCTCCTGAGAGATCTTGTAGGGCAGTGTAAGGGGAGTGTCTAGGGGTACGCACAGGCTCAGGATTGGTGTGCCCTCCAGGCTTGGACGGCTTGCCCTGTGTTGCTTGGCCAACTGGTTGTTATGGCCAATCATAACCTCTCAGGGTGGTTGCTATGCTCTGCGTGTCATTGCTGTGCACTTGTCCGTAAATCACATCCACAGCCGTAAAGCATAGGACCACCAGCTAACTTCTGATTGGTTCCTTGCCACGAGGCAGGCATCTGACTTCTAGTGCCTAGGACAAGGTCATGGCAAGCATGTGTTACTGTCATGGCTGCCGAAATGGGGAGCTAGTCCCTTCAGAGCAAAGGAGTAGCAGCCTAAATCCAGACTTCCAGAGAAGGTAGGAAACAAGGAGGACCCTAAGAGAGACATACATTGTCCCCTGAAGAAGGGGAAAGGGACAAGATCTCCTGAGTAATTGGGAGCATGGGGGAAGGGGAGATGGATTTCGAAGAAAGAGATGGGGAGAGGAGGAATGGAGAGAATAGGAAGATGGAGTCAGAGGAAGAATAGAGGAGAGCAAGAAATAGATACCATAATAGAGGGAGCCATTATAGATTTAAAGAGAATTCTGGCACTAGGGAAATGTCCAGATATCTACAAGTTTGACCCCAACTAATAATTTAAGAAGTAGCAGAGAGGCTACCTTAAAAGCCCTTCTCTGATAATGAGATTGATGACTACCTTATATGCCATCCTAGAGCCTTTATCCAGTAGCTGATGGAAGCAGAAGCAGACACCTACAGCTACACCCTGAGCCGCACTCAGGAATCCAGTTGCAGTGAGGGAGGAGTGATAAGCAAAGGGTCAAGACCAGGCTGGGGAAACCCACAGAAACAGCTAACCTGAACAAGGGGTTGCTCATGGACCCCAGACTGATAGCTGAGAAATCAGCATAGGACTGTTCCAGACCCCCTGAACAAGAATGTCATTTTGGAGGTCTGGGCAATCTATGGGGCCTCTGGTAGTGGATCAGTATTTATCCCTATTATAAGTGAAAGACCCCGAAGAGGCACTTTCGTAGAGGGAGACCCACACACCCAGGAATCAGCGAGGCCACGAACTGGATGCAAAAAACAAGAGGCTTTATTGGAGACGCGGGTACCCGGGGCGACTTAGCCTTTGTGTGGCTAAGCGCCGAGCCAAGGGAAAGGGGTCCTTATATAGGGAAAAAGGCGCAAGCTAGGAGCAGGGATTCTATTGGATAATTCTAATGAGGCATTATACAGAGCTATTCCCATTGGTCAATGTATATGAGGCGCTATACAGGGTTATTCAAATGAGGCAAAGTACAGAGTTATTCAAATGAGGTGAAACACAGAGTCTTTCAAATGAGGCGAAATACAGAATCATTTCTATTGGATGGTTCAAATGAGACACAGAGCCATTCCAGATCAGCATATTCTCAAGGTCTGGTGTCTGGTACAGCAGACTCAATTCCCCCCCCCTTCCTGATGGCTGACCTTGGGGGCGGAGACCTTGGGACGGAGTGTTTCTCTTCGGGCGGGGGCTCAGGGGCAGGGCTCCAGGCCGGCTCACTTGGTGTTTGTTCTCGTGCCGGCCCACCTGGTGCTCGCCCTCGTGCCGGCCCACCTGGTGCTCGCCCTCGTGCCGGCCCACCTGGTGCTCGTTGCTCGGCCCCAGCCTACCTGGTGCTCGTTCTCGGGCCTGCCCATCTGGTGCTCGTTGCTCGGCCCCAGCCCCGAGGCGCGGTGCCAGGCGGGGCGGGCCGGGGGCGCGAGCCCTGCCGGGGTGAAGGCTTGGGAGGCTCCGGCAGCTTCGGGGCAGGGGGCTCAGGGGCATTTCGAGCGGGTCTTTCAATAAGAATGAATTTTGGGTGCCCACTCCACATAGAGGAATACTCTCTCAGCCTTGACACAGGGGAAGGGGGAGTCTATATCCTGCTCCAAAGGATATAACAGACATTGAAGGTCCTCCATGGAAGGCCACACCTGCCCTGAGGAGCAGGAAGGGGATGGGATAGGGAATTGGTGGGGGGCAGGGGAAGAGGGGAGGAAGAGGGAACTGGGATTGACACGTAAAAGAAGAACAAAAAAGGAAACATGTTACATTGTTATGCTCAAATAGGAAACATATATATGTGGGTTTAAATACCTAGAATATGTTTAATTATAGGAGGAGGAATAGTGACAAATGAAATATGAATGAGGACTGTGTATGCTAATATTTTATTTTCATTTGTAATTCTAGTGGATATTCATGGTTCATTTGGTACACAAAATTCATCAAGCTACACATTTATGATTTGCACATATTTGTTTACACATGTTATAAATCAATAAATATTTACTTAATATTAATTTGAATAATCACCATGTTCATATTTTATCTAAGTTGGGATGACAATGACAGAATCAGAGAAATTCACTTAATGTTTTGGATTTCTTTGCAAAGATAGAGCAACTAGATAAAGTTTCAAATATACTTGTTTATGTTTGTAAACACGAGATATCATGGTGTATTTACTATGCATAATTTCCTATATATTAGAAAAAGTAGGGAACAATATGTCCCTTATATACTGGGAAACAACCAAATATCTGGCAGATATTCATGTGACGCCTGGGTGGTTTGCTAAGGAATTTGATAAGGTGTTGGGACTGGATACGTCCAATAGTAGGTAACTGTAAAGGCCAGAATGACTCTTTGTGAATCAAAATAGAGCTATATACCTTCCAAACAGAGTGAAAACTATTTCTAAGATGCCCCTATCCAGCCCCACATTCTTTACTGTGGAGTGTGAATGGATTAAATATTGAGTAGCATAGCGGTAACAGATCTAGGGAAAAGAGAAAGTCCACTTAAGTATAGAAGTAAAGTGCTGAGCCAGGAAAACTCAGAAAACAGATTACTGTATCTATACACTCTACAGAAACACAGGTGAAGACTTCAATGGAGTTAACATAGTTATATATTGCACTTGCCTGTTTCAAATTTCAGCTTGGTTGTTTGTATTGAATATTAGAAACAAAAACTATGAAAGTTAAAACTTATTTAAACTATACATATGAAAAAGAAAAACAAGAGTGATAAATTGTCTCATAGAAAACAAGATTATTTGTAATAAGATGCACACAGAGCAGATATTATATTTCAAAATGATCATGCAAATACTAAGGACAAAACTTGTGAGGCGAAAAACTCGGCATAACAATTATAGAACTCAGAACTATTGTGTAAGAGAGAGAGAAATCATTTTAGAAATAATGAACCTACTAGAAAAAGAAAAGAGCAAATTAAGATAGATTCTGCTTTAAAAGACACATTTAAAAATAGGAAGACAAAATTAAATATAAAAATATCGATTGAGTAAAGATGATTCTTTTTAGGGAAAAATGCCACTGAAAAAAAAGCAAGGCAAATCAAGACAACTCACTAAGTACTAAAATGTATTTGGAGAAAATTAGCCTAAGGTATTATCTAAAAAATTCAAGATGTGAAACAATTTATTTTAAGGTATAGCACTTTTGTAGTATGAGTCTATTCATGAGAATAATCTGGATAAAATTCTTGGCCTTTAAAGTAAACTTTAAAAAGCATTAGATATTGTGTAAAATTAGCTAAAAATACAAATGAAATAAAATTAGCTTTTTTTCAGATTATAAGACCAATGAATATTGGTAGAATAAAATGGACTATCATATTTAATATAGTTAGTAATAGCCAATGATTTAATGGTCCTAGAGATTACTTTAAATTATAAAGATTATGTTCTTATCTTAAATCAAGGAATGTTGATGCCATGTGACCTTTCTTAGATTCTTTTGTAGAATGAAAATTAGAGAATTTCCACACATCCATAGATAACTTCAGTGTAAGCACTTCTGTGAGCCTTGATTATGCTTTTGACTGTACATTTTGTTCAAAAGAGTAAGCAGAATAATTAATTAATAATTTAATATTAGTTTGAAAAATGAGAGCTATAGAGAACTTTTATTTGTGTTCAATAATTTTTGGTGACAGTATTATTGTTTTTATTTTGGGGAAAAATATCGGGTAAAATAAGTGACCAATTATTGAGAGAAATAATAAATTGCTTGTCCACTGAATCTACAGCAAGCAGGTTTGTTCTGGCTCGAGTCTCTGCAGGTCTTGTGCATGCTGGTATAACTTCTGCATTAAGATGATCAGCTATGCCAAGAATGCCAAGAAGACAGCTGTTTATTGCAGTCATTCACTGACTCTGGCTCTTACATTTGTTCCAACTCCCACAACAGAGACCACTGAGCTTTCAGAGTGATGTAGACATTGCCTTTAGAGTTGAACATCCCACAGCCTCTTATTCTCTGCCATTAAAAAAAATCCGTAGACATCAGAGAAATGACAATTAAAACCAAATCATAATGGCTAAGATCAAATAAAAGAAAAACAAAAACCAAACAAAAATGCAAAAAAAAAAAACCCACAAAAGCCAAACAAATGACAGACAAATGCTGGTGTAAATCTGGGGAGAGGAGGACACGTATTTACTTGTGGTAGGAGTGAAAACTGGTCTAAAATGGTAATCAATGTGGAGACTCCCCAGTACATATTGATTCCTAGTGGTAACTAGTTGACTTGGGGTATATCCTCATGAATTTGTTTCTCAACTGAATTGGCTTGTTCCAAAAGTACCAGCTTTGAGGTGTATGCAGGCACGTTATTATCTTTTGCACTTTACTTGTTATAGAACTTTTAAAATCCATTCCTTTCTTCTGTCTTGGATTTCTGGAAGTCCTAGCTTGAAAGTCCTCTTTTTGGAGAGTGAAAGGTCCTAGTTCCTGAGGAAATAATTGAGCAGCAATGGCATATTAGATCTGGGTTAGAATTGGGAAAGATCAGGGATTTTCTGGTAAGGGACAAAAGTAAAAAACAAACAAACAAATAATAGATAAATATGCAAAAAGATAGAGACTCATGTTGTAAAGTTTTCTTCACATTATTAAAGTTCTGTTAATATTATTTTCATTTTTGTGTATGAAAAGTACCTGATCATATGTCTGAGAGTGGATATTTGGATGAGAGGTTTATATACAAAATCGATTTGGTTTAAAAATACCATTGAATATCAAACCTCTCTGAAACATAATAGCATTATGGGGGGCATAGTGGTCGATACCCATCATCCTAGCACCCGAGGGGTAAAGACAGGGATATGGATGTCTGCTTATTTTAGCCATGCCTGAATTATATAGTGAGGTTCAGGCCACCCAAAGCATCAAACCATACATTTGTTTTTTTTTTGTTGTTGTTGCTGTTGTTGTTGTTTTTTGTTTTCTTTTTTTTTTTTAGCCAAACCCAATTAATTAGTTAGTTAATTAATAATAAAATGATGTCTTAAAATTAATCATCATTGTGGTGATTAATCAGTAGGCTAAGAATTTCTCCTACAATGTTTGCTTTGCTTGACAGGGCTCTCAAAGTTTCTTTGTAGGAGTTTCAGTTTTCCTCGAAGTATCTTCTCATCCTGCTGCAGCAAAGTAAATATTGTGTCCCAGGCCAAGGATAAAGCTACTGGAAATAATGCCATGCATAGTCTCTGAGCTACAGCCCCAAAGTGGCATACCTCCCCTCCTTTCTGCTTGCAAAATAACGACTACATTCCAAGAATGAGAGTGGAAAAGGAGAAAACAAATGAAAGAAGTGTCAAAGGGAGGGAGAGAGGAGAGAGAGTAAAGGGAGAGGCGGAAAGGAAGGAGGATAAGGAGAGAGGGAGAGAGGGAGGGAGGGAGGGAGGGAGGGAGGGAGGAGGGAGAAGCATCTTGTGCTGAAGTACTTGTGAAGATGCACTCCATTGGGTTCAGAGGCAGCAAACTATGAGCTAAGACCCTAAACTAAGTCATTGCAATTCAATGCCTAAAATAATCTAAGGACAGATCCCCTACGTTTTCTTCTAGTGGGAGAATATTGGAATATGAGTTTCAATCTCTATGTTTTCATATTTCAAGTTTGGATTTCATTTGTAAATGCTATCAGAGTATTGTACTGTTATTAACTTAATGGATAAAGTTGAAAAAAAATGTGTGATTTTAGGATGTATTTGAAATTCATAAAACTTCACATTAACAGACTTTGAAAATATTTTTAAATGGTTTAATTATGTTTTTATGTACTTTCTTCTTTAGCATCCAGTTATTTTGTAAGGAAAACAAACTCATGGTTAATATATTTACAAAACTGAGATTAATACAAAACTGAGGCAAAACAAGCATAGAAGCTAGTTGGAACAAAGTCAATGATGGCTCTCATTGAGCAATCTAAGGGGGCCATTTTATAGCATTCTCTACAATTTTCATTTAGGGTTCGAAATGAAAAGAAGCTTTATTTTTATATAGTGGTTTCCACCTTATCCTAACAAGGACTGGGAGCAGTGACATTAATCTGTTGTTTGTTGCTGAATACATCAGACATGCTTCATAAATGCACACCTGCTGTGCTGTTTGAAGAACCTGCACTTTATGAGGCTCCATTGAATACAATGGACTGACAGCTTAAAGAGACAGAAGGAAAGATAGGCAGGAGGGAAGTCCAAGAGCAAATGGGTTAATAATATGCCACAATACACTCTTCAATGAAGCCAGTTATTACTTGTAGGGAATAGAGCGACAATAGTCTTAAATGAAGTCTGTATTATGACTTGCAGTAATGCTGCTAGATGTGATAAAATGGATACATTCCTAAGACTGAAATGATACTGATTATAAATTCGAAAGTGCACAGAACCATAGGGTTTTTTTGCAAGTCTGAGTTATTTAGAGATGAAAGCCTTGACTGTGAAGTAGCCAAGTTGTGCACAATACTTATACAGCATTAAAATGTACAGAACTTTTATCAAAAATTGGCTTATTATACTCCCTTATGTAACATTACATTTCTAAAGTTTCAACAAAAGGCCTATAAAACCTCTGTGTGGAGCAGCATAATGGCTCCCTATTGTTCTAAGAAAAGGCTCAGTCCATGGAAAACATTATACAGAAATTTCACTCAGCCCTAAATATATTGATTCCTTTGATATAGTGGTAGCAGTTCAAGCATGGGACTGAATATAAACAGTCCTTGCTAAACTGAGGTGGGCTTTTAAAATGACACACCCTTTCTAGCAAGGGAAAAGTACTGAATTTGGTTCAATTTAAGTTTTCTAGATACATGGATCTTTGAGGTAAACTATACTAGGAATTACTTTCTTTCATAAGTGTGATTGTGGGATTGTATGTTTTTGTTTCTTCTTTGGAACATCTAGACTTACTGCTTGCCAGTTGAAAACCTTGCATGTAAAATAATTTAAAATTTTTACACTTAGAATGAAGGATTTCCTGATTGTTTAGGTTTCAATTTATTAACTTGTTAAACATGTCCTAATCAGGAGAGTAGGAAATATCTTTTCAGGTGTGGTTGTTCTTCTGTATAATCCAAGCACAGGGGACTTAGAGGCAGCAGTATCAGGAGCAAAAGTCTTGCTTCACTATATAGTGAACTTGGGTCGAGTCTGTGCTATATGACACACTGTCTTAATACAATAAAATTATTTTAGAGTCAGGGTCTCCCTTCTGATTCTCTTACCTCCATCTCCCAAATGTAGCACTTACAGACATGCATTACCATGCCTGTCTAAACTATCTGTCTTTAGTAAGAGCACATATCAATGCTTTTGTCTAATAATAGCAAGAATTTTGATTCAATATAGGAAAAGTAAAAAAATAGTTTTCTAGCCAAGTTTGACTAATTTATAGCTTCAGTGTTGCAAAATGCCTGTATATAATATGGAGTTTTCTGCTTTTAGCATTTTTATATTCCAAATTTTTCTATTTCAATAACTTTCTCTAGTACTTTAATAAAAAGAAACCACTGTTATCCTTGTTTTACTATGTTCTAATTTTCTCAGTCAGTAAGTTTTACTCTTGTGTACACATTTCCAATGAAATTATATAGATTTTCTTGAGTGATGGTTGACTGGACTCCACATGCAAAATTCTTTACTCTTGATCTCTGTTCTGAAGAAAGTCTTTCTGGCTTTGTCAGAATTCCAAAGCTTGTGATGAATTTTCTTCCAGTTCTCCTTTTGGGACAGGTGTTTGCTCTTTGGACATGGTGATGGCGGATTTATATATCATACTTTCTGATGGTTGCAGTCTAAATGTTTTCACGAGGGTTACACAGTTGGCTTTTGGGAATCGATAGAAGAAGATCTCGTTCTGTCATTTTCTACTACTTCATTTTCACTTGGTTAATAACTTCTAAACTAGGTGTGTCAAGAGTGAATTGTCACTATTAACTGCATTACTCTTGATATCATTTCACTTTCATTAACACAATTTATGTATTTAACTTTCTATATTAAGATATTATTTCAGTGAAAGTAAGAAAATAGATGTCTCTGAGCAGATTTTATACTCTTATAATACATTGTACAATTCTTTGAGGGGTGTTTGAATGCTATGAATATCAATGTGTCTGCATGAGATACTTATTTCATTCCTTTCTTATTTCATGATTTCATTGATTTCTTGACTAAATGAGTTTTTCCACATAGTCTTCTAATCTCTAATTTCTTTTAAGTCCCTCCATGTATGCTTCTCCCCCTTACAAATCATGTAAGATTTACTTAAGTATATAAAGCAATGGAGTAAAACGTTTATGTCCTTTTCTTTAAAATTAGGAACAAGAATGAAATTAGAGGATTCTACTTCCATAGGTTCAATACTCACTCCAGGAGTAGCATATTAATAATCACAAATGATTTTCTTCTACAACAGTCATTGCCACATTTGGATAAGTATGTCACAATGTTCTTCAAAGTTCTTTCTCATGTCCTTTCCTTTAGTGACACTGCAAGGGATCTAAAAATGTACAGCTGAAACCATATTCATACACTGATGTTAGAATGATAGCAAAAGACTGAGTGACTAATTGTGACAAAATCATCTCTCTTTTTCTCACCCAAACTACAGAGATAACTCACATGAAGACAAAGCTGAAAACAATACCATTAAAAATAAATTCCCACATAAAGTTGAGAATTGTTCTTTCAAGGTATGTTAAGAATTGTGTTGTGATTTTGATGGGGATTGCATTGAATCTGTAGATTGCTTTGGACAAGATTGCCATTTTTACTATGTGGATCCTACCTATCCAAGAGCATGGAGCTCTTTCCATGTTCTGGTATCTTCTTTAATTTCTTTCTTTAGAGACTCAAAATTCTTATGGTACAGGTTTTTCATGTTTTTGGTTAGTGTTACCCCAAGTTATTCTATGTTGTTTATGGCAATTGTATGGGTGATGCCTTTTGGTTAGTTTGGATAACGGATTGTCAGTCCTGTTGAATTTCTCAAAGAACCAACTCTTTGTTATATTGATTCTTTGAATTGTTTTCTTTGTTTCAACTTTATTGATTTCTGCCCTCAGTTTAATTACTTCCTGGTATCTGCTCTTCTGGGGTGAATTTGCTTCCATTTTTTCTAGAGCTTTCAACTGTGATGTCAACTATCTGGTGTGGCTATTCTCTAGTTTCTTCATGTGAGCACATAGAGCTATAGAGCTATGAACTTTCCTCTTAGTACTGCTTTCAAAGTGTCCCATAAGTTTGGGTATGTTGTGTCTACATTTTCATTGAATTCTAGCAAGTCTTTAATTTCTTTCTTTATTTCTTCCTTGACCAAGAAATGGTGCAATCACGTGTTGTTCAATTTCCTTGAGTTGGTAGGTGAGTTAAGACCATTAATATTGAGGGAGATTAAGGTACATTGAGAGTTTATTCTTGTTTGTTTTTGATTCGTTGTTGGTACTGGTATTGTATGAGACTTTACCCTGCCTTTTATTTTGTGTTTTTGTAGACTGGGATTATATATTGCCTATGTTTATTTGAGTACAGTTCATTTCCTTAGGTTGGAGTTTTCCTTCCAGTACTTTCTGTAGGGCTGGATTAGTGGTTACATATTGTTTAAAACTGGTTTTGTTGTGGAATGTCATGTTTTCTCCATTTATATTGATTGAAAGCTTTGCTGGGTATTGTAGTCTGGGCTGGCATCCGTGTTCTCTCAGAGTTGGTAGAATATCTATCCAGGTCCTTCTGGCTTTCAGAGATTCCATGCAGAAGTCTGGTGTAATTCTGATAGGTTTGCCCTTATATGTTACATGGCCTTTTTCTTTTGCTACTTTTAATATTTTTTCTTTATTCTGTATGTTTGGTGTTTTAATTTTTATGTGATGAGCAGACTTTCTTTTGTGGTCCACTCTATTTGGCTTCTTGTACTTTCATTGGCATGTCCTTCTTTAGGTTGGGAAAGTTTTATTCTATGATTTTGTTGAATATGTTTTCTGCACCTTTGAGTTGTGTTTCTTCACCTTCTCCTATACTTATTATCGTTAGGTTTGGTCTTTGCACAGTATCCCATATTTCTTGGATATTTTGTGTTATGGATTTGGTGGACTTCAGATTTTCTTTGCTTGACGAGTTTATTTCCTCTAGTTTGTCTTCAGTGTCTGAGATTCTGTCTCTTCCATCTCTTGTATTCTGTTGGTATTGCTTGCATCTGTGGTTCCTGATTGTTTACTCATCTTCCAGCATTCCCCTAGTTTGTGTTTTCTTTATTGTCTCTAATTCAATTTTTAGGTCCTGAACTGTTTCCTCCAGCTGTTTAATTGTATTTTCTTGGCTTTTCTGGCTTTCCTTGATTTCTTGAATCTTTTGGTTTGTCTTTTCTTCCATTTCTCTGAATGATTTTCTGATTTTCTCTTTTAGGTTCTCTATCATCTGCATATAGTTGTTTTTAAGGTTGCTCTCTTCTGCTTCTTCAGTGTTGGGATGTCCATGTCTTGCTGGTGTAGATTCCCCAGACTCTGGTGGTGTCATATTGGTTTTCCTGTTGTTGGATGTGTTCTTATATTGTTGTCTTCCCATCTCTTCTTCCAGTGGGTACAGGTGGTGTCACTTCCTTTCCTGATGTGTCCGGTGTTCTCTTCAGGTGTGTGCAATTGGCCCCGATATTCTGATGGGTCTCAAGCTGGGTGCAGGCAGGTCTGAGGCAGTCACTCTCCAGGTGGGTGAGAGCAGCACTGGTACAGAGATGTCAGCAGACTTTGGGTTGCCTGGTCCTTAGGGGACCAGTTGTCCTGTCTGCACACCCTGGGGCGGGATTTGCCAGGGTAGGCAGGCAGAAGTTGGGCCCAAGGCAGGGGCCAAAGCAGCTTTCCACTGCACTCTCTTCATTATGTGGGGACTGGAATAGCCCAGCGATCTCAGCAGAGTCAGAGTCCCAGAATCCTCAGGGACCTATTCAGTCTGCCTGGAGACCACAGGGTGGATTTTGCCAGGATGTGCCTGGCTTCTTTGGCTAACTTTGCTATTTAGAGTATGGTTGCTTTGCAAATTTTATCTCCAGTGATTTTCATAGATCATAAACAATATATCACTAAATTGAGGTTTGGGAGATATTTAGTCTCTACTTCTCTGCTTTTACTGAAACACTTTTTAATATTTGCTAATATGTAGCATCTAAGGAAAGATATGTTGTGTTAAATCATAAAGATCAGGTTTTAAGGCTCCAGGAGTTCTGTCTGCTGTGACAGTTATGTGAATTTACTGCCTGAATTAAGTTCTGTAACCTTTACTTACTCATTCCTGAAAAGAGCATAAAATTTTCTATATGGTCAGCATATAGGTCCTGCAAAAGCTGGCAGCAAGACTAGGGGATATCCTAAAGAAGGTGTGTCACCCCTCTCCCCTGTCAACCTTTCTCTGTCCCTTCTCTTTTGTCTCTATTACATAAACATCTGCTAATAACTTGGAGAGAATTGGCTTCTACTTTATAGGTCTCATTTTTAAGCTCAGTCTCCAAAAATTTAGTGAATATTTTTTTGCCTGAAATGCATCCTTCATATCCATTATTTAAAGGGTAGTCTTGCTGTATTTTCAAACAATAATGCCTTTGTTCATATATTAATTAAACCTTGATTTTACATGACATATTCATATCATGAGCCATTTTGCATGTGCTATGTAGATTGGGGAGAATGATTTATTCCTAAATTAGCATTGGAATACTCCTTCTTATAAAATAATTTCCTTTCCCTCACTAAGCTTTGTACTTTATCAGTGTAAAATTAACAAGTATACTGGAGATCATGTTCTGAGTTCCCACTGAGTTCTTTTTGTTCCATCACTAATTTCAGTAGTTCTTCTATGATTCACTCAGTCATTGAAAGAGGCATTATGCCTATGATCAATCTTTATTACAATTTTAAATACTGATTGAAACTTATTAATAATAAAAATAATTTTTATAATATTTTTCACAAATTGCGAAAGTATATTAGGATAATCTTATTGACTTAAATTTAGAAATTGTTTCATCAAGAATTTTGGAATGCTTTTGTTTTTCCTTTGTTCAAATACATTATGTTTTCTATTATTTCTTACATGTGTAGCTTATTTTGTTGGTAAATGAAATAGTATGTGGTAATCTTCAAAATGAAGAATATGGAGGGAACAGTAATTAGGACCTAAATGGTAGGGGAGACTGGCATGGCATATTAAAGATGCTTTAACCTCAGAGAGGAGATAGGATCCTTATCACTCACACAGAATAGGCTTATATGAGAAAAACATCCATGACTATTGTAGACAGACACAGCACCAGAAATAAGATAAATAAATTACATTGGAATTAATATACTA
This sequence comes from Cricetulus griseus, assembly GCF_003668045.3. Taxonomy (NCBI): domain Eukaryota; kingdom Metazoa; phylum Chordata; class Mammalia; order Rodentia; family Cricetidae; genus Cricetulus; species Cricetulus griseus. The sequence continues at coordinate 166,685,746 of NW_023276806.1, forward strand.
CTTTAACATGTGTAAATAGTGAGACATAAAACTTTGAGGATAAAATGAAAGTTTGGCAGAAAGTATTGTTTGAAAAAAATTATCCATATCTTAGGATTAAATATAAAAAGATTATAAATAAATTAAATATCAATATGTTATCAAGGCTTAGTATGCTAATGCTTCCTAGCTAGGAGTATAAAAATATGTTGCTTTTCAAAAGGAACATCTGTCTCTCCAGTTTTTGGACTTGCTTCCCTGTAGCTCCAGAAAATTCAGAATTAAGCTTTAACATCTATTTTAATTCTTAACAGAATTCTGGGTTTACAGAGTTAGAATTAATTTTTCAATCAATAAATATTATCACATTTATCTTTTATATAGACACATCACTATTCATGACAAACCACACATTTGCCCTCTAGAATATAAAGTTTCAAGAAGTTTTATTCCAGTCTTTTATCCATAAAATTTGAACACCAAAATGAATTATTTTAATTGTGCATTTGGAAGGTGCCTTTCACATGTAGACAATAACTTTACAGACAGAGTCTCAAAGCATCAATTTTGGCTTAATTAGTTCATGTATTTGCTCAACTGATAGTTTCAACGTCTGCTCCATTGCAGAAATTACATGTCCTTATCTGTAAAAACAGAGAGAGTAACTCACACATATTAAACAGAATTGCTCATGGTTGAAAGTGATAACATAATATGTGTGTAAGCATAGAATTTCAATTTTATTGTGTTTAGTCTGCTTTTTGTTAGCTGCTCCCATTTGGAGAAGGAGACTAAAGAGATGGAACTTTCCTTTGTTTGGTTAGGTCCTTGATCTCAACTGAAACATCTAACTGCTTCTAGAATTTTGAAATTTATATTGTTAGAATTCGTTGGATTCTTGGAACTCTTTTCTGCTTAGACTGCCAGGTTCAACTTTGATATAATAGCTTTTGCTTTACCTTATTATATTTCATTTTGTCATGATTGGTTGTTATCTCATAGATATGACAAAAAAATCTATTTTCAAAAAAGGAAAAAGAACAGAGAAAAATTCTTCTGGAAATATGATCGTCATTTTAAAGCTGTTGAATAAGAGTCCCCCAGTGAGCAGATGTTTTAAGTAAGATCTTCATGATGACTGATTCAAGTAAGAAATTTCAAATATCCATCATCCTTAAACTTCATTATGTGAAGTTCTCCTTTCTATCACAAATGTACAGAAATTATTTTCTATTATCAGCTTATCAATTTCCGTGCTATTCAGATCATTCTCAAATGCTGTAAATAAACTGAGGGGGATGGGATACATATTCCAAGCTGCTGATCCTTTGCAAACACACACACACACACACACACACACACACACACACACACACACACACGCACACACACCTACCACCTCTTGAATTGAAGAGTATGTTAGATCAGGAGCCAGGAGACACTGAATTCTAAGGATTTTCATTACCCAGAACTTTGTATAAAACTCTGCACAGCTCCTCATAACACCCAGCAGGGGCAGCACTTTGATTCTTTGATCCCAGGACAAAAAGAGAAATAGCAAATGAAGATATGATAAAGCTTTTGGGTTCTCTTCATTCTTTTGTTTTTCCCTTTCTTTGTTTTAGATGTATTTCTCTGTAGTTGTAACAGACTTCAGAAGTTTCAGACTATAGCCTCTGTCCCAGAAATTCTGATAAGTTGTTGACTGTATGAACTTCTTTCTCCATACACTTTTCACCAGATTGGACACCCACATGCCAATCTTTGTAGTAGAACTTTAGGGTAAAGCACACCTAGAAGTAAGAGAAAAAGCACTTATCTCTCCTTTTTCTCAAAACACTTTCATGAGTTCTTTATTCTACTACATTGTTTCCAGTTGTGCTCTTAATAAATTCTTTTAAAGTTCTTTACTGTGTCTTCCATGTTTTGTTAGGCAATAGAGAAAGAGTTTCAAGTAAAAATGTATTGCTATTTTGGAGTTCTAGGAATGAATATTCTAGAAACTATGAATTGTCACAGGGAAGGTCTAAGTAAAACACATACAAACTAATTAAAGAAACTAATTCTTTCTTTAGAATGAGTTGAAAATGTGCTAATAGAGACTTGGTGAGCTAAGATCTCTCATTAGAACTTTGTAGCATCATGTGCTTTATTTAGTATAATCATCAGAATTTTATTTAGAGAAAAACATATATGTCTTGGCATTGCCATACAATTTTTCTAGAGTCATTATTTGTTATCCACATTCTCCTGGAAGTCTCCAAAAAAGATAAAATAATGAGAGTAAGTGTAAAGGGGCTATGGGCTTATAAATAAATTATTCATTACTGAGGTTACCTCAAGCTCACACTTTGAAGGAAGCTGTATTATCCAAAGGAAGGATACAGACCCAGGATCATAGGCTCCATCATGCTTATTTTTTGGGAAGATAACATATCAGGAAGCTGTAATATCCCTCTCTACTTTATGCCTATTGCTTTCAAAATTTATGGGGAAGGCATAAGGGAATATACTCCCAATTTTAATTTTTTTATTATATTTATCTTAGTGTGCACATATATCACAGTGTGGAGTGAAAATAAGGGGAAAACTTGTGTGAGTTAGGTTTTCTCAAGCTACCATGTAGAACCAAGGAAGTGAATTCAAGTCTTCAGCCTTTGTGGCAAGTGGGTCTACTCTCTGAACCTGCTCCTCACAGCCCCCCCTTTGATATTTTAAAGTAGATAAATTACATTTCCCCTACCAACTGTATGGACTTTCCTTTTCTTTCCACATCCTCTTTTCTTAAATTGAAATGTTAATTGATCTCAGATACATCATTTTAAAATGTCTTAAGGTAATTGTGAAGCAAGGTCAAGGAAAGATGAAATGTAGAGCTCATATATTTGAATACAGATTACAGGGACTTTTATAAGGGAGTTTACACATCTGAATTTATTGAATTCATTTTGTTTCTGCTTTGTAATTTATTTTATACTTCCTAGTCATAATCTGGTTTTTATGACATTTCTAGAGTTATTAACACTTAAAAGTTATATTCTTCTCAAGTGAATTGAGATTCACAAATTGCAATTTTAATCTGCTTTTTTTGAATGTATTAAATGATAATATAGCATTTAAGATGATATATATATATATATATATATATATATATATATATATCCTTCCATAAATCTACCTTAACACTATGATGCAGTCCTAATTTAGTTAATTTTCTCTTTTTTCGGTAATATGGTTTTAATAAATTGGAAAAATGCACTGTTTGTATCCCCAGGATTTCTTACACATCATTAGGTTAACAGAATTCTGATGTTTTTAAGTAGCATCAACAAATAGATAGGTCTAAGGAAATGCTCTTCACTGGCACATCAGTGCATGTCTGTGCACTGAAGAACCAATCAACAAGAGGGAAATCATGCGATACTGAAAACCTAGTCATCTACCCATGGCTTGTCATGATGTGGGTCTTGGAAGAGAACTTATATCCACCACTGTATTACTAAATGAGTATAATCCCTAAATACATTCCAAATATTTGTCTTTATACCCACAGATAGTGTAGCCCTCAGCCCTTATCAAGAAATCAGACACCCTTAACATTTATAATATGTATACATTATGATCTAATTTGTTTTGTTATAAATCACATAATCAAAGGTATTGCAATAAAAAACTGCATAACTTAAAGGAGGAGAAATTGAGTTAGCAAACATTATATTGCCTTTAGTTTCATAAGCTTAAAAGATTAGCAGTCAAATAAATCTTCATGTGTATGTTTGCATTTGCATAGGGAGAATATTGAGAATTTATCTAGAGATATTAATACAAGTTTCCAGAGGTCATGATTCACTTTGAAATAGAGCATAATACAAAAAAGTAATCAAAATTATTATATATTAAATGAAATGTTTAAGATACAAATACATAGTATAAAATCTACAGAGTAATTTTGTAATATAACATTTTAATTAACATTTGAAAGTAAACTGAGGAGTGAGTTGCATGAAAGAGAGAGAATTCATGTGATTAATTGGAAGGAATGTGATTTTGATCTTGTTTCTGTTGTACCTTGCTTCTCATAAACTCCTAATAAGAACCCCGAATCACTGATGTGTGCTTTGTAAAATGTGAAGGAAAGCTTGTCAGCTGCATGTCTTTCTTTCCCTGGAGAAGACAGCCTGCCAACTCCAGAAACAGACTTGCCAGTCAGGACCCAGAGCCAACTTACACCTTGCCTTTGGAGAGACTTGTTTCATAATGCCACAGCTTCATCATGGTACCTAATTTGCACCATCTTTTTCCCTTTCTGCATCTACAACTAAATCCCAGAGAAATTGGCCTTGGTTCTTTCCTGAATTTATCAACCGCATCCTTATGAGAAGGTCAAGAAATGCCTTCTCACCAAGAGTCACATCACATTAATTTTCTCATGATTATTCTTATACACAAACCCTGTATCAATAATTACACTTGTTTCTCTCTAGATGAGGTAGACTCCATGACTCGTTTCAACAACACTGAACAACAAATCCCACATTATTACTTTTACTATTAAGTTATTAAATTAATTTGCTCAGCATTTATCACTATCTGATATATGTGTAATCATCTATTCATTTAGTTATCAACCAAGATCTCTTTAATAAGCTGTAAATACCATGAGGAACTTTGATTATAGTTATGTCTCCAGATCCTAGCTGATAGAGTTGCTGTGAAAACAAACTTTGAATGATTTAATTAATATATGTACAGGGCAGAATGGAAAGATATTACTGACAGCTTAAAAGTCAAATCTCATGTAACCAGACAGTTCCGTAGTTTTCAGTGTCAAAATAAAGGATAAAGTCAAAGTGAAAGTTTGACTATATTAAAAAATTGTGTTTGTGGAAATTATGATGGGATAGGTCTTAAAACTGCCTTGGATATAGATTGTCTAGAGTCTGTCCTACTTCTTCGTGTAGCTGTAGCACGGCCTGATTTAATACATAAAGCTGTCTATTAGAGACAGAAATTACAGACTATGTGTTTCAGCCTTGCACAGAAGAAACAAGGTCATGAATCCTGAAAGACTGATGGAAGCCTGGATCATACCGGAATCTGGAAAATGTAGTGGACAGAAGACTAAAGGCCCCCACCTTTCCCCTGTGCACCATATATATCTGTACAATTGCGTAACTCATCTAAAATGAGGGGACCCTTATATCATTTGAAATTATGTTCTCAATTCACCTGTGGATAAAGATATAATCACTGTCCTCAACGAGTCAAGATTCAACAGGCATAAAAAAGCAACATGAAGACCTATTAAATTGCAGGTGTGATGAGGAAAGTGTCACAAGTCAAAACATCCCATAGAGCATAGAGAACCTATCTTCAACTGACTTAAGAACTCGGTATGCTCAACAATTTTGAGAATTGGAAAGGCACATTTAAACAGTTGAGGTTGAGAATAATAAAAACTACCTATCAAAGTCAAATCACAGTTATAAATATGATCAAACCCCAAGTAGTTCATTAACAACCTTCACCTCCACAAACCCTTTGCAGTTAGATATGCAGTTCTTCAAAGTCAGAGAGAAACAGAAACCTCACTTCTAAACATTCCTCTGTGTGGACAGCAGTGACTACCATAGAGTGGATTGTTAGTCATTTTTCTACTTCTTACATCTGTATCCATGAGATCTAGGGTAGAGAAAGCCCTTCAATAGATGATATTTATTTTATAAAATTGGTGTGAGTGTGAAAAGAGAGTAATAATGTGGACCTTATTTATGTAACATGAAAAATGCCATATGTGTCTTGTATCTTTTCTTCATGTCTTGTATGCAAACATGTGACTCTCAAGTTTACTTCTAGCATCTTGAACTTCTCTGAGATATTATTTGTTACCTTGACCTCATTTTATTTATCTAGGAAGCATAGTTACTTCAAGTCTCAATACATGTGCAATGTTTCTGTAGCTGTGTGCTGAAGGCTAAGTTTAAATAGAAGTTGTATCCCATTACATGTTCTTTAACATTCATCGTAGTCAATATTGCAGTGAGTGGTTTCGGTTAAGCTGTGTCAGTCCAGATGTTAATAACAAAATTGATTGTGATTCTTTGGAACAACTGTAAAGTTTAGTAACACACAGTGCAGCAGCCAAACAGATTAAAGAGATCTATATGATCTGTAGGAGTTTCTGGCTAAGAGTTATTTCCACATTCATTATTTGTGGATTGGTTATTTACCTGTACCACATTGTAAAGATGGCTTATTAGCATCGATGGACTCCTGTTGTAATCTACTTCATAAAGTTTAAAGCAGCAGAAACAACTATGCTTGTATAAAGAGGACAGCTGAATTCTCACACAAATATATTTCTTGTGTTTACTGAGGGACGTATTCCTATTTTAAAGTCAAATGTATTAATTGTGATGAAACTCAGTTATTTACTGACTCAAATATTATGATGTATGTTAATGTGGGATGGGACACATATATATATATACATATATATATTATATATAATATATATAATATATGTTCTATTATCATTTCTTTGTTCAGCCAAGGAATACCTCAGATTGCTTATTGCAAATATAATTAAATAAACACATATAAGTAGTTACACATATATATTGTACATTGGGTAATCTATTCTGAGGTTTTGGTTGGATTAAAGTTCTGACACCGTTTTAATAGCTCATAAATTCCTTTGATATATGATTATTATAATATTTTATAAGACCTATTAAAATTTGGTGTGACTTTTTCATCTTAATATTGAAATAGCTGGGTTGCATAGTTACAATCAATCCAGTGTTGATGCCCTTCCAGCATGTGGAGGTCTTCTGAAATGTACAACTTTAGTTGCATAGGATAAAATGTCTTGGTTCATTCCTGAGAAGTAACAATAAAAGGCAGAAAGATCTGCCATCTCCCACTCCTTGGGAACATTCCTGTGTCTAATGAAGTCTTTAAAAGGTTGGTTAAAAGTTTACTGATTTCTTGCTCTTTCCCTTAATCTTCTTTATGTTTTGTATGCCACCAAAATAGGAATTTTGTCAACTTCAAGTGCATTCCAGGCTTCAATAAAAGGAACTCTTATTTTTCTGCTCCTTAACTCATCTGTCTCTCCAGAGAAACAAATCAAAAATGTGAATCAATGCAGCATCTTATTACTGTACACTGATTTGAGATATAATACAACTGTCTATTCCAAAAAAGATAAATTTGTACTTATTAATGTAATGCCACATGCACAAATTATGGACCTAGGATCATAAATCTCAAAATCCTGCTTTTTAACATAGCGAGAATCAGCATGAAAATATTAAAACATGGAACATTTCCCATAAGATTCTAGGTATTTTCTAAACCATTCATTTTTTCTTTAAGTGGTTAGGCTTTCCTTTCTGGTATTAATGATGCACTTTCTGATAACAGTAGACATGTAGCAATCTAGCAATATCTTTGGAAACATCATAAACATTCCTGTGTCATAATAACTTATTTTATTACCATAAAATACACCATAATGAATATTTAATCTTTCTAGCCATTTTTTCTCAAGGTGAAACATATTCTAACTGAATTTTAAAACATGTTATGTGTAACCTACTATCTCCTCTCAAGTAAATACCATTTGAACAAAATATGTTTCTGATGTATATCTTTATCAATATGGTAACTTACACAAGACCATGAAACATTTTGCTTTGGTGTTTAATTTGTTGCAAACTTGACACCATTCCCATGTATGTACTTGGGAATAAGTATACATATACCTCAATGTGGAGGGATGCCCCTAGTGGGCTCTGTGCACTTAACCTTGTACATTACTACCAAAGTCTTCAATCCAAACAAATATCAACGATGATTTTCTACATCTTTTTCTTTTGTTAATATAGATAACAAATAAATGCCAATGAATTTAAGTGAGTAAATTTTTTACAAGAGAACTGTTTTAGTCTTTAGAAATTATAAGTTAATATTTAAATTTTGGCCAGAACTTTCTAACACATATGAACCCAATATAACTTGTGAGGTAAGATGGGCATTCATGGCACACGCCTTTAATTTCAGTACTTGGGAAGCAGAGACAGGTGGATTTCTATGAGTTCAGGTCAGCTTGGTTTACACAGCAAGTTCCAGGACAGTCAGGGCTAAACAGAGAGACCCTGTCACAAAAGGGCAGAGGGAGAGAGAGAGAGAGAGAGAGAGAGAGAGAGAGAGAGAGAGAGAGAGAATTTCAGACTATAGCTTGTAGTCTGAAACATTCATTGTGTTCAAGGAAATGCATTCTTTAAAGCATAGTGACTGTTTATTGGCCAATTACCAACTATAAACAATGTCTATCATCAATAAAATGGATTGATAAGTTTGGTATACACGAACAAGGAGATACAACAGTGCAGCAAAAAAAAAGAATAGCTTAACAATTTCATGCAGCAATATTGATGGATGTCACAAACATACATAATGTTGAAAAATGGGCCTCAGAGCACATGCTGTGATCCAGCTGAATAAATTACAAAAGGCACATTTAACCTGTTGTTTAACTCACGATAGTTGTTAGACTCTTGAGAATGGTAAATGCCTCATGTAGAAAAGAAGTTGTGCCTACTTAGTGGCAGTAATGCATTATTGGTTGATCTTGGTGTTAGTCACACAAACATTTTCTGTATAGCAATACAGCAAGTGCCACAGTTAATAATAAAAGGACTTTTTTTTTTGAAAATACACAATGAAAAATACTCCCCCTAAACCAACAGAGAATACATCTGAGAATGAAACCATAAACATTATGGTCTGTCTAATAGGAGAGACATTAAGCAACAATTATAATAATAATGGTCTTAATGTGAGTTTTACTACATACATTTAAAAATAATTGTAGAAGTTTCTAAGGGAGCTAAGCTGCACACTAATGAATTATTAAGAAACTGTAATGAATCTGAAGACTGAAGAGAATACTGAAGATTATGAAGATATAAGATGAAAGAAATCATGGAAAGCATGAGACCATAGTCTGAGACAATGGCTGGTAAAAATTTCAGACATCCTTTATGCTGAGATTCAGCTGTGCTCACTCACTGACTTTATATAACATTGTTCACACCCAATTGCTAAAGAGTAGATTGACTGTATGCACAAAAAGAGAAAGATGACTCCATATATGTTAATTCAGTAGAAGGCTAATTTGTTTTGATACAAAAGAGGGAGTTAAAAAATTGGTCATTTTAAATTACTTATCCAGGAGGCAAAATAATTTCTGCTAAATAGGTGGTTACTTAAAAGCTAAAAAGAGACAAGCCAATTTGAATTACTTGATCACAACTCTAAAATAACTGACTTTATGTAAATAAAAAGAATTAGAAATTTAATAAATGAAAATTTGAACTCCATATGTCAATTGGAATTTACTCATGATATGTGACTCTGTTCTTGAGGAGACGTGAAAAACATATAATCAGTCAAGATAGGGCCCTGATGACAATCCAAAGTAATATAGGACACCAATGTAATGCTACCACCAAAGTCCAACTTGGTGAGCCATGAGTTTTATCAGGGTTACCTACAGGGATATGTGTGAACAGTTACTTATAGGAGGCAATGAACATTGTATCACTATAGCCTACCACAGCAAGAGTTACAGCTAATGAATACCAGAAACCATGATTCAAAGCACAACATGCAAGACACTCAAGAGGTTGGACAGCATCCTTTCCAGGTGGCTCACTTAATCTGAACCTATTCCATGCTGTTTAGCTTATCTGGGCATGACTCATAAATAGTAAATAGTGCTTATATACTCTTTTATTTTTCTTACTTAGTTGAGATCTTCTTATGGGATTTTCTTTCTTTTTTTCTTTATCTTTTTAAATTTAAATTAGATACAATCTTGCTTTACATGACAATCACAGTTCCCTCTCCCTCCCCTCCTTCTCTGCCCCCCACAAAGCCCCTATCTGAGGCCTTTCATGGGGGATCTTCAATGTCTGTCACATCATTTGGAGCAGGGCCTAGGCCCTCCCCTGTGTGACTAGGCTGAGAGAGTATCCCTCTATGTGGAATGAGCTTCCAAAGTCCATTCATACACTAGGAATAAATACTGTTCCACTACCAGAGGCCCATAGACTGTCCAAGCCTCCTAACTGACACCCACGTTCAGGGTATATGGGTTGTTCCTATGCTGGTTTTCCAGCTATCAATCTGGGGCGCATGAACTCCCCTTGTTCAGGTCATCTGTTTCTGTGGGTTTCTCCAGGCTGGTCCAGACCAGGCTTATGTACTCTTGAGGAAGGAGATTACAAGTAAATATGTAGTCTCAGAGATCTTTGAATCTTAATGAGCTTCCCTGGAAGATGGAATATTTCACCTCCCTTTAGAACATAGTGCTGTTGCATGTCCCTTTTAATATCCTGTGTTTTGAGGAACTTCCATCCAGGATATTTGAAATGAATTGCCATACAACAATACAGAGAAACAGCATGAACTGGAGCTACACAAGATCCACAATGACACATTTGCTCAAATATGTTCATAGCAGCTTTGTTTGTAATAGCCAGAACCTGGAAGCAATCTAGATGCCCCTCAATGAAAGAATGGACAAAGAAAATGTGGTATATTTACACAGTGGAGTATTAATTGGTTGCCAGAAAACAATGGCATTATGAATTTTGCTATCAAATTGGTGGAACTAGTAAAGATCATCCTGAGTGAGGTACCCAGAAAGACAAATATGGTATATCATCATTTATAAGTGGATAGTAGACATAAAGTAAAGAATAACCAGGCTACAATCCACAGACTCAGAGAAGTTCAGTAACCAGGAGGGCTCGAGCAATGATGCATGAATCTCACTGTGAGGGGGAAGCAGAATAGACATCACAAGTGGAAGGAGGGGGGTCTGGATTGGATCATGGGGATGGAAACAGGAGGAACCAGGTGGAATAATGGAGGGATAGGGGACTGGGAGAGACAACTGGACCCTGGGGCATCTCTGAATGGAGCTAGAAATCTAGTACAATGGAAACTCCCAGAAGTCTATGAGGCTGACATTAGCCAAGACCCCTAGCAATGGGGAATACAGAGCCTGAACCAGTCATCTCTTGTAACCAGGCAAGACTTCCAGTGGAGGAGTTGGGACACCAACCCAACCACAAAAGCTTCAACCTAAAATTTGCCCTGCCTGAAAGATGTGACAGAGTAAAGGTGGCAAAAAAAGTAGGACCAGCCAATGACTGGCCCAGCTTAAGACTCATACCATGAAAACGAGTCACCTCTGAGGGCTGGGTTTCACAGGAGGCAAAGCCCAGAGACCTAGGATAGAACGAAATAAGACAGGGGAGGGAGTCAATGAAATGAAACTATTCCAAACAAGAGTCTGCTGTACACATAGATTGTTGCTTAACCCAATTGTCAGCAGAGAGGCTTCACCTAACAACTAATGGAAACCTACCGACAGCCAAACATTAGTCAGAGCTGAGGGAATATAGTGGAAAAAAGGGAGAAAAATTGTCTGAATCAGTGCTATTAAGAATACAAGAAAACCCACAGAATCATCTAACCACGGCTCATAGGGTCTCACAGAACCTGAACTGCCAACCAGGGAGTAACCTAGGCATTCTGCATATACAGTTGTGTAGCTTGGTCTTCTTGTGGGACTCCTAACACTGGGATCAGGGGCTGTGTCTGACTTGGATGCCTGCTTTGGGGACCCTTTCCTCCAGTGTGATTGCCTACTACAGTCTTCATAAGAGAGGAGGTGCCTAGTCTCTCTGCAACTTGATATACCATGGCTGGCTCATATCCAAAGGAGGCCTGCCCTTTTCTGAAAAGAAGCAAAGGGGGAGGAGGAATGAAATGGGGTGGGGAGTTTGTGGGGAGGAACTGGGAGTAGAGGGGAGAGGGGAAATTGCATCAAGATGTCAAAAAATAAAAATAAACAAGCAAACAAAGATCCTCGCTATAAGGAATGATCTGCCTTGATCTGGGGACGTGAGGATAGAAATGGACGTATAGAATCCTCGAGGCAGACATTCGGGAAGGCAACATGGATCTCTGGGGCAAGAACTAATACTGTTGGCATCAGTAGCATTTTTCGTTCTTGGGGATAGTGTAACTCTTTTCCATCAGTTGAATCGCATCTAGTCCAATGAACTAATATTATCTCCTGTAGTTAAAGTGAACTATGTGTCTGTGGCTCTAAGCACTAACTTGCACAGTACAATATACTATAGTGTCTGTTGTGAAACCCGAAACTGAATGTCATGCTGTACTTCCTCATAGTGCATTTTTCATGAACTTTTAAGTTGTAGAAAATTTTAGTTTTTCTTGATTTGTATTATGAGAAAGACCCTAACATAATAAAGTTCATGAGTGTTCCATTCACATTAACTTTCACCAGGTATTTCTTGTAAATGGGTGTCCTTCAATTTACTTATTTTCAGTATCTTTCCTTATATCTGTTGATTTTGCCTATAAGAGTGATTGCATTTTCTGAATGCTTTAGTGTAATTTGAAAAAAAAACCCAACAGGTTTCTACCCTTTGATATGCTAATATAAGTTTCCCTGAGTAACAGGAATTTCAATGCCCAAAGAAAATGACTGTTCAAAAAAATACATATTTATATGTTTTGAATGTGTACAAAGAAATTGTATTTCTCGCTTTTGAATTAGTGCATGAGCTTTCCAATACTAGCATAAAGTAATGATTACTTTTTCTCACACTCCCAGTCTACTTTGCTGTGAAAAAGACAAAACAACTTCCCTTATATTTGCTCTTTATGAATTTAATGATGAATAATAGATTCATCTAAAATAATTCCTTTATAATTCTAACATTATAAGTGTCACTTTTTTCACTTTCAGTTTTAGTTTTTCTGTAAAAATTTAACTTTGTTGCATGATTGAAATATGAATGTGAGTGAGGAAATAAAAAGGCACCTGAGGAGTTCAGAGGAAGGAATGGACAGCTCCTGAAGGAGATTTAGGAAACATTTTAGTGACTAGGATTAACTGTCCACTTGGTCTTGAAATTGATGGGTGTTAGACAGATAGAAAAGGAGATCATTTATGTTGAGAGAATAAAATATACCACGAGCAAAAATTCAAGTGACAAAAGGGTATACACTCTTCGAGTAAGGGAGAATGCTCAGTGTGAGTGTTGAACTGAGTGCACAAAGTGGAATAAAGGATGATCAAGTCATGCTGTTGACTGCATTTGATATTTGATTCATATATTTCAAGGTAAACAGTGAACACATGCCAGAACACCTTGAATTTTCTTAGGCTTTCTTACACTTTACTGATACTAATCTATATATCCATAAGTAGTGCCTACATTATTTTTTTCCAATTACAAAACATTCAGTAAACACCTTTGACAATATTCTGTGATATGTGTAAAGATAAGAATGAAAAACTGGTTTTCTCAGCTATAATAAAGAGTGGCTTTGCAAAATGGCAGTGAGAAATTGGTTTGAGAAAGAGTAAATAGGAGGCTAGAAAAAAAACAGATTGGATTTGAGTTACTTGGTTTTTTTTTCTAACTGTAAGCATTTAAAAGATTTGTATGTTAGTATCAAAAGTTTAAATGCATTTTTCATAAAAATAGACAGTTTCTGTGCATAGTAGCATTAAGTCACAATGAAACCTGTCTGTGTACAATAATGCTTACAAACATCTAAAACTATATCAGGCAAAGAACAGCATTATAGCATGTGGTCGAGTTTATATATTCATTTTCATTTCAGGCAATTCTGAAAAATGCTTTTGAACATTGGATCAATTTTGTGTGTTTGCCAATATATTTTTCTGTGACAGCAGAAATATTCAAGAGATAACTTGAAATTGGATCTGAAATAACAGTTGACTTCTAGAATTGTATTTTATTTCTGCTGATGAATAATTGGTTTGCATCTAAAAGTAATACTTTCTTATGGACTGGGGTATCCCAAGGCATCTCTGAAAAATATTTTTTCTGTGAACACAAATTGAGCTTAAAGATTAAAGACTTCATGACTGTAATTTTAAGTTGGATTTATTGACACCCATTCTTATTGAGTGTGAAAACAGATTGATGAACAATTTGTTTTATCCTCGTGTGGAAAGATGGAATTACTCAAGAGGATTCTCAGTAGTTTGATGGTTTTATTTTTCTAGTACAATCTGCCAACTTTAATAACCAAGAGTAACTAATTTGCTTTTAAATTATAAAGTTTAACAGCTATATTGCATAGCAGAAATCAGATAAGCAAGTCCCCTGGAACATATACTTTGCTTAAAATGTTACACATGATGAAAGAAAGACAACACAAAACAGCATCAAATGGAACAGGTAAATACGTTAACTTTTAAAAGAAAATGTCCCTAAGAATCAAGTGATAGAAATTGTTTTGAGAGAGAAGGCATATGTTCCTTCTGTATTAAGTGAAGCATAAATATACATATCTGTCCAGTCACTTTCTGTTTATATAAATGGAGCTTGTATAGTCAATGTCTATGTAGTTCTGGATATTTCTCATTTCTTGATAGCTGACATTTTTAACCAGAACCACAGCTATTTTTCATTAGTATAATAGCCTATATTTCACTAATATGCAGATCAAAGGAATGGCTATTGGCTAAATAGGTGCTTCAAGTTTAAACAGAAATCAATAATTCTGTCACTTCAGCCACAGACTAAAATCTTATTGGAATTTTTGTGCTCTAAATATGTTTGTTTCCTTTCCTAAGAAATAGTTATCTCAGAGTGTAATCCTCAACTCTATCTTATTGTCATATGGCAGACATAGCATATTATGTAATACTAGTGAAGGATATTTGTCTTTGTAACTTTTACCATAAAAAGATTGTTTCTCTGTAAAAAGAAAAACTGGAGAAGAGTTGCTTTTTCTAGAATAGTTGCTGCATGACAAAGGCTCCTTTGGTGCTTTGAATAAGAATGGGCTTCATCGGCTCATATTTCTGTCTATTTCATATGCAGTTGGAGTAACTGTTTGGGAAGAATTAAGAGGTGGGACCTTGTTGGAAGTGGTATGTCACTTGGGGACCAATTTGAGGCTACAAAAGTCTCCTGACATTCCTTTTCAGCTCTCAGCTACTCCCTGTGGATCAAGATATATGCTCTCAGCTACTACTCCAGCACCATGTCTGTGCCTCTTGCCATGCTCCACTTTGTGATAGGCATGGACTCTGAAACTGTAAACCACAAACAGACTCTTTCCCAACTTGCTCTGGTCATGGTGTCTTACCATAGCAATACAGAAGTAACTGAACTGAGACAGGTGCAAACAATAATAACCAACCAATCCTCATATCAACGTGCACATGTGCTTTGATGTGGAGACAGAAGAATTCCACGGGGGGCTCTCAGGGCAGACAATGTAGGCAATTGTTTGAGATTTAAGTTTAGTGAAAGACGCTTGCTCACAAAATATGGTGGCAGTGGTTAAAGAAGACCCCTATATTGGTTTCTGGCTTGCACATATGCATGCACAGGGACACACCTCCACCATAAACACCACACACACACACACACACACACACACCCCACACACACACACACACACACACACACACACACACAAACACACACACACACACACACACACACACACACACACACACATACACATGAGAGAGAATGTAAACCAAAATAAACACAATTTTCAAGCCTTTATAACCTTTATTGATGTTATTAAGGACAATGATCATTCAGGGACCAGGAAATATCAATGGCTAGAGTTTATAAGAGCTAACTTTGACTAGGAGGCATATATGAGCACTGAACAGAAAACGAATTGGTGGCTTATAATATGATATAAACCTGTTTATGTTGTTAAAGAAACAAACAATGTAGTTAATAAATTCCTCATAACTATGGTACCAATCTTAAAAATAAAACAGAAACGTGGATGTATCTGAGTTGGAGGATATTTTCTTAACCTCATCACTAGGCATTACACACAGGCCATACAGCCTAGTCCTGATCAGTGTGTCCCAAATATCTGTGTATCATGGAAGGATTGACTAATACTGTGAAGAATTCCATGAATAAAGTCAGTTGCTAAAAGCATGAGTAGCTACTGTGGTGGTCTCTTCTCATTTTCACTGCTCCTTGAAAACAGTACCTTTTTACCTAGGAAGACACTGGCACTGAAAACACTTTCTGTTTGCTATGCACTTTGGTCATGAGCGCTTCAATTTCCATTTGTCTTCTTCTAACTCAGATGGGTTTTAACATGCCCTGGGAGTTTATATACAGCAAAAGGGCATCATTTGCTTCTCGTGGAGATGAAAACCTGATCATTTCACCAGCTGACCTGCATTTGGAGCCTCTGGGCAGAATGCCAACAGCCACAGAGCATTAGAGCAAGAAAGAATCCTCTTGAGTTCATATCCAGGAAAGTATTTTCGGTGCCCCCAGGGATCAAAGGCAAGGATAAAGCAGATTCCTTATAAGTGAGTAACATAAATTGATAGTAGCATGAATAAATAGCAGTGTTTGAGGGTAAGTTAAGATAGGAACAGTTCTTTCTTAAACAAAAAGCCCTTTTTCTGAATATTCTCAATTGAATCCATTTTGATACTTAATTATATTGATGGAAGATGAAAACAGACACTCTTTTGAGCTTCCACACATGCTAAAAGTGTTTACAGCATAGAATATAAAATATAGCACTGATGAATGGTGTTTTTTTTCAAAATAAAGCTAGGGAATGGAAATTTCTCCTCCATGAATGGCATCTTTTTTATATGTCATTTGTTAGTTATATTTTAATACACTCAGTTTCATCTTGATAATATACAGATTATATACCCTACTATATGAAACTGTTTCCTTTCTATGAAAAATTGCCAAAAGAATTAAGAGATGCTGCTTCTTGCTTTCTGGGAAATAAAGGATGGAATATTATTTCTTCTGTGAATAATATACTCCCACATCTTCTGCCACTCCAGATATTTTATCATGTTTCTTACACTTCTACCATCCAGTTCTTCCTTCACCTTAACTGTTTATTGATTTTAACTTAATACTAGCTTCCAAAATTATCCTCTCTTTTAGTTCATTAGGCTGATGGACACTTTCAAAGGTGGCTTGATTTTTGGAACCCTGACTAGGATCAGTGAAGGAATTCTTAAAGACATATGAATACAGAATGTCTGGGGTCAGGTGGTCTGTGTACATTCTAATGGAAGTACACCAAATAACCATCACACTCTAGAATCCTGGTGTGTGCATTAAGTTGCAGCACAATGGGGAGAAGTTAGTTAGCTAGTTTGTAGGAAGTCTGAATAAGTGAGTAGTCTCATACTGCAGTTATCTGGGAGGAAGAAGCGGCAGTTTGCTAGTTTTAGTATACAATGATCAATTGTTTGCACTTGAACTCCTGAGGAATAGTTTGCCATCCCGTTGAGTCTTACCTGGGGAAGGCTTTCCACTGGCTGCACCCATGTCAACAATATACCTTTATGTAAAACATCGCTCACTCATGGCTTCTTCAAATTCTGGCATCTCCTCTTCTTATTTGTTACATGTTTAAGATTGATCTGATTGCAGGGGAGGTTTGAGGCAATACTGCACACAGGACCTCAAAGACAACAAAAAGGAAGACTGTAAAAGATGTTACGTACCCTCAAAACAAAAGACGTATTTAACCAAGAGATTAAAACTTTCATATTTCAGCAATTTCTTAATTCAAAACATTTTATCTCTTGTTTTTATTGAAAATCGATTCTTCTATTATATAATTCATCTCAAACACAGTTTCCCCTCCCTCCCTCCTCTTAGATTTCCCCAACCTTTTCTCTTCCTAAAATCCACTACCCTCCATTTCCTCTTCAGAAAAGAGCAGTCCAAGAGAGTACAGCCAAACAAGCCAAAAACAAAGAACAAAGCAAAACAACAACAACAACAACAAAAACAGATAACACTAAGACAAGGCAAAGTCCCTCACAGTGAGGCTGAACAAAGCAGCCCAGTAAGAGCAAAAGAGTTTCAAGGTGAGACAAAAGGTTCAGAGACATACCTGCTCCCACTGTTTGGAGTCACACAGAAACACTCAACTGATGACCAAAACACACATGTAGAGAGAGGACTTGGCTAACCCATGCAGGCGCTGTGCTTGCTACTTCAGTCTTAATCAGCCCATATGAACCCTGCTTAGTTGATTAGGAGGGCCATGTTTTCCTGGTATACTCTGTCTCCTCTGACTCCTACAGTCTCTTCTCCCCCTCTTCCAAGGGGTTCCCCAATCTCAGAGGGAAGGGAATCTTTGTAGATCTCCAAATTAGACACTGTCTGCATGTCTGGCTGTGGGTTTCTGCAGCAGAAAGAAGTCTCTCTGATGATGACTGGGAAAGGCACCCATCTATGAGTATAACAGACTATCATTAGGAATCACTTCACTTATTGATTGATTGATTGTTCATTTATTTATTCATACTTTGGCCAGTCATGTTTGGTTCTACACTAGGGCTTTGGGTTATCTAGTCTCAGGTTCCTGGTCCTCCAGGCATTGTGGGTCATGGACTCCCTATTGTGGTGTGAGCCTCAATTTAAACCACACATTTGTTGACTACTCCTATAAGTTCTAAGCCACCATTGCCCCAGCACATCTTGGAGATGGGACAGATTGTAAATGGAGGGTTTTGAAGCTGGACTGGTGTCCAAGTTTCTCTTTCTATAACTTATAGATTACTCCCTCTTGCCAAAGAGACTAGAATGTAGGGTTGAAGACTTCAAGCATGTACCAGCTATACCTCTTTATGTTCAATGAGCTGTGTGGAAGTTAACCTTGGCAACAGGGCCCTGAAGTCACTTTTCAGAAAGCAACCTACATTATTTTGGTTGAATTAATTTCTCTTTAATTTCCATGACTTCAGATTTTGTTTATTTTTACTCAAGAAATTCTTGGCATTTTTCAATAAGGATTTACATAAAAATTGATGAAAATTAAGACAAGGCGATAAAGGAAATATGAAAGAGCAGGAACCTAGTCTGCTTCCTGTTGCTGTTATAAACAACATAACCCAAACCAACCTGGAGTAGAAAGAGCTTATTTGCTGTATACTTGCTGATCACAGTCCATGGTTGCAGGAAGTCATGACAAAAACTTAAGTAGAGGCAAAGACAGAAACCACTAAAATAAAAACGCTACATCCTTGTGTTGCTTATGGCCTACTTACTCAGGGATGGCACTGTCTCTATTTGGATGACCTCTCCTACATCAATCAACAAGGAAAAGGCCTCACAGACATTCCCACAGACCAATTTGATAGGTGCAGTTCCTCACTTGAGATTCCTCTGCCTGGGTATATGTAGGTTTGTGTCAAAGAAACAGAAACAACTAGTACAGAGATAACAATTAAACTGCTTTTTGTTGTTTTTATTTTAAGAGAGGGAAAAATAAACAGGCAAGATGTAAATCCTGGCTGCTGTTTAGAAGACAGAGATGGAAAAGATAAAGCTATGTCTTTGAGGATGGGTTTAAGAAAGTACAAATGTTCAGTGTTATGGAAATTATTTTAAGGTGTGTTACATTTGTTTATGCTCTGGAACATTTTTTTTTAACATTGTAAAGATGTATTACTTTTGTTTATACTGCATTTGTTCAACACTGTGAAGCTGGGAGTCTTTATCTGTCTAAAACACCTGATAGTCTAATAAAGAGCTGAACAGTCAATAGCAAGGCAGGAGAGAGGATAGGCATGGCTGGCAGGAAGAGAGAATAAACAGCAGGAGAAATCAGGGAGAAAGGAGGAAGGAACAAGATAGAACAGGGGAGGGGAATGCCAGGGGTTAGTCATACAGTCACCCAAGGTTTAAGAGTGAAAGTAAGATTTATAGAATTAAGAAAAGGAAAAAGCCCAGAGGCAAAATGTAGATGGGTTAATTTAGGATAAGAAAAGCAAGCAAGAAACAGGTCAAGGCAAGGCAGGGCATTTGTAAGTAATAATAAGCCTCCATGGGGAGCCTCTGTCAAAGTCCCTACCCTGCCTGGGGAGTGGAGAGTAGATGGGGATGGTGACCAGGTAGGGGGTTGGGAGAGAGAGGAGGGAGAGGGAGAAGGGATTGACATGTGAAGCAAGTTTGTTCCTAATTTGAACTAATAAAAATTAAAAAAATAAGCCTCCATGCATGTGATTTATTTGGGAGGTGGGTGGCAGGTCCCCCAAAGGAGCCCGAAAGAGTAAAAGCAAAAAAGCCAAATGTAAAACAGCAAACTACAGTTCAGCAATGGATGTACATGAAGAATGTGTTAGGGCTGGGATTTCTTAAGAGAAAGAGTGCAAATGTCATGTGTCAGGGCAAGAGTGCTTAGGATTTTAGCTAGTGTACAAAAAGGAGATACAAATGGGTAAAAGATGATTTCTGAGTAGAAACGCCATACAACAGGGAGGTTTAGCAGTGAAAATTGGCAACTGCCACAAAAAGTTCTTTTCACTCACTGTCCTTTAGGTAAGAAGAATTTCTATGTGTGTGCTTTCAACTTTCTCTATAGCATTTGTCTACTCCTCTACCACACCTTCTTTTAAAACATCACAGGATCATTATCTCAGAGTTTAAATAACATGCCTTCTGTCCTTTGTCATCTTAACACTCAACCATAAAGGGTCACATAAAAGCTGATGTGTTTGTTATAAGTTTCCAGTAGTTTTAGGTAGTTGGGTTAAAGACATCGAATCTTTGCCATCTGGACCTCTCCACCGAGACGCGTTGCTCCACTGGAGTATGTGAGTTGGTAAGGCTACACTAGAGAATGCTCAGATGGAAGAGACAGGTATGAGAAAATATTCAAGAGAAGCAAGCACATACAAACCACTATCCCAGGCACTCCGAATGTCCAAACTGAACTGCTGAGAACACTTCCTAAAATGAGCTTACTAAAAGAGGAATAATGAATAATGGTAAGTTCCTGCCTACCCTCTACCCAGTTGTATTTATAGCCAAATACAACTTCTGCATATTCTCATTTGATATCAGCTTCCTATTTACTTACAAAAAGTTATTTGTTTCTTAAAAGAGTAATAGCAGTTGAGAAACTAGTAACACTTAGATGAAATGACATCAAACTGTGAAGAAACTTTTGTTATTATATTAACAACATGTCACTTAGTTAAAAGATAAGTCATAACTGTAGTTCTTCCTGATCACATAAACAGAGACACTAAACAAATTCATATTATTCGTGTTTATGTATATCAGTGACATTCAATTGGGAGTCATTCTAATTTTATGGAAAATTCAGTAATCTCTGTTATGTTTTTGTTTTGTTTGATTGACATGAACATTTTCTGGCATCTACTAGATGTCTTATCATTTGGGATATGACCATAGTGACTTGTTTCTAGCCTGAAAACTTCAAAAAAAGTCATGAGATTGATGTTTTATGCTAGGTCATTTATTAGCTAGGGTTTTCCAGAGTAACAGAATTATAGACTTAATCTCTCTATAGATAGAGGAAATTACATGCTGTGGTCCACTGAATCCTACAATGGCTGGTTATGAAGAAAAAAAGTCCAATAATCCAGTTGGTCCTCAGTCTATGTGGCTGGATATCTCAGCTAGTCTTCCTTATATGGTGGAGTCCCAAAGAAGTAGGCTTTAATGCCAGTAAATAAATTGACTTGCTAATGACATGAGGGCAAGTCAGCATGAACAACAGCTTCCTTCTTCCATGTCATTATATAGTCTTCTGGCAGAAGGTGTGGCCCAGAGTAGATCTGGACTAACGGTGTGCCTCTGACACCAAGATCCAGATAAAAGGCATTTTATCTATTTTTTTTGTAATCCCCAGCTCAAAAAGATCTGGGTGAATAGTGTTTCTTACCATGGAGATAAGGAGTAGATGTAGTCAACTTGACAACCAAGAACCGCCAACATAGGTCACTAAAAATTGAAAAATGTAAGCCTTTGAAATACTCTTTGCAATTAAATTTATAAATTTTGATGCAAAAAGCTGTCATATTGCAGTTATGTAGCAAACAAAAACAAGCAAATAAATAATATTAACAACAAAACATCAGCTATCCCTGGTAAAAATATTCAAAGAATAGAATACTAATATTAAGCACATAGACTTTAAAATGGATCCTACCACATGAAAGTTTTAGATGACAAAGAGAAAGGACACCTTAGTTTTTTGTGTGTGCTAATATATATCATATACAAGACAATCTACAATTATCACTACTTATATCCTAACATGACTTCATCTGGATTGTCAGTGGTGTTGAAATTGAGGAACCACACTTTGCATCAATAATGCAAATTGAAACAATGAAGAGTTGCAAATCATTTAATGAATGTTACTTAACATCTCTATTTTTTTCTATATCTTAGTCTCTGTCTTTTCTTTCCCTCTGTCTCCCCTCCCTTTTTATTTTTTTGCACATTGTATTTACACCTTGTGTAATGCAATAAATTGAAGTGGCATTCATAGTTATTAGGGCAGTAATTTAGCTAATCAGTTTGAACATACAAGAAAGATTCCATCTCCAGTTATAACTGAGAATAGATTTCCATTAGGAACCTTACAAGTATATCTTCAATAAAATAAAAATAAGCTGTCCTACACTCTTGACCCTCTTTGTAGAATTGGAGCAATAAAAATTTTTCCTCTCAATTTTTTTTTGTTATTAGCAATTCACAAAACTATTTTACTGATTTAAAGGAGCAGGTTTATGGAGGAGAGAGAACAAGATATCCTATTTAAGCAACCCCATGTATAAATTTTAAAATGATATTTAAAAAATCCATCAAATTCAAATTGTGTTATTCATATACTCCTTAGTATATGGTCTTCCTACTGGTAATTACACAATAAGGAAAACTGATTTTCCCCCTCCCACAAGCTATTCACTGCTAATAACCCTTAGGTAGGGGTGGGATTCCTTACATATCTGGCTTGAGGTCCATTTCTTGGAAATGCTGTCACAACCACTTTCAGTTCATAGTGAAAACAGCCCTACTGTATCTGGAAAACACTCAGTCATCTACTACATCTAGCTAAAAGGACTGAAGACAAAATGTTGGATGCTTAGAGAAGGGAGGTCATGT
The DNA here is from genome assembly GCF_003668045.3 of Cricetulus griseus. Lineage (NCBI taxonomy): Eukaryota > Metazoa > Chordata > Mammalia > Rodentia > Cricetidae > Cricetulus > Cricetulus griseus. The sequence continues at coordinate 166,708,779 of NW_023276806.1, forward strand.
ATATTGGAGTGGTTGAGGGAAGGGTTGAATAGGATAAAAAACAAATGAAATTCCAAATTAATCCATAAAATAAAATTAGGAAAGTAATATTGTTATTAAATGAGTGAATTTTAAGAATGCCTAGTGCCTCATCCAGTAGCTGATAGAAGCAGAAGCAGATACCCATGCTAAACACTGAGCTGAACCCTGAAATCCAGTTGCAGTGAGGGAGGAGTGATGAGCAAAGGGGTCAAGACCAGGCTGGAGAAAACCACAGAAACAGCTGACCTGAATAAGGGGTTGCTCATGGTCCCCAGACTGATAGCTGGGAAACAAGCATAGGACTCTTCCAGACCCCCTGAAAGACGAAGTCAGTTTGGATTTCTGCACAATCTATGGGGCCACAGGTAGTGGATCAGTATTTACACTTAGTACACAAATGAACTTTGGGAGTCCTTTCCACATAGAGGGATACTGTTTCAGCCTAGACACACTGGAGAGGGTCTAGGCCCTGCTCCAACTGATATGACAGACTTTGAAGACCTTCCCCATGGAAGGCCTCACCCTCTCTGGGGAGCAGAAAGGGGTTGGCATAGGGGTGTTGGTAGGGGGAAGGGGCAGATGGGAGGGAGAGGGAACTGAGATTGACATGCAAAAGAAGTTTCTTTCTAATTTAAATAAAAAATTGTATTCTACGGCTTAGTAAAGTACATTCACATTAACTGCAAAATAATTCAAAAGGGTGTGTGTGTGTGTGTGTTTATCTTAAATATTAGTTGGATTTTATTAGCTATTACAAAATTTGAAGCTATAGATTTAATAGATCCTTTTGTGTGCTGTGTTTTATACACAAAACATTTATAGAATTGCTGTAAAAATACAGTGGATATATTATAACATTGTTTTCTGATGTTATATATTCTAAACAAGTTGGAAAATAAATATATTCTAAACAAGTAGAATATATTTACCATATATTCTAAACAAGTTGGAAAATAAAATTTCACATTTCAAAATGATTTATAGTAGCTTAAACTTTATGAATTTCAGTATACTCTTGTCATTTGTTTAATCCAAAAACATGAGAATTTAGACAAAGCATTTAATAATTACTTGACACGTTATCAGACAGTACATTAATATTAAAATTGAATTTGTAAGGGTCATGAATATAATACCATAAACATGAAATTGCTCTGAGTTTGCTGTTCTATAAAATGTTTTGCTCTGTCACTTTTAACACAATTAATTAGTTTATCACAAACAATCATTTAATAATAAGTTTGGTCAGAAGGTGAGTAAACTGTTTATTTAAATGGTTTGGTACACAATTGACAATTTAACAGGCCATTTTTCTTTATTTTCTGGGTCCATATTGTTTCAATTTTCATATGAATTGTTTCCCATATAAGGAAATCATCTAAAAAGAACCAAAGAAGTGTATCCAAGAATTTAGTTTTCATTATGCATACATTTCCTAAATTAAATAAAATATTTTAATAATAACTTACAATTATACAAACATACACCACTCCAAGATCACAAGATTAAATGAAATCTGACAAGTTAATCTGTCCCAGTGGATCAAGATCTCAATATAAATTCCAACACTGAAACTTGTAGAATAGAAAGTAGGAAATAGCTAGGGTATGCTGTAGCCACACCTCCTTAGGCTGCTTACAGGTGTGCTTGACAAAACCTGTGAGGGTGTGGTCAGGATGATGTAGGGAAGGTTTAAGAGTGAGGGATGCTCATGTGACAGCCCTCCTTTTGCTTTCATCTTCGGCTTGCTGTACTTACTGCTGCCCCGCTGTTGGCTGGCTAGGTTGCTCTGTAAGTAAGGCTTTTCCCCATTAAATTCCCTTGTATTTTTACTTGGCTCTGTATTGGTAATTTCCCACATTAAATAGCCTTGAACACATTGGCACAGGAGACAACTTCATGAACAGGACACTAATAGAGCAGATACTAAAATAAACAATTAATAAATGGGACCTTGTGACAGAGGGCTGATCTTCAAAATATACAAAGAACTCAAGAAACTAGACATCAAAATACCAAATAATCCAATTAAAAAATTGGGTAAAGATCTAAATAGAGAATTCTCAACACAAGGATCTCAGATGGTTGAGAAATCTTAAAGAAATGTTAAACTTCTTTAGCCATCAAGGAAATGCAAATAAAAATGACTCTGAGATTCCATCTTACAGATGTCAGAATCGCTAAGACCAAAAACACTGATGACAGCTTATGCTGGAAAGGATGTGGAGCATGGGGAATTCTCCACTGCTGGTGGGAGTGCAAGCTTGTACAGATACTTTGTAAATCAGCATGGCATTTTCTCAGAAAACTGGGAATCCATCTACCACAAGATCCATCTATACCTCTCTTGGGCATATACCAAACAGTGCTCAATTCTACCCCAGGGACATCTGTTCAACTATGTTCATAGCAGCATTATTTGCAATAGCCAGAACCTGGAAACAACCTAGATGTCCCTCGACTGAGGAATGGATAAAGAAATTGTGGTACATTTATACAATGGAATATTACCCAGCTGTTAAAAGCAGTGACATTATGAAATTTGAAATTAAATGGATTATATTAGAAAGTAATCATCCTCAGTTAGGTAACCCAGGCCCAGAAAGACAAACATGTTATGTAATCACTTATAAGTGAATATTAGCTATAAAGTATAGGATAATCAATCATGCTGAATCCACAGACCCAGAGAAATTAGGTAACAAGCAGAGGTTAGGTAACTGGGGTCTCCCTTGATATGCCTTGTTTTGTTGATGTTTATGGAAAATCTACCCTTTCTGGAACAGAAATGGAAGAGGAGTGAAGTGTGGGATGGGAATAGAGAGGGGATGTAGGGAGGGAATGGGAACAGAGGAGGGAGGGGAAACTGCAGCCAGGATGTAAAATGAATAAATCATTATGAGAGATACAAGGTTCACAGAAAAAAAAGATACTCCATTTCAGTAACCACTCATGTATGATTATTTTACTTTATTTCACATGGTGTTGGAAGGAATCCAAGGCCTCATGCATGGTGAACAAGTTCACCCTAAGAAAGGCCAGTTTGGTCATTTTCTTCTGGTGTTTTTCTGAATGTACTTTCTCTCATTATGAGACAACATTGCAAGTTACCTCCTGTTAAACTAGTGGGTTCCATAACAAAAGAGGAACGATAAGGTTCAGGAAACTCGTGTCTTTTATGATGGAACACGTGCAAGGCAGTCCTTTTGGAAAGGCTCTATTTTATAACATGAATAGTGAATAGATTAGACTAGTCTTCTAAAGGGAAGCACTGTGTTTGACTTTCTAGTCTGTTATACAAATGGGTTTAAAAGAGGGATCCTGAAAGAAAAATGGCTCATTGTGTCTCTGCCATAAAACTGCAAAGATGGTAATGACCTTGCAGAATTCTGTAACACGTGAAAGCACAATGAGCAACAGAGTTATTGATCTGCATGCTAGATTTGACTGTGGTAATAAAAGTCTGTATTACACAGTTTCATTCATCCATCCATCCATTCATTCATTCAATTCAATACAGTATTAATGAGACTGAAAATGTAAGTTATTATTTATATCAATTCCTAATCTCACAAGGACCCATAAACTATTATAAATAAACATGTGTATTAGCATGCAGCTTTATATAGGATTACTTTTGAAACATACCTTCTAGTTGGTAGTCATGGCACACTCACTATACTCAGGAAAACTCAGGAAATACTCAGGAATACATAGCAGTATTTTCAAGCCTGGTAGGACTACAAGTGAATATGCATATATACATACACATGTGTGTATTATACCCAAATATTACTTATTGCACACACACACACACACACACACACACACACATGCACGCACTCCCTTAGCCTCCTCCACTCTATCAAAACACAATGTAGATTTGTGGATATTGGGATACAGTTCAGCCCTCCCTCCCTTCCATGTGTACACTGTAGATTTGATTCTCATGAAAAAATGCTTGTGTGTGGTTGAATAAGTAATAATTTGGTATAATATTAAAGGAAGCTAAGGGAGACTACACTCTTTTGTAACCCCAATCACTTCGGGGAGAGGCAGGAAGATTAAAGCTTGAGGCTAGCCCGGGCTGCATGGTTAATTTGAAATCAACTTGGGCTACATGAAGTTGTGTCTTAAAAGACCAAATAAAAACACTGAAAGAATTCTGCAGCCACAGATTTTGCTTCTATTCCCCACACATCCTGCTGTTACCTGATGGTAACCACTTGCTTCAGCTTTGCAGATTTAACTTTTCAAATTTTTCTTTCTGGAAATACAAAAAAGTGCAAATCAATTCTTTTGCTGCTGTTGCTTTGAGATTTACTTTATCACTCCCTTGATATTTTATTGCCTATTTGATTTTGTGTTTACAGTTTATTCATCTCTTTATATTTCCATATAATTTAATTATATGTATATAGTTTTAGTTGTCAGGCTCTATCACCGAACAAATGAGGTATATCAAATACTTGCCTCCTGCAAGAACGAAGAGATTTAATTTGTATTTCTCTTTTCACCATCAAATAATTTCAAAGCTAAGTTCAGATATAGGATTGATGTGTCAAGAGAATATTACATGCTTTTCTCGTTTATTCTGTTAGCAGTTAATATGATAGGTGATAATTGTCTTAATTAAATTTAACTTTTAATTAGCAAATAGAAATTGCATATATTTTTGGTGTACAATGCAGTGCTTATGTTTGCTATTCAAAGGGAAAAGCTTAATTTTTAACTGTTTTCTTTTTATTGAAAATAAATTCTTTCCTCATATAATAAACCCTGATGATAGATCCCCCCACCCCTGCTATTCATCCCAGGCTCTCCCCACCTCCCATCCCATCCATATCGACTCCATTTCTGTCTCTCATTAGAAAAGAACAGACTTCTAAAAGATAAAAACAAAACATAACAAAATAAAACATAATAAGATAAAACTATCACATTGAAGTTGGAGAAGGCAAACACACGGATAAAAAAAGAACCCAAGAGAAAGCACAAGGATCAGAGACCTAGTGGCTCACCCTCTTGGGAGTCCCATAAAACTACTTAACTGAAGCTGGGAGAGCTAGCACAGACCCATAATCCTAGCACTCCAGAGGCAGAGGCAGACAGATCTCTTGAGTTTGAGGTCAGCCTGGTCTAAACAATTATAATAGCCAGGGATGTTATACAGAGAAACCCTGTCTCAAAAAGCAAAAAAACAAAAAGAAAAGAAAAAACTAAACTGAAAGCTATAATATAGACCAGAGAACTTGGTGCAAATGTGTGCAGGCCCTGTGCTTGCTCTTTCAGTCTTGATGAGTTCACAGGAACTTTGCTCAGTTGATTAAGTGGACCTTGTTTGGAAAAGCTTAGTTTTTATAAACTACGAATTCATCAACTCAATTTAAGTTGTGATTTTCTTGGTGAAGATATTTAAATTATTATGGCAGGAAATCTGAATTACATAACGCACTGCTGTGTATTGTAGTGGTCTTGCTGGGCCATGATTCATGCTATCTTTCCACCTGCTCATTATACAGACATCCTTGAAAATAGAGTTGGAACAAATGGTTGTCTTCCAAGGTTATGAGAGACTATTCCTAAAACCTAAAGAAACTTTATCATTTTAATGGACATTACTGTTAGTGTTCTAACATTATTCATTTCTGACAGTAATACAGGAGAGATGGTTTTCTTCTTAAAATTATAAAAATTGGTTCATAATACATATTATACACTTGAGCAAAACTCAAATGGCTCAAATAAAAAAGTACACAAGGCCAAGTGTATTTTTTTAAAAAAAAGATCAGTGAATTGTCTGTAAAACTGACTAAATAGTGTGAACACAAACTCATGCATAAAGAGATGTCTTCTTATGACCCTTGTACTATTAGAAATCATAATAGCAAGAATTACAGAAAGATGGAAATACCAGAAAGAAGAGAGATGGAGGGAGAGTGACTGATTCACTATTAAATTTAATATAAGAAGCATATATATTACTGGATTATGAATACACAAAATGATGGAAGAAGGGAGGAAGGAATGGTGGCAATAAGAAAGGAAGTGGAAAGGAAGGAGGGAAGTAGAAAGCAGTGGGAAGTGACGCAGTTTGTGTCAGAGAAGTTAGTAACAGATCTTTCAAGCATGATAGACACTGGCTTTGCTCATTCTTCTAAAGATTTATTTACAATGTTCCTTCTTTTATGAGATGTGTAGTCTGCACATACAACCTTGTATTCCTACTTGGTATTTCCTCACATATTCACACATGCCAATCTTTGTTAATGTTTTAATTTAGGCGTGAATGTTTCCAGTGTCTAATTTAGTATACTTTTTACTTTGTTTGGGGTAATTTTTAAAAATATAGTTCTTTGACCCTTTTCTAAATTTTCTTTGGTGTTGCCCTTTTTAGGTTGCTGGTATTTGTATGAGTGACATTTGTGACAGGTCAACTTTTTGAGAGAGGTCCCTACCTAATAGGAGAAGGGCATGGATATGATGAGGAATTCTGGTCTCTTAGGCTAGAGCCCCTTTCTCAGTTGACACTTGTTTCTTTTCAAATGCTTTTCTGCCTTCATAAACCTGTAAGTCCGTGCAGCATTGGTCTCCTGGACACTTCCAAGTATTTTTACCAGCTACTGCCTGCCATGGATGTCTTCTCTTCCTTTGAAAAGGCAGATTTTATTGTTGCCCTCAGACTTCCTGCTCTGTGCATTTGCCCACCTTTCTTCTTGACCTTTATTCATTTCCGTTTGAAGAAAAATCTCTCCTGCTAGTAGTATTTCTTATTAATTGATGGGGCACTCACCTTTGGCCACATTTTTTAACAGTAGGGTTCTGATCAGCCTTGCAGGGTTTTTAAAAGCTCTTGTGTGTCTGAACTCATTTCCCTGTGTAAATTCTCAGACATTCCTAGACAGCTGTATATATATTACATATACTTCATATGCACTATTTTGGCAATGAATTGACAAAATTCAGTTACAAATGTTCTGAATCGTGATACAGAGAAAAGATTTTTAAACACTTCATTCATGTTAGTTTTCTTTCAGAAGTTAAATTTCTATACAATTTATACCAGAAAACATTTTGAGTATAAAGAACTTGATGCTATTTTTAAAATAAAAATATATACCAGGGGCTATAAAGGTGGATCAGTGTTTCTGACCCCTGGATGCTCTTCCACAAGTCCCAGTTTCATTCTTAGCACTCACATGGTGGCTCACAGCTGTCTGTAACTCTAGTTCCAGGGCATTAGATGTGATTTTCTGTCTTCCATGGACATTACCATGTGCCTGTACCACATAGTCAGCCACACATGCCGATAAAACATTTATAGCCATAAAATAAAAATATAAAATTTAACCAACAATAAATAAGAAGCTCATTGTGTGTGAGTTTTACTAGTTGGTTTGTGATTTTTATTGAACTGAAATTCACGGTCTCATAAAGTAATCCTTATTATGATCTAGTTAGTGTAAAAAGCCATGTTGTTAATGATTTGTGCCTCGTCTTTATTACAGCACTGAAGAAAGAACAGGGACAGCTCTAGGATGTTTGGGACTTCCTGGAGGAAACTCAGGAATTATATTTAAGATGAACTTATGTGAGTAGATGATATAACTTTGAGAAAATTATATGAAGGGAAGACTCTGTGGCTTTTTTGTACCATTGTAAATCCCCCTGCTGCAGCTTCAGCATTGTACAAGTAATTCATTGTGTGTTTTGCTGCCCTAGGATCAAAGAAAACTTTCTACATTTTCTTCTTTGTACTCTAGCAATCTGTGCCCATCTTGTATCTTGACAGAAAGAGAGGTCAGTCCACAGAGTGAACATGAATCTTGTACTCCTATCTTATTAACTTCTTATATTATCTGTCTTCAAAATTTGTAAAAAGGAAAAAGAAATAAACAAAAAAAATTCCAAAATTCTCTGTGAAGTTGTAGCAGCCACCAGCAATATTTATTGTATTATTTAATTATATATCTATACTATTATTTAATTACATTATTTAATTATAGTATTGTTTAATTGCTTCCATTTATAGCATTATTTAGTATCCAATTATGAATGTTTTTATGACTGAGAATGTCATGTATGCATACAATAAAATGTGATCAAATCTATTCCTCATTTCCTTCCACATCCCATATAACCCCAGACATGTCCCCTTCTTAAATTTATGCCACTGTTTTGCCCACCCAGTAACTCTCATTGTTACTGCTCATATGGTCATGAGGGCCTATCACTGGAGCAAATGGAACTTACCACTTGGTTCACCCTCAAAAAGAAATGACTTTACTTCCCTCAGTAGCTGTAAGGGATCCAGTAAATTGTGAGTGCAGGCTGGAGTGCTCTTCCTCCATGTATGCTAGAATTTCAGCTTGTTTGAGATCATGAGTTTGATGGCCATGTTGTATCCCAAAGACATCATTTCATAGCATTTCCAGATATAAAATAAAATAAAAATGCAAACTTTAATCTACAGTAAATAGTAAGTACATTCTGCCCAAAGTTTACCAATTGGTGTGTTGGTCATATGCTCTTTTATGCTTTTCTCCTCTTATTTCCTGAGATTTCTTGACCCCTGTCTTTGAGTGAGGGCTGAGGAAATTGATAAACATGTTCTAATAGGATTCATATTTTAGCTCTTTGAGCAATTATACATCTCATCTCTGCAAAAAGAAGCTTCTCTCAGGAAGGTTAAGAATAGCCCAGGTCTATGGGTATAAATTTTTAATACTTAGAATGCATTTTGTTAGTGTGATTAATAAGCAAAAGAAAAGTAGCAGGCTCCACTCAGGGCCTATTACATCCTCACTCATGAGATTTTGACTATATTTACAGTGCTAGAATTTGCTATATTTACAGTGCCTTCTGTGTGGTAGGCCTCAAATCCCATCAGAAAATGATTAGTGATACCATAACAGTCACGACACTATTGCAGCAGGGGGAACTGCTTGGTAGTTTGGGTCCAGTTCTGGATAAGATCATTGATTTCTTTTCTCCCCCAAGCAACCTTTATAGCACCATGAAACCCACCTAGCAGGGAGGAAGTTCCTCGGTTGCCGTGAGACTGAATTCTCTGTGTCCTGCAGCTAAAGTATAAGGTGTCTTCATAAATAGGGACTTGCCATGTAGTTATGGTAAGTAACCAATGTGAAATGCAATACCAACATCAGTAACCAGTGTTGTCTACAGACTTCAATGGCCTTCCTGATGAATGACTCTGAGGAAAGCAACCCCCGTTTTCTAGAATTGGCATTGCCTACACTACCACCAGTCATAACAGTTTTATCTCAATGGTTTTCAGTTACAAATTCTGTATACACCTATGTTCTATAATTCAGAATTGCCTGATCTTTTACTGTTCTTTTGTAGAAATTGCATCTCTTTGGCAGGAAGAATGCTCTATCTCAAAGACACAATGGAACACTATTTTAATAAAACTATTTTTCAAAATCACCATTATAAAGAGTTGTAGAATTATTCCACTGGACAATTCCACTTTTCTAATTGAGGATTCTGTCTAGTAGGCTCACTAAGACTTGGGAAGTAAGGATGACCCATAAGACTCAAGTAGCACCTAATACACCTTGCCCAAGGTGATACACAGAGTAAATACTGCTGAGAAGTGATTCCTAGCAGCCAAGCTGCTGGGAGTAATGGAGAGTGCTCAAGAGGTTCAACTTCCCTGGGTTAGTCATCATTCTTACTGGAGTGGATGGGGGGGAGGGGTAATGTAACTCCCTGAGTCACTGGTGTAGTTTGTAAGTAGTGCCTGACTCATAGTTCTATAAGAAACCCCAAGTAAGCATTGGCTTAAAAGTGAGACTTGAACGGAATTACTTCCTTGGTCTTTCATTTATGCCCTATACAGAGCACCATTTATTGACTTTTTAGAAAAAGTCATGCCTGGTATTGGTGGCTGACATCTTTAATCCCAGCACTTGGGAGGCAGAGGCAGGCAGATCTCTGTGAGTTTAAGGCCAGCTTGCTCTAAACAGAGAGTTCCAGGACAACCTTCAAAGCAATAGAAAGAAACCCTGTATTGAAACCCCCCCCAAAAAAATTCACACAACACTAATCAACGCAGGAAAAACATATTTCTTTTCAGGGACAGTTCTAATTAGTCATAAAATGTTATCTTTTACTTTATAACAACAATTTCCTTTGAAATAATATTGTCTATATATTCTACCACTGTGACTTAAAAGACTCTGTCTTCTGGATCCTTCTTTGCTGATTAGGGTTTATATATACTGACTTTTTGTATCCCTAGCTAATCCATGCATATACTTACCCTAGGGTTTTGCATTCATTTTTGCCTCTGCCTGTAATAATGTTTTCTGAGATAACCTTTGTTCATTTTCTCATGTATTTTAGGTTGGTTTGTTGGAACATATCATTTTTGGGGGGTGTGGGTGGTGCAAGGTCTTTCCTTATACAATATATTCACAGTTGTATAATGGCAGATATATATATATAACAGTTTCTTTTTTATCTTATATGTTCAATAGCTTGTAAGTCTCAATACATTACCATTCAATTTTTATGGAAGTGGTTTCTGATCCACTGTCCTCAATATTATATCTCATTTTAAAACAGTGCATGACACTAAGCAAATACTTAATAAATATTTTAAATAATTTATTTGCCCTTTCCTTTCTTATTCAGCCCTTAAGCCTATCTCTCTTTCTTACTATTTTTTCATTTCTATATATATAGTCTATCTTAGTGATCTTGACAAAAATCATATAGTATGATATAAAATGGTTTTGTGGATTTTATTGGATTTCAGTGACTGATTTAGAAGATAGTTACAATCCATCTTTCCAATGGAGTTTTATTTGTGAAAGAAACAAGCCTAACAGTTTATGGCCTCAACCCTTCCATGTTTGACGCCGTACACAAGTCTGTGAGTCTGATATCTGAAAAAGCTAGATTCATCTGAGTCAGCCATATTTGGTGATTTCAGACATATTGACTCCTATATCTGCAGTTATTAGAGGATATCTAGGCTATGACTGGGGTGTACTGCCTTGCCTGAAGGATATGACTAAATGTCATCTAGCATTCTAGAATCCTAGTAGATGCTTTTCTTGTGGTAGTTTCAGGGCTTAATAAAGCAAGGTGATTGAGGAGAAGTCATTACAAAACAATCTCATATTCATAACAGGGAACCAGTTTCAACCTTCAAATCAAGAGTTACAAAATCACATTGTATGCCAAAGGATATTCAAGTTGGTAGAGTTAGTAAATTAAAATCATTAGTGCAACAAATACATCACCCTTTCTAAAAGGAATCTCCTCAATTTTGTTCTTCATGTTCCTGCCAATTATAGTTTTTGCCTTATTGCCTCTTCAATTGAAATATAAATTTTGTTAGGGATAGACAATCAGGTGACCCTAAACTTTTCATTCAGTAGTTTATCGGAGCTGGTTATATGACCACACAATCATTATCTAGCCTGTAAAGATAAAATATTAGAAAAGTTTTTCTTCTATTTAGATTGAGATTAAAAGTATACACTCTGAAAAATGAAAATCTGACAAAAGGGAAGAAGTGTGGCCTCGGCCTTGACTCAGTATCACAGCTGCCCCCTGGAAACCCTAACATTAGTACAGTCAGGTGTCTTAAAGTCATATTTATACTATTTAGAACATGTTTTTATTTCTTAATGCAACTGATTTGAATAATTTGTTTCAAATGAAGAAGTGCCAACTAGTATGTCACACATAAGCCCGCAGGACACAAGTGCAAGAAGATTGACAAGCCATTATAAATTTATTTAAATATTTCCATCCTATTTTTGGTTCCATTTATTATTAATTTGAGTGTAATTGATGTAATGCCAGAAACAAGATTTGTCATGCACTAATAACATAAAGATTATCTGCTTGGTCATTTTATAATCACACAGTGCCCTTCCACTGTAAGATTCCTTCACTCATTCATTAGATAGATCACCCAACCAAAAATATTTATTAAGTGAAAAAGTTAGTATAGGTTTTGTATTTTACAATTAACAGTGACCAAGTTGGTGTTTTTACACAGCTTACACTCTACTGTTTTTTAAAGATCAGCGTAATTAGATCTTTATAAGAAAATCAATCTGATTACTCAAAGGTTTCAGTGTGAAAATGAATGATGGATTATTTTAAAAGCTAAGATCCAAAAAACCCATTCAGCTGGTTTTGAGACATGACCAGCAGAGTGAGAAAATCTATTTTATTCCTTTTTCAAAAGTTGCCCTTTTCTAATGTCAAGCAAGTACAGAACAGATGAACTTTGGAAGTGTCAGTCTTGGAGTGTTATATAATTTGTTCTGAGTATGAATTAGTTGGGCTGAGCCTTTGAGTGCATTAAAAACAAGGAAGATGAGCTGAACACATCCCTAAAGGGCAAAATCGCTGTTAGTCTGCTCAGCTACTTTTGCACGCCATTTCTTTTAGAGTGGAGCTTTAGTCTTACTGTGCTGTGATCTCCTGTGCCAATATAGACTTAAGAAGATTTCAGGCAGGCCACAGAGGATGGGAGAATTGGAATAAAATACATACTACTTTCTTTTGATTGTCAACCAAGGAGAATAAAGCTGCTTTCTGCAAAATTTGAAAGATAAAGGAACATTTTTTTTTTTTTAAATTTTGGTGGTTCAGCTTTAAGCTAGACCTATCAGTTTAAAATTAAAGCATTCATTTCCATAAGCTGTAGTCCATCAATCAGAAAGACACAAAACCATGAGTATGGTGCTGCTTACACTCTGTTCATGAATAATCCAGTTAAGGTGCCTCTCTCTAAGATTGCAGAAGGAGAATGTCCTACTCTAAAAGAACATACGTCATTGTAAAATCTCAGGCGAGCAGAGCAATGCTGACATACTAAAGCTAGAATGTGATTTTGAGATGATAGGGTGTAGACACCATTCCTGGAGGTTACCAGATAAAAAGATTGCAATAACTCACAAAGAGAAAGTACCAGGGATGGTGGAATGGAAGAAATTGTAAGATGCCATCTCCTATTTTATTCACCCTTCCTTCCCTGTTCCTGACAGCCTCCATGTGAACACAGAAATAGTTTCCCACTTCTTTGTCAATCTGAATACTGTTTTTTTGTTTTTATTTTATTTTATTAACTATGACTCTGAGTATTATTCTTAGATTTTTACAATTCCGGGGGCCTTGACAGAGAACATCCCTGCTCTGCCATCTGGGCATTGGTCCCCTAGGTATTCAGCATAACAGAACATGTTGCTCAAACAGAAATAGGTTGATTCCTAATAATTACAACATGGGTAGAAGCTGATTTATCTTATATTTATTGTTTCAACAATATTGATGGATGGTTTCTATGTAGCAAACTCTAAAGCAAAAGGGATCATTTAATTGTCACAGTTGATGATTTTTGTTATTATTGTAATTCTTATGGAATAGTCAAAGCAACTGAGGTCAGATGAGTACATTCCTGTCTAATTAGCTGCTGAGTGACAGGTGACTATAGTTTTAAACAGTATTTAGTGTTTCTAAATAGTGACAGGCTAAGTTGCTTCCTTGTGTTATATTTCTCCTCTGAAATTATAAATTAGATATACATTAAACCTATTCATGCTTGTCCTATGTTTTAATATAAAGTCAGCTTAATAAATGTACAGAAAACAGGAGCAGTACTAACATAGCATAAATAATGGAGAGACAGATTCATGGTTACATTGTTTGAACAGTGTTGAAATGAATCACAACACTTCTGCTTTCCATCTTTCTTTTCTATTTGTTTGTTTGTTTCTCCTCCAACAAATACAGACAGAACATTTATTGTTGTGTTCTTCTGGAAATCTTAACTGTTATATTCTTATAGCTTAGGGACACATTGCATCAAACGTTTTGAAAAGGAAAAATGAGGCTAAATGTTTTCCCTCTGGTGTTTACCCCTTTGTGTTTCCTGCCTTCATTTTTCAATACTAAAAGGCTCTATGTTGCCATGGACTTAAGTTTTTTATATGTGATTAAATTCAGGTGACCATGAGGGATGCAGCCAATCTCTATATATATCACAAAGTATTACATAGACAAAGGAAACCATTTATCGATGCTGTCATACTCCATGGGCCAGTGCCACTTTAACCTCCTAACACAAACAGAGCTCTCTTTTCCTTTTACACCCACACCAAAAGAGTCAGCATGCAGACAGTAACAAAAAAGTTGAGCAGAGCATGCCCCCTAGAAAGATAGCCCTTGTACATATTTTGTGTGCTATTTCTTCACTCCAGGTCCTAACTGTGCTACATCTTCACAGCTCTTCAAGGCTGTCTCTATTTGTAACGCAATTACACAAAAGTATTTTGGAATTTTCAGCAGAGTGCTTTCTTAACAAAATGAAAATATGTCACCTGCTTCCCACCCCATCTTTTAATAGCATATCAGTAGAAGGATCTCAAAAGGAAAAAAATAAAAAAAAAACCTTGGAACTAGAGAGAAATAGCAAGCTGGTGATGATTTTGTATCCAGCTCCCAACAACATGAAGATTGCCTTTCACTAAACCGGAAAGATCTTTTTCAAAGACAAAGCCAAGCTCCAAACATGGTACTCCCTGGTTTTTATTCTTCAACAGGATCTGAAACTTTGACTAAACCATTACTCATTTTTCATGTGCTTCCTTATTCTCTCTCTCTCTCTCTCTCTCTCTGTGTGTGTGTGTGTATGTGTGTGTGTGTGTGTGTATAAGAGAGAGGAAGGGTGGATATTCATATGTGTGAATGCATGCTACAGTAGGTATGTTGATGTGGCAGCATGCTTGTGGAGGTCAGAGGACAACCATAGGTGCTGGTTCTTGCATTTTTACCTTATTTGAAACTTGGCCTATATATATGAACCTGGATAGTCTACAAGCTTCTAGGGATTCTCTCTTTTTTCCTTCCACCTCACTGTGAAAGTTCCATGGTTACATGAACTACATAATGCCTGATTTTTAATATTTTCTGGGGATTCCAGTCCAAGCCCTCATGCTTGCATAGAAAGCACTGTACCCACCATGCCAGCACTCCACTCTCAAAGATAACTTATTGCCAAACAATTGACTTCTCCAGACCTGCAGCTGAATGACTAGTATTAAATAAATTCATCCCTGGTATATATTTTCAAAGATCTTGCTTTTTGTCCCTCTGAAGCCATTTCCTATGTAGATCTAGAGACAACAAAATCTGTTCCTAACTTCTGAACCCTTCCTATTTCTTTCAGCCACCGAAAGCAAGGTTAAGAAACCAGTGTTTCTCATTACTAAGAAACATGTTTTCTTTCCAAGAAAAAACTATTTTAGCACCTTGTTTTAGATAAATACATTACCAAATAGGCTTTTATTCTGATATTTTTTTCAATTTTTATAAACTTTTTCGCTTTTCACTAGAATTTCTTGTTTACATAAATCTGCTGATTTTTCCAAATTTAAGTTTTATAGACTGTGTTTTTCTTTAACTATCTTAAGGGTTTCAAACGCTGTGTTTCTAATTAGACGAATACACAGCTGGCTATGTGTGATAAGTTCTCTTGTACCTTTTAAGACAAAACACTTTTTCCCGTTTCTTTAAGTCTTTATGGAGGCAGATGCCTTCATCCTGTATAAATTGTATAGTGAATGCATCTAGACGGATTGACTTCGATCACTGTCTTAAATACTTAGCTCTTTCAAGAACTATTTGGAAGTCTGTGGACAATTACCAGAAGCTGATGGAAGTGTTTTAATCTGAATGAGTCAAACTATATGTCTGAGCTGCAATTTAAATAATTAAGATTGTTGATGTACTTCGTTGTCCATATGTACTTCTTCACCAGCATTGTACATGATATCTGTAAAAATAAAATCTATTCTGTAAAGTTTACTATATGTGTGTATTCTGTTCTATCTCCTCATTGATTACATAATATTGTTTACCTAGTTGTTACACAGAAAATATTTAAAACCAGCTCCCTCCTCAGAGATCTTTATGTTGGTCTCCCTTCTAAAACTCAGTCCTTTGAGACTTTCATACATATTTTAATCTTATTAGCTATCCCACCATGAACTCTTCTCAGATATGCCCCTCTTCTTTAAGAACTCAATGTTACATCCTCTTTGAAGTAGGCACCCCTGTTAGTATTCAGGAATGTCTGTACTTGTCTGTCCTTGGGTTTCTGACAGGGTATACCCTCAGCTGCAGCCACTAAGAGAACTACCTGTGCACATTCCCTATGCACCCCTTTAAAAGGGCCCTGCTCACCTCCCATCCCTCCTCTTTCTTTCTCTCCCTTTCTCTGTCAGTTCTTCCCCCTCTCTGTCTTCCTCTCTCTCCTCTCCTCCTCTTTCCTCTCTCCTGCTGCTATTATCTCCAGAGGCTGGTCTCCCCCCTTCTCATTACCTTTTTTATGATCCATTTCCCAAACAAAAAAATCCCTCTGCTTGAACCCTGTTGCATGAATCTTCACACATGTGGCACACACACACACACACACACACACACACACACACACAGAGAGAGAGAGAGAGAGAGAGAGAGAGAGAGAGAGAAGAGAGAGAGAGAGAGAGATTGATATATAAATAAAGGAATAAATGAAATAAATAAGAATTTGAATTTATTACAATGGCATCCAGGGTTCTTTGAAAAATTATTCAATCATAGTTTCCAAGTAAAACTTACTTTCTTTTTAAGCCAGCCCTGAGAAAAACACATTATGATTTATTGATATAGATATGCTTTGGAAATTCACTGGAATTTTTATTCTACCTTACTAATGTAAAATGAATTCCTTCAGTGATATTACTTGGGAGTCTACTTTATGCAGGATCATTTTCTAGTGATTTCTTTGTAAGATAAATTAAATGAACATGCTCTTCATTTTCTAAGCCATAGTAGAAAAGGGGAAACCTTTAAAAAATAAATATTTGGACCAATGTATACAGAAAGACTCACTCAATATATGTGTACATATCCAATGCATGGCAATTTTACATTTTATTGTGTGCTGTCAAAAAATTTTCAAAAGCACAATAAGTTAGATAATGTATTCCCACCACAAAATAAAAGCAATTCGTCATTGGTATATTTGGTACTTGAAGTACTATATTTGGTATATTTGGTACTTCACAGTAGTACCAAATATAGTAGTAGCTAAAATGTACAATGTGTTTCCTATTAGGACATATGCTATCCTAAAGATTTGTACAATGTGTACAAATATAACAGTAGCTAAAATGTACAATGTGCTTCCTATTAGGACATATGCTATCCTAAAGATTATTCATGGCTTCCATCTCTTTACTAGGTCATTATTAAGAATGACTTAAGATGCATTAAGTTTATCTCACATAAGCAATGGAAGTCAAGGAGAGTCATTATTCAGAGCTTGTAGTATCAACCACTATCAAAGTTTTCTCTTACTATCAAAGTTTCCTCTTATTGGAAGATGTCATTTAAGTTTTTGTCACATCCTAATGCCCATCATCACTGTTGTGCTCTTTGCACAATTAATCTTCATTTCATGTGTTCAGCATTTATTCAATGTTCACATTATCAGGCAGTAATTATGCATGATACTCTCCCATTACATCATGTTTAGCCATCAATAGCAAAATTTATTGATCTTTATTTATATTTTAGTATAACAGAGATACAGACATCTCCTGTCCATTCCTAAAGATTTGGTAGTAGAGATAACATGTCTCTCTTTAGAGCAAAAGACATACAGAATGCCAGCAGCATTTCTCTAAGATAAAATTTTTTCTAACATCAGGTTTCCTCTACTGCTAAACATTTTCATTGTGTTTACCTCCAACATTCGGCCCTTGCATGTTGCTATGTAGAAACTGAAGTTCAGTTATCCAGCACTAAGATGGTGGTGGGACACCTGATGCATTGGTCAGAAATGACCAACTTTTGTTTCTATCCAAACCAGAGTTTATACTGTTTTTGCCCTTCTATCAAATATGAAATTGTAGTTACCTAACTTATCTTTAAAGGAAAGTGAAATACTAAGGCCTTCATAATTTCTTATTTTTAACCTATTCAGAGATCAAAAGGATGATTTAAGAGAAACTATTCTCTATAGGTAAGTCAAGTATCATGAAGTTTTAGAGGGTACTTACAGTTTCCTTTAAGAAATTAATGATGATGTAAATTAATAGCTCATGATCTGTAATGAATTCAGACTATGATAAAAATATGTAGCTAGGATACCTTCCAGGGAGTTCTAGTCCACATACAAATCAGACTGTTTCTGAGTATTCATGTAAATGTTGGTGAAATATTGCAAGACTTAGAAGTCAGTTGTATACAATGCTGTCAGCAAAGGACATACACCATCCTTACAGAACAATTAAAAATTAAAATGGTGAAACTTTACTTTCTGAGAGAAAATTCATTTACTTAAATTTAAAAATTATAACATGTATACATACTCTTCATCTTACCTCTGTAATCAATACAAGCCCCACATAATGTCCTCAGGCAAAAGATATTTTGTTCCATGTTTCTCCAAGGAAAGTCTCCATGATTAGTAACTAATTTAAATAGCAAAGTTTAGGCTGAGGATTTCTTTCTTTCTTTCTTTTTTTCCTTTTTTTTTGGTTTTTCAAAACAGGGTTTCTTTGTGTAGCTTTGGAGCCTATCCTGGCACTCGATCTGGAGACCAGGCTGGCCTCAAACTCACAGAGATCAGCCTGCCTCTGCCTACCGAGTGCTGGGATTAAAGGTGTGCACCACCAACGCCTGGCTAGGCTGAGGATTTCTAATGAGCTTACTCATTATCACTTGTGGAAAAGGATAAATCACTTCTATAGTTTTTTTTAATAGCTGTATTTTAACTTTTATGCTTTGCTTGACAACTACAGCATTCAATATACCGATGTATCAATATTTCTTCAGGACATTTTCTGGTCTTGTTCTAAACAATAGGGAAAAGAACATGTTTTAACATTAATGAAAGCAGTTGTGGGTTTCTCAGAGATACCCAATCAGTCTGACTATGTCTCTTTCCATTCCATGTTTACAAAGTCCACACTATGTAAACATTTGTTTCATCAAATGCTTCTCTGAGTCTCTTGCTTCTTTAATTCAGATATCATTGTAGCAAGGTGATATTCTAGATGTATAGGATAATACAGTAGTTGGTACATACTAATATGCACAAAATAATGACTCAGTTGTGCCATTTAAGTAACCTTTTATAAGATATTTCCCCAAACCCCCTTAAATCAGCCATCATTTTATAGGTTCAATGTCCATGAAACCTCTATGTCTGGGTGATTAAAGTTGGACATGGCTGGGTTGCTTTCTCTAGTCCCTTGGCAAAGAGAGGACCTCTATTCATAGCACCTCTGAGAGTTGATTGGTGTAGCTGTGTCTCTTAACTCTCATGTAATCATGATGCTAGCCAGGTAGTTGGGTGTCTGATGTCACTGAAGGAAAAAAATACATGAATTGGAACCTCATCTTTGCTTCCTCATTCCCCTTGTTCAAGCAAGTCACTCGGTTAAGTTCTTACTAGGTGCCACATACAGTCTGTCTTACTGAAGAAATTCCAAGTACATAACTTGGCTACTAGAGTGGGTGAATAATTGCAAGAAATAATGCCACCTTCCACCTGAAACATTTAAATAGAATGCTCATAATTGTCAAACCTGTAGAAGTCAGCTGTATTGTTCTTTTAATTTATAAATATTTAAAAACTTCAGTGATGACTTTAAAAACCACAATATCTGAAATGCTATTGCCTATAATAACCTTGGAATTGCTGGAAATTTACAAAAGAAACTCCTGAAATGGAAATGGCAAATATTATGAATAGAATATTTGCAATATCACTTCTAAGATACCAATAAATGTTAATGCCATGAGTTGCCTAAGGAACAGATTATAATATAAAGAGTTATAAGAAACCATTTAAGATTTTTCTAGCAGTAGTAATGAGTTCCAAAAAATATATTTCACTGTTTCACAGGTATTTATGTATAGTATCAAAGATTATCTAAGAAAATAATTTAAATCCAATAAAGTTAATCCATATATTATAATAACATTTATAATAATCTATCCCACATAAATGTAACACCAGTAAATGCTTGCTAAAGCACTGTAGTAAGAGACAAAAGGTGGTGCTTTTCAAGTGACAAATAACTGAATCACTAAAGAAAGCATTACTGACTTACTAGTTGATTGGGAAAGAATACAACAATCAGATACAGAAATGTGTAGCTAATATGAACTTACATTATAATCAGTAATATAAACTTTACAATAATATATTTGGTAAGATATATTATATTGCAGGATATTTACCCAGCTACTCATTGTTGTGTGCAGAAATGTAGGAGTGAGGAACAAATGAAGAAACTGAGTCATAATTTTAAAAAAAAATCTCCAATAAAAATGTCATTCTCCAAGCAATATGAAGCAGAGAGACTTCATGATAGATAAAAGGCAGGCAGGGCAAATCTTTAGTATGGCCTTTGGAATCTGAGCTTCACCTTATTACTAAGGAGACAGAGTTTTGAGTACTTACTAAATGCCACAGAGATATAATCTGTTCTAGTGAAGAAATTCCAGTGGGAGTAAGAAAAACTGAACGAATCTCATGCACTTGTCCTCCAGAAGAGAAGAGTATTTTCTAGGAACAGGCATGTGGGAGAATAATTCCCAATAATAATTAATGAGAATATTCCTTCATTCTCAAAGCACACTCCTTGGAGATGTTGAGGGGAGGTTGTATTGCTGACTCTGAAGCAAGAGCTTGAGGAATTTGAGGGGAGATGCATGGGCCTGGAGACTCACTCCTGCTTAGACAAGCTTGAGAACGTAAATCACCATAATAACTGTGAAAATCACACCGTAGTTCAATACACCTCGGCATTTTGTGCAGGTCACACTAAGGCTGTCTTATACGAACTTTGCCTGGAAGGCACAGCAGGTGGAAGAGTCTATAGAGGGTTTATCGATACCGGGCAGGCCTTGGGCCTATTCACTGAAGTTCAGTGAACTGCATGTACAGTCCTCCAGTCAACTCTGCAGGGGAGTAGTAAGTAGGGAAACCACAGATCTATCTTCTGTGGGGAAACATGCAAGAAAAGCCAAGTTTAGATATTAAAACAATTTGTTAAAAGATATTGCCCTCCAATGACAGCTGATAGATAGCTCCTGCTAAATGAAATCATTCATTCATTCATCCATTCAAAGGGAGAAAAAGAATCCTGGGAAATAAATGACCATGTTGTTTGCTGTTTATTTGAGACAGGGTAGCATGTAGTTCAAACATGCACTGGACTTTCTATGGAGATAAAGAGAACTTTGAATTCTTTGTCCTCCTGCCTCTACTTTCTATATTCATATGTTTCTTTTACTGTTCTTCCTTGGATGGTGAGGAGAAATGAAAGTTTACACTCGATGGAATATTAAAACAGTTGGGTAGGATTTAGAGAGATGGCTCAGTGACTAGGATCACATACCACTTTTGTTTGGTTCCTAATACCCATATGAGATGAGTCACAAGCACCTGTAACTATAGCTCTAGATTGAATACATCTGGTCACCATAGGCACTTGTTCTCTCATACATCATCCCCCACATACATACAGATGAAAAATAATAAGTAATATTTAAAATTATTAATCTGAATGAATTAGTCTACAGGTTTTGGTTTTATAGAAGTTACTGTTAGGCTGGAATATGATTTCATGGCTTCCAAGGTGGAGGAAATGAGAGCTACATCACTACTTTATTCTCTTCCTTCACCAGTGAAAGTCGAAAAGTTTACACATAGTGTTTTACATGTCATGGTAAAGTCAAGATGCTTACATCTCTCAATGCAACAAACATACATCCACAGAGACCTTTAATAAGACTCATCATTAAAATGTGCATACCATCACAAAGGGGGAATTCAGACATGGGAAAAGACTCACCAATTCTATTCAAAGGAAATATATGTAAGATCCACATCTCTTACTAACTTATACAACCTAGAGACCAGGATAACTCAACTCCCAACCCAGGTTCACATGCACATGTCGTGGGGTATTTCCCACCAAAAAAACAAAGGCATGGGTTTAAGCCAATAGAAAGTCTTAATGAGACAGCGT
Source organism: Cricetulus griseus (assembly GCF_003668045.3). Classification (NCBI taxonomy): domain Eukaryota; kingdom Metazoa; phylum Chordata; class Mammalia; order Rodentia; family Cricetidae; genus Cricetulus; species Cricetulus griseus. The sequence continues at coordinate 166,730,885 of NW_023276806.1, forward strand.
ACAACCACATTGAATGTATGGGATCCCACTGTCACAAGGAACTTTTCTCAGGTTGAGCTTTTAAGCACAAAAATCATGTCCTGGGTTGACATACTTCAGTTAACAAGAACAGTTAGCCATAGGTGGAACTCCTGAAACTAAGAAGCAAGGTTAGCACATTTTGAGACATTCCCAGAATATGGACTGTGACGGATTAGGCCTTTGCTTTAGATTTGGCAGGTGGTACTGTCTATTTGCCGAGTTTTACAGTCTGAATGATACTTCCATCATGGAGTCGGTTGTGCTAAGGTGTTGGTGCCTTGTTGTACTGAGCCTGGGACTCTGACTACAGAGAAGCACTCAGACAGAATGTCCTTATAACCTTTCATTACTCAAGTTCTGCTACGTTGTCAACACAGATAGTTTGTGTGCCTCATTAAAGTAGCAATCTCAATCAAAAATATATAAAACCTTAAGTATTCAAATATGCAGCACAATCAACTAAACATGCAAGCTGATTGTTAAAATATGCAGGCTATTGAGTAAATGTCATTAAAAACCTCACAGACTAAAATATATTCAAATATTAGAAAAATATGTCAGTTGTCAAGCATATTCAAATATTTCAAAAGACACAAGAATATGGTGTTCAAAAGGTACACATAATAAAAACTCTCCTTGTGAAAAGTATGTATTGAATCTGTGAGCATGGCCACTAATTAGACAAGGTTTTGTGGGCAGGAAGGAAATGAGTAGGGTCTTTCCATCACAGATCATCTTTTAAAGTTATCAAAATTCTGGATGTTATCTTGAAAATTTTTCCTTACAGGAAGAGCATCTTAGTTTAATGGGGAAGATTTATAAAGTGCCAGAGAAAAGCTATTATTTATGTAAAGTGGAAGAACTTACATTGTCTTCCAAGACAAAGTTGTGAGGCAATCCATTGATTTAGCATACCTCTGCTTTAAATTTATTTCCTCCTTTTACCATTCTTTTTTGAAACCTTTTCTCCACAATGTCATTTTAAAACACCATGTCTGATGCTGATACATATGGCTAAATTGTGTAACATTAGTTATTTTGTGTAGCTTAATAAAGCAAAGGCCATTTAAAATATTTATTTACTGTCTTTTTGGTGAAATCTGCATGTAATAGGAAGGGATATGGGTGATTTCACATATGCAGGCTCTGTGCAGATTTCCATAAATGTGCAGATGGTTAGTTGGTAATATCAAGTCATCTTTTGCACAGATGGGTGCATAAAAATGATTAGTGGAAATTACACAGGAAGATTCATTCAGATCATAGCAGCGTAGCAGTGTAGGAATTATGGTTTACATTTGTGAGCTAAAATAGCACATGAAGAAAATGGAGTATCGAAAAGGCTGCAATCAATTCAGCAATCAGTACCCAGTGGTCCTATCTCATATTAAACTTATGGCATTTTAGAAATACTCAGAAGGCTACAATTCAGTTTTCTTCTTACTCAGAATTTTCTCATACTGGTCCTGAGCACAGTTTTTGGTAATCATATTCTCTAATAACAATAGTTTTGCTTAGAAACACCTGTGGGGTAATTTCCTTCATTTTCTAAATTTCTCTCATATCTCCTGAATGAGCAAGTTGTGCAACTTTTACTGGTCATTAAAAGGCTAGAAGTTCATGAAATAAAATGTTGAATGGATGTCAAATAGGTTTTAACAGAGAGCCATTTCCATCTTCACAAACATTTATGTCTGATCATTTTCTACAAACTTTGTTAGACACTGAACTATCATACTGATTTTTATATATTAAATGATTATTCAGAAATTAAACTTTAGACAAGCAACGAGAACAAAAAACCAAGTGTAATGATAACTCCACCAGCCACCTGGGTTCTGCAGCACTTTAGGGCCCCCAAATAATACAGAGAGACTTAGTATTAGTTACATGCTGCTGGCCAATGACTAGAATTTCTTATTTTTTAGCTCAGTCTTAATTATCAGCCATAACTACCTATCTATATATTTTTATAAAGACTTATAGAGATTCCAGCAGCATGCATCCTCTCTTCCTGGGATCACATGGCGACTCCTCTCTACTACATTTCCCAGAATCCTCTTTCTCTCCTAGCCCCACCTATCTTACTTCCCTATTAGCCAATAGTGTTTTATTCATTAACCAATAAGAGAGACATACACACAGAAGGCTTCCCCCATCAACCAAGTAGTAAAATAACTTTATAGCTTCCACACATCATTCTATATAATTGCCCTTCAAGTAAGATGAAAGAGAAATCTTTTTGTCTACTTGGATTCTAGGCAGGGTTATCTCAATTTACTCTGTTCAGCTATTTCTCATCTACTCATATTCCTTATTGGTAAGTCATATAATGTTTACAGAAATAGAGAACCTGTGTTCTATAGAGGAAGAATAATTTCCTGAAATTTGGAGATATGACTGAGCTATAGTTATAAAATATTACTTAAGTGTAGATTATTTAGCTATAATATCTTAAATATGTGAGTTTAATTTACATAATTACACATATGCTTTTATGGTAACTGATCCATTAAGAATAGGGAGACAGGTTTTAGCCTCAAGGTAAATGTAAGTGAATGGTTTCACTTTTTGTGTTACCAATTTTATTTAAACAAATTTTCACTAGAGCCTATGTTTTGTTAAGTATATCAATCAATATACCCAATGAAGAGCCTATAAATAGATATAGATGAAACCATTAGTTCAATACCTATCTATGTGTAGAGAAAGAGGATTTAATAGAATGCTTGAAAAGAAGCTAGTTATAGTCTCTAAGCATATTTTGTTAAACTTTCTTTTAATATTTTATTTCATGAAACTTTGCAGTTTGTGATGGCCTTGTAATATAGTGGTTCTGAGAACTTCCACCATAAGGATTTTTAAAGAACAATTTAAAATACTGTTTAATACATAACATAGAGGAGTTGTAGATGAACAAAGGATATGATCAAAATATATTTTATGAAAAGTTTAAATAAAAATATACAACAAAAGCAAAGAAAATTTCATTGGCAATGCAGGCCTAAGCATAGTACATTTAGGCATGGAACTATACCAGCTATTCATGAGACAACTGTAATATACTCCTATACAAAAAAACAAATACTTTTAAAATATGCACATATGCTACCCAGCAAAGCAAGACAGAAACATGTATAAAGTTTCTACTTCTAAGCATTTATGTAGAATCAATGCAACTTTCAAATTATATGGGATTATCTGAAATTTGACTTAAAGGTTTCACAAGATTGTCTGTGAGAATGCAAAGCAGAAACACAGAGCATGTTCTCAGGATTGAGGTCAACTTTTTCAGAATTTCAAATACATATTGGAATCTATATTAAAAATAAATACATCATATGGAATAAAATACATGCATTAATCTGTAGATCATCTAAAGTTTTATATCTAGCTTGTCACTAAAAGCATGAAAATCAGTACAATAGTTCAGTACCTAATATTGTAGATAATCAAACAAATGTTTGAAAAGGACAAAGGGATGTTCCTGTCAGAATCATACACTTTCCCAATTGGTTATCCAATACTATGTATTCCTGCAAATGTATACATGAAAGTAATAGTACATGGACTGAGCAGGGTTTATTTAGGTATTTAGGAAAATATGTGACATATTTGACATATATGACAGGAATCAATGATAAAAGAAAAAGGCAGGCCATGAATTTGAAAGAGAGCAAGGAACTGTGTATAAGTGTTTGGAAGAGGTAAACATAAGGGGAAATGATATAATATTATTATACTCTAAATTAATTCAAGAACTAATTTCAAAATGTAAATCTTTTTAACATTCATTTGATGTTTTATTTCATGAGTGCTTACTGCTTGTTAGGACTTGCTCACTTTGCTAGAGGTGCAAAACATGAAAAACAAAGTGCTCTCTGTCTTAGAATTTCAATTCTGTTGCAAAAGGGAAAGTTAATAAATATCAAATGTGTGGTGGTGCATTAGATTGGGTTAATACTTGAAGGAAGTTAAAGGACACAGTGTGACTGCAGAGTGTTTTTTTGTTTTTCCCCAAAAGGAAGTCAAGGAAGCCATTCCACCATGTGGCTTTGTGAAAATTAACGAGGTGTTTTTATCTGAAGGGTTGGAAAGGCAGAGGAGCAATACTATCATAAAGTCATAGTGAGATGAAAGAGTTTCCTGTGAAGTTGGGGGAAGGAGAGATTAATGTAACTCTTTTGCTCTGTGTTACTGCTTTTGGCAATGCATGTAAAGATTCCTTTCTTGTTAAGGGGATAAATAAGTGGCGAGGATTCGTATTGAGCATTGTTTATATTCACATAAAAAGAAACAGTCCTCAGATTTATTAATAGGTGGTGGTAAAATGAATTTGTGGTGCACACAAAGAAGATAACTTGTGCCCCTGGAAAAGTAGATAAAAATATTTGTTTACTGAAGAAAAAGCCTTGAAATTTGAAGCAGGATGAACTCAATGAATGTAAGTTGTATCAATTAATATTATTTTACCCCACCAAATTTGAAAGGTAATTTCACTAAATATGAATTACTGAAGGGAGATGGGATTTCTGGTGCCTTTTTATGCTTTATAGTTATGGTTAGATTCACTTGGAGTAAGCATATATGCTTTTACTGCAAACTTATTTTTCTGTTTTAAACCCTCTGTATAAAAATAACTTCTGACTCAGGGACACAAATTTCAGTTATAGAAGAGAAATAAGCTCAAAGGTTCTTAGGTACACCATGATGACTACAGTTAATAGCAATATATACCACAGTTAAACCTTTTAAAAGGTAGATATACATGTTCCTATCACATACAAAAGTGCTAAGCACATGAAATAAATAGGTTGACTTCACTATTCTGTAGCACACAAGCACACAGAAACACACACATATGTAAATGAATTAGAAATAGTCACTTCTTCAATGGTTACAATAGGTATTTGTGATACTCTTAATATAAATTAATTCAGATAACATTAGTCATTAAAAAAGACACAAATCATGTAAATTAGAGTAACAAAGTCATAGTCATGGTGTTGCTTGAGTTTGGGGGTTGAAAGTTTGAGTATTGAGTATTGAGTTTCAAGATTGATTGCTGCCAAGTCCATAAAAGATATTTTTTCTTTTGAATATGTAAGGAATAAATATCTTAGAGACAATGGAGCTGAAGACCTTCTAGTCATGAATGAAATCATGCTTAAAAAGGGGCAATGAAATGGTACACTCGGTACAAGAGGTCCACAAATATGCACTTGACAGTCACCTCAATAGCCAGACAGATCTAAAACCATTAGGCAACACACCAGCTAGACACTGGGGAATGTGATTACTGTTATAAAGGTATGATTTATGAGTCATTTATATCCAAGGTAAAAATTGTCTTGTAGCAGACCTGTTGTCCAAACTGGCCACTGACCCTCCACCTAAGAAAATGACAGCACTAATGGAAGAGACAGCAGGGGTGGTGGTAGAATTAAACAAAAACACTTGACATTATAGTCCACTGAATCCTGAGCCACCAAACAGGATGTGATGCTGAGTTAAATCCACTTATCCAGATTTTGCAAAGTGGCTTGTGTGACAGAAAGAAACAGAGCAAGTGCAGGTGTGTGTGTGTGTGTCGCTGAAGAGGTGGCTGCTTTGGCCTTCTAACAACCAGCAGGATTTTACCCAGTGGCTTGTCTGAAAGAAATAAGAGAAAGAGAAAAGATGTGTTCAGAGGTGGCCCCTGAATGAAATGTTTTGCTCCCGACCCAGATTATTGTGCACTAGCTACAAACTGGCTCTGTTGCCCTAGTTTCTCTCCCATATCTACTTTCGAGTTTTAATTAACTCTGTGATTACACATCTGACAAGTTATTTAGTGAGTTTTCAGATTCTTTCTGAAAAAAATAAGGAGAAGTAAGGTAATGACCAAAGTGCATGGTGTTGGTGAGGCAATGCGTATCGGGAAGGAGTGGACAGCATTTGTTATAGGATAGAAGAGAGCAGAGGACTCAAGGGAGATGTTTGGAAAATTTGTTGCCAGAGTTGGACTGTCAAACATCCATGTCTTTTGTGGGAGATGATTCAAAAGCTGGAATAAATTCTCTTGGAGAAAAGAAAGGGGGTGGCAATGATGGGAAGAGATTCCAAGGATAGAGCAGGTCTGTCATAGGAAGGGTGAGTAAAAGACTCCCTCTTCTCGTTGTTAGCTTTCCTACTTCTGAGGGTGCTCCAAAGGAATTAGCAGACATTGGTTTAATAAAATTACTTTGAAGAAGACTTTATTGATTTGTTACTGAAATAAAAATGTGGCAATACTATTCATATAAATAAAGTCATGAAGGAATTATGAGAAAATAATACAGGTTAATAGATGTTTGTGGGAAATTAAATGCAGATTGTTCTATCAACATGGTATGTAGTCACCCATATATGGATTTCTGACATAGAGCAAAGGATTACCAGCCTTCAGTCCACACCACCAGAGAATCTAGGAAACAAGGAGGTCCCTAAGAGAAACATACATGGTCCCCAGATAAGCTGAAAGCGACAAGATCTCCTGAGCAAATTGGTAACATGGTGGGAGGGAAGAGGGAGCTAGGAGAAAGAGAAGGGGAGGAGAGGAGAGGAGAGGAGAGGAGGACATCAGGGAGCAGAAAGGCTGAGTGTGAGGAAGGATAGAGGTGAGAAAGAAAAGGGATAGCATAACAGAGGGAGCTAGTATAGGTTTAGAGAGAAATCTGGCACTAGGGAAATGTCCAGAGATCTACAAGGATGGCACCAACTAACAATCTACAAGCAACAGAGGAGAGGCTACCTTAAATGCCCTTCCCCTATAATGAGATTGATGACTTCCTTATATGCCATCCTAGAGCCTTCATCCAGATGGAAGCAGAAGCAGCCACCCATAGCTAAACACTGAACTGTACTCCTGGAATCTAGTTGCAGAGAGGGGGGAAGTGATCAACAAAGGGGTCAAAACCAGGATGGTGAAACCCACAGAAACAGCTGACCTGAACAAAGGATTGCTCATGGACCCCAGATTGATAGCTGAGATACCAGCATAGGACTGTTCCAGACCCCCTGAACGTGGGTTTCAGTTATGAGGCCTCAGCAATCTATGGGGCCTCTGGTAGTATATTCAGTATTTATCCCTAGCATACAATTGGATTTGGAGAGCCAATTCCACATAGAGGGATATTCTCTGAGCCTATACAGCGGAGGTTCTAGGCCCTGCTCCAAATGATATGACAGACTTTGAAGATCTCCCATGAAGGCCTCACCCTCCCTGAGGAGCAGCAGGGGATATGATAGAGGGCTAGTGGGGAGCAGGGGAGGAAGGGAGGGAGAGGGAACTAAGATTGACATGTAAAACAAGCTTGTTTTAAATTTAAATAAAAAATAGAAGAAAAAATTAAAAGCAAATGTTTAACTTGAATGAAGCCGCCTATCTCTATCTGTAATTTTGATTAAGTGGTGCTATGTCCTTTGTGAAATAATAAAATATAGACAGCCACTAACTTTTCCATTTTACATAGCCCTTTAAAAACATATTTAAAATGGCTGCACATATACATATACAATTTGTCTTGTGTTTACTAAAATGATTTTTCCTAAAATGACAAAAGTTTCAAACATAATGTTATAACATTCCCACCCTAGTAGTTTAGCTATACTTTAACTTCACTATTGTACAGTACTTTCAGACTGATATTTCAGAGATGAGTTCATAAATTTGGAAAACTTACGATTTCAAACTAAGAAACTTCAATTGGGAAAGGACCTCAGTGAATTCTTAAGTCAACCAGGAATTCAAGCCACACACCTCCTCTTTTATTTAGTATTACAGAGTAATACCAATAACCATTAGGAAACATATCACAGCATGCTCAATATCGGCTTAATTAGATTAAGAACATTTGTTACTTTATACCATGTGTAATATAACATATCCTTATGTTTTTTGTTAATTTTTAACACATTTTCCATGCATCATGGTTATCAGGGTTTCTGATTTCAGTAAATTACATTTACTGTTGATAAGACATCAGAGGTCTAGATATAACCCAGTCTGAGAAAGGCAAGAAGCAAGTCTTGGTGGTGTGTCTTTATCATAACCAAAATATTTCCTAACCAAATCCTGTCATGCAATTTTCGATTTTCTTCTAGGATAAAATTAGGCTGCAAATCCACTGGATGTACTGGTTATTTAATCCCCTAGAATGTCCACAGCTGCTCACATCTCAAACTTTGTGTCATGGATGAAATTGAGCACTTCAAGTTCTCATTACTTACAGATGGGATTTGTTAATACTTAAAGATTTGTTAATACTAGCCTGAGAAAAGGGTACCTGAGCTACTAGGAAACAGGGATTTTATGCTCCCTTGAGAAAACAAGATAAAATTTCACTCATTTATTCCTACTTTCCTCATGAACTCAAAGCCTGCTGAAAAATGAGATTGGCATAACCTTTGAGGGTGATAGTTTTTATTATTCAAAGCTCGTTCATACACTGATTTTAAATTTCTATAAAAATTCTAATCTTTATTTCTAGTTGCTTTTATGAAGAAATAGAATAAAAATTAATGAAATAATGATACGTGCCCAATCACTACATGACATTTTTATTAGACTTTTGCTTGTGATAAAATGTATTTGAACCATTCTGACTGTGTTCTCTACTAACACACTTAAGCTTTCATCATATTTTCTGAGATAGTTGCCATTATTCCCAAATATTAGATATGAAGAAAGTCTAACATAAAATCTTCACTTAAATATTGATAAAAAAACAAACAGATGAAGAGTCCTACTCCATTTTAACTTCTTGATTCATTTTCTTGAGAATTACCACCATTTTATGAAGAATAGAATATCCTAAGTCAGAAGGAATCTGGCATAAGCCTTTTATCTCAGCACACAGGAGGTAGGGGCTCTGTGAGTTCTGTGAATATGGAACGCTATTCTCAACTTACTCCCTTTTAATTAAATTTTATCAGACCGGATTTAAAATCATAAAGTTGATATTCCTGTTAGGGTCTATCCTGGGGAGTCCAACATCCCCTTTATTAACCTTCTCCAGCCCTCCAGATATATCCTGGTACCACATATAATGTCCTAGCCTGGTCTGGCTCCTCATATTTATACCATGCCCAAACTCTAGGTTTCATTCATGACTTCCCCTCTCTCTATATTACCAACCTTCCCACTCATTTTCCAGGGGGTATTGGATTTTTCAATTGAATCTTAATTTCACCTTCGGTTATTGTCCCGACCTACAGGATGTCAATCTGGGGCAAGAGAGTCAGGGATAGGGAATGGGGACAAGAGACACAGAAAGAATGACCACAAAACAGGATTCCGATCAAGTGGCAAACTTTTTTTCAGGATAGCTTATATAGTCAAAAGAGCAGGATATGGGGAGGGGCAGAATGGGTTGTTTGTGCACCAGTTGTTAGTATAGGCAGGATGTTAGGAAGCCACAAAGAGAATGTTTGGCAGGGTAAAGAGTTCATGAGTCAGAGGTCCAGAAAGGGTTGCCTAGGTGACTGAGCCTGTGAGTGGAGGACTGGGTTAAGTTGTTTTTTTTTTCCTTGAGCTGAGGTTCTAAGGAGCTGCTATGTAAAGGTCAATATACAACTATGTGGCTGGCCAAGAATGGCCTAGGATCTCATGCCCAGCCCTGAGATTTGGCTCCCAACAGGTTATCTTCAATGTTTATATATCTTTACTGAATTTCCCTTTCAAATCCTGGATTACTTTTGTTGTTTCCATAAGTTTTATATTTGTGTTTTCTTGGACATCATCAAGGTATTTATTCTCTTTAACTACATTGAGCTGTCTCTTTGGGTCTTCTTCAAAATCCTTGAATTATATGAATAATTTTATGATTTCTCTTTTTAATCATTGACCTGGGGTTCATCTAGATAACTCTGGTCAGTAGACATTTTGGTAAGATTGGTCGATTTGGGAGGAAAATACTAACTTAGTCTTTCATACATTTGTACCTCTTTGGCGAGATCTGGGCATGTGGATTTCTTTTATTGATTCTGTGTCTGATATAGATATGCCATAAAGGGGAAAAGTACAGAATAGGTTGGTTTTGTTGGACTGGATTGATTTAGCTTAGGTAAAAATGAAATCAGGTACCAGCATAGGAGGTAAGTTTGGACATCTGGACAATCTATTGGGCCACTGGTAGTGGATCAGTATTTAGCCCTAGTAAACAAATGAATTTTGGGAGCCCATTCCAAATAGAGGGCTAGTCTCTCAGCATATACACACTAGGGAGGGTCTAGGCTTTGCTCCAAATGATATGAAAGACCTTGAAAATCCCCCATTGGAAGGCCTGTCATTCCCTGGGGAGCAGAAAGGGGTTGGGATAAGGAGTCTGTTGGGTGGCAGTGGAGGAGAGGAGGGAGAGGGAACTGAGATTGACATAAAAAAGAAGCTTGTTTCTAATTTAAATAAGAAATAAAATAAATGTGTTATATAACACAAAGAATTAAACAAAAAATGAAGTCAGGTGGACACAGAGGGTTGGGATGGCCTGCAATTTGTGCCAACACACCTTGTTTTTATTATTTAAGTTAGAAACAATCTTATTTTACATATCATTCCCAACTCCCTCTACCTCCAATTCTCTCATACCCTGCAAGGATCTTCCATCCCACCCGATATGCACTCTCCAGGGAGGTTGAGGCTTTCATTGGGGGATCATCAAAGTCTGTCACATCTTTTGGGGCAGGGCCTAAGCCCTCCCCCATGTTTCTAGACTGAGAGAGTATCCCTACATGGGGAGTGGACTCCCAAAGTCCATTTGTGCACTAGGGATACATTGTGGTTCCACTGCCAGAGGCTCCATAGATTTTCCAGGTCTCCTAACTGTCACCCCTGCTCAGGGAGCCTGGTTCACCTTAAGTGGGTTTCTGTGAGTTCAAGGCCACCCTAGTCTTTAGAGTGTACCTCTAGGTTCAGTTTTCTTTTCTATCATTTCTTAAGGTTAATCTGAGAAGGGAACCATGTAAAGTAGAACTTTATTTATGTAAAGCATGTCTACCCTATAACATTCTATGTATTAAGACAAAATGATCCTTGGAAATTTTATGCCTTAGGATGAGCCACATCTATGTTTACAGCACAACTCTAATGTTCTTCTTCCACCACACTATTGACAAATATTCTTACTGAAATTGAACTATTCACTTTATAACCTGGGAATGTTAACTTCTCTAAAAGTGTAGTTAGAGAATTTAAGAATATGAATATAATCTACCCCCATACCCATGAAACACAGATTAATATAAGGGAATTGCTACCATTGACCTACTTCAGAGACTCCTGCTACTCCTCACTTTCCTTCTGTGTTCTGACTGGAAACACAGAAGGTCAGGCCTGCTCTGTGAAAATCCAGTTGTATGCTTCCATACATAGGCTTGAGCCCAAGTCAGGGCACTGGCCATACCTTGGCATTAATTAAATCATTTCTTCAAAAACATTTTGAAACTAATCTACTAACTTTTTTGGTAAATATGAATCAACTAAAACCAGCCCTAAGTAAAACTCATTAATCCTTTAAATGAACTCCACTAATTCAGCTCTTACTGATCATGTGCATTGGTGGATATGGATATGGTTTTATTTTTTTATCACAGATGAAGCAAACCAGTGCCCCATGCAAATCTGGTACTAGACAATTTAGACTGATTGTACCAGTATTGAGTACATTCATTTTTGTAATCCTGACTACATCTACCTCACATTGATTGGGCCCTTTTAAGTTAGCATTCCCACTTCTACAACTTCTGCTGTGACTTCAACTATACACTATTGTGTATGATCCTTTTCAATATCCTCACTATTTCAACACAAATGCTGAAAGTTCAGGGTGGCTTTGGTTATATCATATCTCACCTTACCTTCTGCAGACTCAAGCTGCAGCACAGAATTAAAACAGACCTCTCAGAAGTGGAGTCAGAGTGTAAATTTCAACCTTCAAAGCTACCATATTACTCAAAACCAATAGAGTAAATTTAATCATTTTATTGGCAATCTGGATTAATCATTCTTGGGGCAGTACTCTAAGGGACAAACAGCAAAGAAAATTCTGAGAAAATGTGTCCACAGACCTCAGGATATTGGATGGTATTAATGGTGACTAATAGCAGATGATTCAGGATGATACTATCGTCCCCATAGTACAGTAAGGAAGAACAGAAGTTATAATCAAAGTAACAAATGTCAAGGCAAGTGCAAGATAAAGTAGTTTATATTTACTATCTCAATTAATGTTACAAAATTTCTGTCTGGTTTACACTTGAGGATAACGAGGGTGAATATATTAAAGAAACCAGTATTATACATAAAACTTCTGATAAAAAAGGCCATATTTCAAGTACCATTTTATTCTGATTTTATATCTTGTGCTTTTAAAAGGTGTAACCAAAGTTTCTTACTTTTTGCATATTGATGAGTTGTGAAACTCTGTTAATTACATCTACTACAAGAAGTCTCTTCTTTGATGAGGGTTGAGAAATTCTCATATCTATTGGTATAACATATTATTAGAAATCATTTTTGCATTATTACACACACACTCAAACACACACATGATATAATCCTGGCAAAATCGTAGTAGATTTTCCACTAAGGCCCATGAACTATATAATCTCAGGTCATTGGCCACATTAGTAGTGTCAGTTATGGGTCCCTCATGGAATTAAAAAAAAAAAAAGAAAGAAAGAAAGACCAAAACCAAACAAACAAAGGTTTGGGTTTTCTCCTTATATTTGTGCCACTGTTGCCCAGGATATATCTTATAGGTAGTTTACTGTTGTAGGTAACAGATTTGTAGCTATCTTAGTTAAGGTTACTATTGTTGTGATAAAACACCATGACTGAAAACAATCTGGGGAGGAAAGGGTTTATTTCACTCAGAGTTCCATATAACAGTTCACAATTAAAATTGTGCCAGATATACAAGCAGTTCAGGAACTTGAAGACAGTAGTTGATATGGAGACCATGGGTGGATGCTGCTTTCTGGATTTCTCATTACAGTTTGCTAAGCTTGCTTTCTTATTGATCCCAGATTCATCACCCCAAGGGTGGCCCCACTCTTAATGTGCTGGGTTTTCCCACATGAATCTCTACTTAAGAAAATGCCTGATAAGCTTGCCTAAGCCTGATTTTGTGGAGGTATTTATCCTTTTAGATATCTCTCACTTAATGCAAGTTGACTTTACACTAGTTAGTATAATAGCTGAGTGATATATGTGATTACCTTTCCCCTTTGGCAGCATACAAAGCATCTTCTAGTACCATGAATACTAGACAGTTAGGATGAAGCTCTATTTGGCCACCAGTGTGTCAAAGCCCCCTCTTTAACTGTTAAGATATTTGTATTTGATATCTACTGGAAAAATTTCTCCTATTAAGGTAATTGGTTATATCAATCACATTCCAGGCCAGCAGTTGACCACAAAAAGATGTTTTGTTTTTGATTTGTTTGCTTTCATGTGTGCATACATTTTTTTGTTTTTGTTTTTGTTTTTTTTTCTTTTGCTTTGCTGTTTTAAGGATGGGTTGACATAAAATTGTGTGGGTAGATAGGTAGGGAATATTTGGGAAGACTTTTTTAATGTTATTATGATAAAATATAAGGTATGAATTACAGTAAAACTTTTAATTACTTAAAAGAATCCCAGAAAAGCTGAAAAACTTTCTTCAACTTAAAAACAAATACCATATCACTGAATCTAAATTATTCTAGTGTTAGTTAAGATAAAACCTTGCAAATAGAATGGATCATGCAGAAAATAGGATATCAGGACCTGATGATAAAGCAGAGGATTAGACATAATTAGCAAATAATATGCCAAAAATTAAAACACTATACAGGAACATGCAGGAAATGTGAACTACCATGAAAAGACCAAAACTTTACGCTGTAGGAATAGATGAGGAAGAATTCCAGGCCAGCATCAAGGATGAGATTTTCAACAACATCATAGAAGAAAACTTCTCCAAACAAAGAAAGGGCCTACTCACATAGACATGAAAACCACACAGAACACCCAACAGACAAGGCCAGAAAGAAACTCCCCATGGAATATCACACTGTGCTTCAGATGGCCCTTAATTTCTCTGTTTTTGATTGTTCTTAAAAAAATAGAGAAGAATGCAGAGCAAACTGCTGGACACTTGTAGTCTCAACATTTGGAAGACTGAGGCAGGAGGATTGCTGTCAGTTTAAAGCCATCCTGGCGTACATAGTGAGAGTCCGTGTCTAACAAAACAAAACAAATAATGAATAGAGAGGAAAAATAAATGAAACAAAGGAAGAGTCCAATTATCAGCAAAACAAACAAAAAAACAATTATTTAACACAAAAACTTCAGGTATCTCTGAGGGTGAAAGAACTTCCCACACAGGCCTGGCAACACCAGTTCAATTTCTGGTGCCCAAGAAAAGGTGAAAGGAAAGAACCAACTCCACAAAGTTGTCCTTTGAACTCTCCATAAGTGAGTTGGCATGCATGCCTCCATAAATTAGTTCATTAAAGACAAAGTTTTAATTTGTGATTATAATATGAAATATTCAAATTCTTGGATAATTGTTTATAACAAAATCTTGAAATACAAAATTTGAGATTGTGTGTATGAGAGATTCCCACAAGAGATATTTTAGTAAAGGCAATAACAGTACCAACAATAAATTTCAGAATGTTGGAGGTTTGAAATGACTGAAGTTTATTAGCCAATCAACTACTGGCTCAGATAGATATGTAGTCCTCTCTCTCTCAGAAGACCTGGACTCAGCCCAGGTGAAACTCTCTCTATTCTGAAACTGTGACTCTCAGGTGCAATAGGAATGGCAGGCAAGTTGGTACCACCAAGTACATAGAACAGGTTTAAGGGTTCAGCCTGGATACAATGTATTTCATTTCTGTACTGTAACCAATGAGGCAGTAAGACAAGCCTCTGCTCTGTACAGTGTAGTCCCTCAATGTGGACAGCAAAACAGGAAATTCAGTAAGAGAGTGGATGGAGACTCTCACACGAGAGAAACAATATTTTACTTGAGTAAAAGTATTCTAAATCTTGAAATGACAAGAGAATCACTTCTTGAGAAGACAATTGTGCACTATTTAGTTTGAACCCTGCCTTTTAGATGGAAATAAAGATAAAACCCCAGTTTACTGAAAGCTTAAGTACTGCAAATATTGCTACCTGTTACACAACTAAGCTAGAATACAAATGAAAAAATTATTAAATAAAAATGAAGACACAGACCATTTTATAATACAATTTATTTTTCTCCATTTAATCTTTCTAATAACTCATGAGGTAATTTCCAGTGACTTCAATGTTTACTCAAAAATTCTGAGATGGAAATAATTTGTAGCAACTCTACCTCCATAACTAATTTGAAACTTAACCCAAGTATTCTTCCTCCAGGTTCATATTTTGAGACTTCTTTTAATTGAATGTATGTGGGTGAATTGGCTGCATGTTCTTCTGTGCACCATGTTCATGCATGGTCTGCAAGGTGATGAGATGGCTTTATATGCAGTGAAACTGGGGAGCTACAGTGGTTGTGAGCTACCATGCGGTTTCCAGGAATCAAACCACAGACCCTGAACAAGTACACACTGCTTTAAATGCTGAGTCCCCAGTTTCATATTCCTAGACATCACCCTGAATATACTTAACATTCAGAACATTTTATCTTGAAATTCTTTGACTATTTTGCTTCATCAAAGTAATTAGCACAGCTGACAGACCCCTAAATGTATTTATCCCTGTTCATGTCACACATTGAAAATTAGAGCTATAACCCTACCACCTAGGAGCCTGAGACAGGAAACTTATCTTGGGTTAGCCTGGGCTAAATTAAAGAGAGTCCCCAAAGAATAAAAAAGCAGTACTAATAATAAAAAGAACAAAACAAAAAGCAAAAGTAGAAGATATGGGTGTTTTTAGTACAACAGTTTGAAATGGCACAGAATCACAGCTGAGGGCATTCCAAATATATTCTCATTTTTCTGTCACTTTCATATTTATATAATTGTAAAATTTAACAAGAAGTGTGAATGAGATTGATGCAACTACACTTGGTTTCTTTAAAAATGGAAAATTTGAATACAAAGTGGAGAGTGAGAGCGTTAAATGAATTGGGGAGTTTCATTCTTTGCTGCGATCTGGTCAGAAAACTGTTGTGTGGAAACCTCTGCTATCTGTCCCATTGGCAAGCTATCCATGAAGCTACTATTATCCCTTTGGCAGTGCTCTTTCAAGCTGGACCTGGACTTAATGGATATTTTCCAATGTTACCTGTACTCCATAGTGAAATTCAGCATAGCATGCCATCATGATTCACATTTTTACTCTGTGCTCTAGCTGCTCGCTTGAGACACGATGCTTGGCTTCTAAGGCTGAAAGGACATCAGTGAACTTTGCAGAAGGAAACACTTTTTCTTAGAATTGTCTTATCAGGCTGAGACCTGGGTGATGTCAGTCTCCTTTTGTCACAGTTAAACTATGTCTACGTCAACTTAATTGACTGTGATCCTTTAATTTTCCTTTCAAATTAACACTGTCTCCCGGACACAATGCCTAATGAAAACCTGAAAATAGGAGACGACCAGCAGTTTAAAACTTTTTGCTTTGAAAATACAATAACATGTGAGATAATTAGGATCAAGGGCTAGGTTCATAAATGAATTTTTGAGTTAATAAGTAGCACAAATAAAAACATATATTTTCAACAGGAGGTCAAAGTTACTAGTCTTTAAAACAAATCCAGACAGTGATGTTTCTTTTTATTACTAGACTGTGTATAAATAAACCTTAATAATGAGTATTCCTGATGTAATTTAGTCTTCAGTCCTTAACATAAAATGACAACTAAGAAAATAAATATTTTGATGTTTGAAATCAGTTGTATTCGGGCTATGCCTCCAGGAACCAAGTGTGATAATGCAAAGAGCAGTGTATGAAAGGAAGAATCTGTCTACCTCCAACACTCTTGCAATGTGTGTAATGAAGAATCTGTTTTATAGCTTTTATTGCTGTGAAAAAACACCATGACCACAACCCTTATAAGTGAACTCTTATAATTGGGGTGGCTTGATTGCAGTTTCATCAGTTCAGTCCATTATCATCATGGTGGGGAGCATGGTGGTGTGTAAGAAGACATGGTGCTGAAGAAGAAGCTGAGAGTACTACATCTGGCAGGCAACAGGAAGCCTACTGACAAATACAGGACAAGTCAAAGCCCACGCCCACAGTGACACAGGTCCTCCAACAAGGTCATACCCACTCCAAAAAAAAAAAAAAAAAAACCAAACAAAAAACACCTCCTAATAGTGCCTTTCCCTATGAGATTATCGGGAACAATTACATTTAAAGTACCATAGAATCTAATACTATCTTTTTATAACAATTTTTGTTTTTGAAATTATGATATTGTCACAACACCTCTCTTCCCTTTCCTTTCCTTCGATGCTGTCTTTTAAAGTTTGTCAATTGGCACAATATGAGACTAGCTCTGACACATCTGAGAATGCCAAAAAGAACATTGATTGGTCTAATGATAAGCCTGTGCCCATGACCCAAACTTCGCCCACCACTTGAATGACATAAAAACCTCAAGTTATAAACATTTTTTCCTGTTCAGTTTCTTGTGTTATAAATTAATGCCCAAGGCAGTGGTTCTCAACCTATGGGTTATGACTCCTTTGGAGTCAGGAAGAACCTTTCAAAGGGTATGTAAGATCACTGGAAAAAACATATTAACAGATATTTTGTAACAATAGCAAATTTATAATTATTATGGTTGGGGTCCCTGGAACATGAGGAACTGTATTAAAGAGTAGCAACATTAGGATGATTAAGACCCACTCCCCCAAGGTGTTAATGAACCCTTAAGGAGATTATTATGGCACAGCTGTTCAGACCTCATCCATGTGAGGAGTGTCCTTATACCAGTGCAGAGAGAAAAGTTTCCATCTCTTAGTAGCAATCTTTAATCATCTCAGATTGTGAAAATAAATTTTAGGTGTGTATAAACTATGCATGTTGTGATAAGAGCTTGAACAAACTAGGACTGAAGGTATTTTTCAGGCCTGCTTTGGAATTTTCCCAGTATTTCCCTAAAAGTTGTATTATGTAAATGCCTCACCTTTTCATCCTTTCTTGGTTGAACTATGTGGGGGCCAGTTGACATTGATCTCAACCATAGCATAAAACTCAAAACATTATAAAATTACATGTGGGCAGCACTGGTAAGAATGAGCAGTCAATTTCACCAAGTACTGAGAATCTTGCTCTATTCAGGGTCTGATCTTTACTTAATGGGAGTGTGTATGACTTGTGATTATATGACTTACTGATTGAGTCAGGAGAACAGTGACTAATTTAGACAACTGAGTCTGTCTGTGCCCCCATCTATGACAACCCCATGAGAAGTTATTGCATTTGAGAAAAAAATCATCTGTTTATACATACTTGAAAATAATACAACTTCAGTTTTACTTTTCCAGCCTTCCACAGATCAATTTAGAGACAACATTTGGACTTGCACTCCACTTATCAAACCACTATTATCTTTTGCTGTGTCACTAAAGCTCAAGTTGGCATTTAACAAAGCTTGTTTTATCCCAACCCTCCACACAAGGTGAATCATCTGCTAAACAAAAACAAACAAAAGCCAAAAAAACAAACAAACAAAAAGCAATCAAACAAACTTGAAATCTTGATATCAAGCTCGGAATCCTTATGAAACTCTCACTTCAGATTATTTTTCTTCAGTGGCCAGAGGGCTCACCCAAAGTAGCATTTTCCCTTCTAATGAAGTCACTGGTTTAGTTTTACCTGACCAGTAGGTTGTTTAGTGGTGTTTGGAGTATTCAATGCCTTCACAATGAAATGTCGATGAAAGAAATGTTTCACACTGCTTGAAAAGACAAAATGAAGCGATTATACCAAACAAAACATATGATATGGAAATTGTATTTGCCTGTTGTGTGTGGTAAAATTTAGTAAGAGACTAGATTTCATTAAAATAGAACAGCTTGTAATGAGTTTGTTGAAGAATAAATAGTGGTCCTTATCTCCAATTGATGTAGGAACATAATATCCCTTAAAAAACCAGGGAGATTATAAATCATCAAACGATTCTAGCCATTTTAGAAAGGCAATATAAATTGTGTAAACTGAAATCCCAAATTACATGTGCTGTGTTGGTAAATTATTACTGCTAAATGACATCTTGACAAGGGATATCATCATAAAGACATATTCTTCAGTAGGTTTTACTTAAAAAATACTCAAGAGGATTGTAGGCTGGTAATCCTTTGCTCTATATCTAAAATTCATATATGAGTGAGTACATACCATGTTTGTCTTTTTGTGACTGGATTACCTCACTCAAGGTGGTTTTTTCTAGGTCCATCCATGTGCCTGTGGATTTCAAGATTCCATTGCTTTATTTTCTGCTGTACAATCCTCGTCACCAAAGGAACTAGGAAACAAGAAGGACTCTAAGAGAAAAATGCATGGACCTCCGAGAATGGGAAGGGGCAAGATCTCTTGAGCTAATTGGGAGCATGAGGGTAGGGGAGAGGGAGCTGGCAGAATGAGAGGAGGAGAAAAGGAGGGGAGAGGAGGAAATGGAGGAGCAGAAAGGTTGAGTTGGAAGAATAGAGGAGAGCAGGATGAGAGATATCATAACAGAGGGAGCCATTGTAGGTCCAAGTAGAGATCTGGCACTAGGGAGATTTCCAGAGATCTACAAGGATGACACAAACTGACAATCTAGGCAATGGTGGAGAGGCCACCATAAATGCTCTTCCCCTATAATGAGACTGATGACTGCCTTATATGCCATCCTAGAGCCCTCATCCAGTGGCTGATGGAAGCAGAGGCAGACACCCACATCTGTACACTGAACTGAACTCTGGAACCCAGTCACAGAGAAGGAGGAATGAAGATCAAACGGGTTGGGACCAGGCTTGTGAAACCCGCAGAAACAGCTGGCCTGAACAAAGGGGAGCACATGGACCCCAGACTGCTGTCTGGGAAGCCTGCATGGGACTGATCCAGACCCCTGAAAGTGGATGTCAATGAGGAGGCCTTGGCACTTTATGGGGCCCCTGGTAGTGGATCAGTATTTTTCCCTCGTGTAAGAAGGGACTTTGAGAGCTCATCCCACATGAAGGAATGCTCTCTCAGCATGGACACATGGGGGAGGTCCAAGGCCACACCCAGGATGATGATGTAGAATGTGGGGAACCACCATGGAGATCCCTACCCTCCCTGGGGAGCAGAGGAGGAAGGGCCTGGGGGGGCAGTTAGGGAGGGCAGGAGGGAGAGGGAAAAGGAATTGGCATGTGAAACAAGCTTGTTCCTAATTTGAACCAATAAAAAAAAAAATTTAAGTAAGCGAAAAAGAAAAAAAAAAAAAACTAAGGAAGGACCTTAGTAAAATAACAGATAAGTATCAAAAATAAAAGAAGGAAAATTAATGACAGTTGTGTTATCATACTGACTTAAAGGTTCTGTATCACTGGGCGGTGGTGGCACATGCCTTTAATCTCAACACTCAGGAGGCAGAGGCAGGAGGATCTCTGTGAGTTCAAGACCTGTCTGGTCTATAAGAGCTAGTTCCAGGACAGCCTCTGTTTCGAAAAACCAAAAAAAGTTCTGTGTCATCAAAGATTAGCTATGCATGCATGTGTGTATGCATGCACACCTGTGTGCTTGTGTGTGTGTGTGTGTGTGTGTGTGTGTGTGTGTGTGTGTGTGTATGTGTGTATGTGTGTGTTTTGTAATATGTCCATTGTGTGCTTGAGCATGTTGAGGCTAGGGATTGATATAAGGGGTGCCTCACTTGAGGGAACACTGCTTTCTGGCTCATCCTGGCTCCCTAGTAGTTAGCTTTCTTACACAGACCAGAAATCCTTGATGTTGGTATACAGTGGAGTGCACTTTCACATTTCTGTGCAGTAGCTATGGGTTATAGCTTTGAATGAGCAAGACAACCTCAAAGAGAAACATATCATATTGCAGACTCTATCATGTTTTTAATTTGGTTGGCAGTTTAGGTGTATTGTAATGCATTTTGCATTTTGGTATGGTATTTGCAATTTTATGATAGTTTTGTTAGCACAAAGCCTTTGTATGTCAAGAAGCACCTTCTATCAAAATCACTGTGACAATTGTACCATACTGTTATATCATAGCCATTACATCAGTTACAGCTTATTTCTAGACTTGGTAAAATCACTAATCTCTTCTCACTTTAGTATGCTGAAGAACATAGTTTGTGAAGAAACAGGGTTTGGTTTTTATTCACTATAGGTGAATAATGCATAGTGAAACCAGTTACTACTGCCTAAATAAAATCTCGACATTTACTAATAGATATTCTATTAGACATAAGAAATGTATTTTTACTAAATAGCACTTGAGATATGGTTAATAATTTTAATTCCAAATTATGTTATCTGAACCATTACATTATTATCTGAATTACAAAAGGATGATATGTTAATCATACTTAGCTTTGTTTATCTTATGTATTAAAATATAGTTTCTAATGTTTAGTTCTTATGGCACTAAGAGGATTAGGAGACATAATAAATGGATAATATTTTTTGATAGATTCTCCAATTAAGGTGGCTGGCCACACATTAGCTGTTAAGAAAGAAAAAAAAACACAAATAGCCATGCAGCAATCAGAATTAATGATATATATACCACATTACCATTGTGTACAATAAGTATATCACATTCTTTTTGCTAGAAATGGGGGCATGAGTTATTGTTGTACAATGATTTCTGTGATTCTGAACACCTAAATTACAACAATGTGATATGAACTTTGATTTATTTGTTTCTGTTTTTCAGATTCTGCATCACACAATTATTTGTGTTTTACACATAAAAGCATAATCTTATATCACTGTCAGTAGTATATTTTTTAATTTTGGAATTTGATTTCTCACTGTAATGAACAGAAAGTAACATGTCATGGGAGAAAATATGTTATTATCAAGACTGCCTTCCCTTCACATTATTCACTGAAGTGAAAATCTTTATGAAATAAAGTCATGATGTAGAAAGCAGCTCTATGGGTTGCTATTCAACAGGAAGGAAAACTTGGTTTCATGGAGCACACTGATTTCCAGAATTGTAGGATAGATGTTCAGTTTTCAGATGAACAGGGTCTGTGGTGCCCGGAGCAGCCCTGTGATTGAACAAATGAATTTCTCAGCTCCTAGTAGTGATTTCAATGATGCCCATGTGCCACTTATTATCCACTTTGCAATATTTGGAAAGTAGTTAAGCGAAAGGGAGGGTGATTTGTCTCTTGTTATTTTACTTGACTGCATAATTTCTGGAGAGAAAATAGGGTATTTTTCAATCATTGAAATAGAACTTTAACAAATGAAACATTATTAACTCAAGTGGGAAATATTCTTTCCTGAAATTACACATATCGATTTATTCCTTTAATTCCTTGGCTAATTAATGTATAATCCTATTATATGGTAAGACATTATTGCAATATTAAATCACATATTTCACATCAAGCTGTTGCTCTTTTGATTCTCTGCCTTTATTCTATTCATGTCTTTCTTTGCTTTGCTTTTGTCTTTTGTTTTTGTTATCTTTTTCTTTCTTTCTTTTTTTTTTGAGACAGGGTTTCTCTGTGTAGCTTTGGAGCCTGTCCTGGAACTCACTTTGTAGACCAGGCTGTCCCCAAACTCACAGAGATCCACCTGCATCAGCTTCCCTAGTGCTGGGATTAAAGGTGTGCCACCACCACTCAGCTCCTCATGTCTTTCTTGTACTACTTCTATCTGTCCTTTGGCAATCATTGTCTCATCACATGTTTACATTTCATAATCCTTGCTTAGCTTCTTTCCCCCATTTCTAGACTCTGCATGGACTCAATATTACCAAATATCTTTTGTGAGCTAAAGTCAAGCAGTTAAAAAATTAAAACAAATCTCTCTTGTGACTTTAAAATTCTATACCTTTGTCATAGCTATATACACACACGTATATCAATTTTGAGAACTTCATGCATCATATTTTTATTTTTCTCCTTATTTTCCTTTCAGTTCCTCCTTGGATCTACAATTTTTTGCCCTCATTGTTTTTTTTTTAATTATGCAACAAATTCCATTAGTACAGTATATAAACTACCAGGTGTTTGACTTCCCACTGGAGTATGTTGGACTTATCAGGGACCAGACCTTTGAAGAATTTAACATTCTCTCTCCCTAGAGTTATAATTACTATTATGTCATCAGATGTGGGTGGGATTTTTATGTTTACATCCCCCTTCCATGTTGGAATTTTGCTTGTCTTGAGCTTTATGGGTCTTTTCAGCACTGTAACAACTGCTATGATTTCAGAAGAGTTATTCTATTATGTCCACAAAAACACTGTGTCTTTGTAGTGTAGACACAAAGTGTCTCTGGCTCTTAAAATATTTCTGCCTCTCCTCCACAATTATCCTTGAGCCTGGGGAGGAAAGGAGGAACTTATAGATGCTACATTTAGGATGGAACACCACATAGTCTTATTCTCTGTACATAGACCAGTTGTGGGGGGTCTATATTAATCTTAATTTAATGCAAAGGAAGCTTCTCTGATGAGGTCTGAAGTGATGTAGTAGTCTATGGATGTAACAAATAATCCTAAGGAATCTTAGTAAGTGTCCCATTAGCAAAGTAAAAGTATTGAATTTTCTCATAAGGTTTATGATCTATCTGGGTATAGGTTCTTGGGCTCTATAACTGTGCTGAGTGTGAATCCCATATATTAGAGTGAGTCTTAAATTAAATAAGAAAGTGGTTTCTCACTCCCATATTTGCCACTATTGCTCCTGTGGGCATAATTGCTAAGTTGGTCATTATTTTAGTTTGCAGGGTTCACATCTGGATAAGACTGATGGCTAGTTTCCTTCTCTGCGAGCATGTACAGCACATTTCACAATATATAATTTAGTCAAGAAGGTTGATGCTCCAGAATCAGTACCAGCTTCATTTCTCCTTATTTTGTGACTCAAACATGTGGTGTCTTCAAAAAGATTTTACCATTAAGTTCTGGTAACCAAGTGTTATGGCACTAATGAAAAGTTTAATGTCAGTAATGAGGTATATCTACTGTATTTCCTGGCAAATTAAGTCATTTAGACACCCAAATAGACTTTTCTTATTTAAAATGAGCATGAAAAGATGTTTACCATGTACTTCACTGAAAAGAATATATAAGGCAACTTATAGCTAAAGTTGAATAAAAACACTTAGCAACAGTAGTTTCTATGCTGGGTCTATATCTACCTTATTACAATGACTGTATGCCCTTTAAAATTATTTTAATAATTAAAATGCCATTTTGAATAATTATGTGGATTGTAATTCATTATTTTCTTAATATAATTCTGTTTAAAGATTTTCATAATGCCATTATGTTTTCACTTAACATCTTTGTACCAAATTTTGAATTTTATTTAAAGTTACACATTGAATTGGAACATTTCAAAAAAATAACATCAAATTATCTGGGATGGTTATATGGTAAAGTTTTATTAAATTCCTGTCACCTGAAGAATTCTGTTGAGACAATCATTTCTTTGTGAGAAAATGGAAATTTATTTTAAAATGTGATTTACATAAGACAGAGGTATTTCATGAAATAGACTATTACTTTATAAAGTCAACAAATATTTATCAATTTATGACATTTAAAATATACAAAATATGTAAACATGCATATACATATGTCCACATATAACTATATATTTCTATAAATATAACTATAAATTTATTCATGTGACATGTAATAGGATATATTTTAGAATTTGCATGCTATCTAAGAGTTTCTGTTGCACTTGTTCAGCTTTCTTTATTTCAGGCAAATAGCTAAATAACATCTTAGTGAATGTGAAGTTTAAATTTTATGTAATAGTTAATAGTACATGTCTCATTCATTGTTCTATTGTGGTGAAGACACACTATGACCATAGCAACTCTCCTGTAATTGGGGCTCACTTATAGTTTCAGAGGTTTAGTCCATTTCCCTTATGACAGGGAGCATGGCAGCATACATAGTAGCTGATGGTTCTACATCAGGATCTGAAGGCAGGATGGAAAGAGAGACACTGGGCTTGGCTTGGATTTTTGATACCTCAAATCCCACCCCTTAGCGACACACTTCCTGCAACAAGCCATCGCCTATGCTGACATGACCATACCTCCTAATCTTTTCAAATTCTGCCACTCCCTAGTGACCAAATATTAAACTCTATGAGTCTATGGGGGGCCCATTCACAAACCATCATGTTCCATTCCTGGGCCTCAAAGGCTTGAAGCCATATCACAATACAAAATGCATTTTGTCCTATTTCAAAAGTCCCTATAGTCTATAATAGTCACAACACTGTATAAAAGTCCAACGTCTCTCCTGGGACTCATGGAAATATTTTAATTGTAACCCCTTGTAAAATCAAAATAAAATAGCAGATCACATACTTCCAACATTCAGTGGCACAAAATATACATTACCATTCCAAAAAGAAGGAAAGACAGGATACACTAGACCAAAGCATGACTGAAAATCATCAGGGCAAATTCCAAACTCTGCATCTTCATTTCTGATGTAAACACTTGAGGTTTCCAGCATATTTCTTTCTCTTGGACTGGATCCACTCCCTGCTTGTCTGTTATTCCATGACTCTGACATCTTCAACATCTCAGATTCACCAATGAAATCGAGGCCTAACCCACAACTCATTTCTTGTATCCTTACTCTGAAGTCAGAACCATATGGTTGGTCACTAGTAGTCACATGACACAGTCAATACCAAGCTGGGTTGAAATCTCCTCTGCCAATGCTATTAATCCAAAACTGTTCAATTTTACCTCTGGCAGATTTTTCAGACAAGGGGAAAAGCAGCCATATTTTTTTGCCAAAATATCATAAGAATTGTCTCTAGGCCACTTAGTAATGTTCTTTTCTTCTGACATGTCTTGAGCTGGGCCCCTTCAGTTCAAATAATTCTCAGTATTATCTTCCATATGTTCCAACTACTATTGTCCATTAGCCCCCATTAAAGCATTCAACTAATTTCCTAATCCCAAATCCCAAGTCCACATTCAATAAACAAGCAGCATGAGCAGGCTGTTCACTGCAATATGCTGTTTGCTGGTAGTGACTTTGTCTTTGTCAGTGTTATATTGCTGTGAAGAGACACTGTGTCCATGGCAACTCATACAAATGAAAATATAAATTGAGAGTATTAGTCCATTACCCTTATGAAGGGGACAATGGCAGCATGAAGACAGACCCTATAGCTTAGAGTTCGTTGTCTGGATAGGAGGAAAAGAGAGTCACTGGACCTGGCTTGGGCTTTAGAAACCTCAAAACTCACCCCCAGTGACATACTTCTTCCAACAAGGCCACACCTATGCCAACAAGGGCAAACCTATTCCTTTCAAATACTACCATTCCCTGGTGGTGAAATATTAAAATCTATGACTTTATGGGCATCATTGTCAAACAACCATAGCACATAATGTAAACTTTTCTCAAATATTTCACAATGCAAAACATTTTTCTAGTTTTTTCTTTGACTAAAATCAAAGAGTCAGCTTGCCATTGTCACTAAGCCATGGTGTATTGATCTTTTCTATGTATATAATTATTATAATAACACCTTATAAATGCTTTGCCTCATTATTATCTTTTGGAATGATAAAAAGCCTATGGGGATAAATGCCAAAAAGAAAATTGGAGCAATATTTGTAAAACTGAAGAAAGAGCTCATGGTATAGCCATGTTTTGGAGTACCTCCAAGTTTCTTACACATGGGGATCAATTAGCTTCATTCTTTTCCACTACAGGATGTTATGATATAGGCCAGGTCAGCCAATTCACAAGGGTTATTATTTCCATCAAGCCAAAAACAAATGAAAATTTTCCTGATTGTTATGTAAGTACTAATTTATTTTCCTGAGTCAATATCACAGTTCTATCACCACAGGGCTTGTCCTGCATACCCATCTTGCCTACTACATGCTGAATTTCTTGGTATATTTGATAACATTTCAAAAGCTAATTCATTTTTATTTCCTTTTTCTTCTCTCACCATTTTCATGGTAGAAATTATTGAGACTTCAAATGAACCTAGTTTACAGTTCTTTGTTGCAAAAGGCACGTCCCTGGCTTTTAGCCACTGTGACCCCAATTTGGAAATTTTCTATCCTAAAATCTGACCTCTTTCTGCCTTGCCCTTAAGCCGTGGACACACAAAAGCAAGTGACCCTTTCATCATACCTTAGCTACAGCCTCTTTTCAACAAATACTCAGGCAGTACCTTTGGAAAAATAATTCCTGGGGTTTGTTTATACAAAAATCTGTGAAATGTAATGCTTTTCTCTAGCAATTGAAGTATGTCTATAGTCAGAGTTAATATGTAAAATCTTGAAATATGTGACATTTACTTGTTAACCTGTGATTTTATTCTCTCAAGTGTTCTGTGGCTACTGCCAAATTCATTACCTAAGTAATATCCCTTTTCTATTAGAGTTTCTCAACATCACGGTGTATAAAGAAAGATTTATTTTTACTCCCACTGTTACTCTGGTTTCCCTGGATTCTTTATTCTTTTGTTGTTTCTTTGAGCTTGTGTCTTTGTGTTATGGATATTTTATATAGGTCATGTACTTCATAGGTTTTATCTCTGGCTGAGTTTATATGTCCCTTTCAAATGTCAAATAGACAGATTAACTCTTTACTAAAACATTTTGTGTTTTTCTGCTGATATATCTCTGCATATGTTTTCTAAATTATTACATGCAAATAAACACAAACATAATGTAATAATTTAGAAAACATATGCAGAGATAGAATGCTGATGTAGTAGTACTAAAAACAGAATTATATTTTGTCTTGGTTGTCAGAATCATTATCAGATGAACTGTTAGAAGACTTGAATTCAACTGTTTAATGTTTGTTAAGTTTCTGTGTTCTTCCATAAAAAGTTGGGGATCATAAGGATTATATTTGCCTCAAGACTGTTTATCTTAAATACTTATAAATGCACTTATTAGAACAGTGACTCATCTTAGAAGAAGATTGCTTATTCTCACTGCATTCCAGGGCTTGTCACCCTTAACTACCTGCACACATATTAATGAGGAATGCAGAAAGATTTTTTATGAAGTGCAAAAGGTGTGCATCACATATTACCTGTCAAACTAAAACAATGCACTTTACACATCTGATTTTGTGTTGTTTAGTTTTATGAAAGTTCGTGTCCTTTGTAGTTGCCATCTCATATATTGTGTATTACACAGCCCCTCAGGCCCACTTCATTGTTCCTTGGTTCTCATTTCTGTTTATTAGTTCTTTAAACTTAGGCTATCAGCAGCTGAGCTGTCAGCAATTCTACCTCTCTATATTTCACCAAGCACTTAGTATTTTCAAATGGATACTCCATGGTTTCACAGAACACTTCAAAGAATCTGAGAAATATATGAAAGGTATTAGGTCTAGAAAACTTATCTACTCTGTTTAAGAAACATTTGGTTTTGATATTATGTCAGGAAAAAGATGAATGTAACTTTCAAATGGGATGAAATTGAATATAATGTGTAGAAACAACTTGTAACAAATTTGGACATCATACATTTGTACATGGACATTTGAACGTGAATCCTGAACTTAAACTATGCAAAGCATGAATAATTTGTCCATTCTACTTATAGATAAGGTTATTTTTAAGCAAATCATGGTGAGTACACCCTGATAAACAGATCCTGTGTTGGTTGGTCTTCATTATCTGCCAGGGGCTAGCCCCAGCAGTTGACAAGTCCTGATATGATGTAAGGTGTCTGTGAGGGAAGTGAGTCAGGCATGATAGTCGGAAGAAACTTGCAGTCTGACTGACTAGCAACCAGGCTGCTTCTTTACTTATGCATATTCATAAGACAAAGACAGACTCATGATAGTTTTCAAAAGATAGAGAGTATATCATTTTGGTTTTGGACATATGTTTGATTTTCTATAACATCCAGGGTTGCAGGTTCAGTTACAACTAATAGGTACATATAGAACAAATTTTGCTTTTATCATAGTCCCATAACCATATTTTATAGAATCTATAGACTACTTTGGTTAGGGAAAGCATACATAATATATGACAACCTGTTTTCAAGATGACAGGGTTTGTGGTTTCAAAGATTTAGGTAAATAGAATATAACTGATCCAGTTTAGGTGAATTATCTTGCCTTGAATAGTATACTATCAGCCCTTAGAGTACAAAGAGTTATTCATTAATTAGCCTGTCATTGAGCTTTTAATTTTCTAGGGATATAACCTGCATATCTCCATATTTAGAATGTTACCCATTCAGCAAACTCAGCATAATGTAAGAGAAAGCCTCTGTTCTGTTGCCAAACTTCCTAGTTAAATGGAGCTCATCAATCTTCTTAAATTTGTATTGTTTCAGTTGTCTTGTTTGAGTTTGCTTAGGGACCATTGTACCAAGAAGATCCTGGAGTCATGGCCTTAGAAAGGAAGTTTCTAGTGTCATTATGCTGACCAGCCTCTTCAGAGCATAAAAGTATGTTTGTAAAATCAGGTTCAGGAATTTCCTAAAGAGACTCAGGTGTAATCTTATCAGGAAAAGACATTAAAGAAATTATAATTTCCAAAGCCCCAACCCCCAAGCATGGAACATGCAGAGACTGAAACCCAAAGCTATGGTGGAGTTATGTCAATCAGCTGATCAGCTGTGCTGGCTTCCTGACTCTCACTGTTTCTAGTGGATATGGCTGTGCCAATTATCAACGTGAAAGTGGTTAGAAGCATCATAAGAGCATACCTCAGGGTGTATTGTTGAGGGTGTTTCCAGAAAGCTTAGAGCAGGGAAGACCCATCCTGAATGTGGGTAGTGCCATCGCCATGGGTTGAAAACAGGCTGTAATAATCCATCTCAAGATTTCATTACCAACTTTTAATTGAAATAAATTATGTATTCCTTGAGTTACCTTTGTCAGACTTGTCACAGCAACACAAAATACAGAAAATTGGCATCAGTTATAAGATTGGTGCTATAATCAAACTGACCATGGGATTCACATATCTTTGTCACTGGTTTGAGGAAGGAATATGGAAGACTTTATAACTGTGAGTCCTAGAAGACATGTAATGTGTTAAGTAGAGCTTGATGCACTGTCCTGGTGAGATTTTTGGAATACCCATTTGCTTAGAGGAATGTAGACAAAAGAGTTATAGCTCTAGATGTTTCAGAGCAGATCAAGGACTCTATCAGGAACTGGGATGGGGATCATTGTAGTTAAATAATGGGAAAAAAATCTGCCTCCATTTTTCCAGTAGTCTGATGTCTTGAATGAGGTAGAATTCAAAAGGGAAACAACCAACAGACATATGTAGTTATGAACTTGTGAACCACAATGATGACTAGCATGACATGATAATGCTCACTGTGAAGTAGTGGCACACACACACATTGGTGGTAACAAATAGCTTTTTATTAGAACTTAAAACACACTCAACAAAAGGAAATTATGCCCAGTATTGGAAACTTAGGCAATTATTCAGTGTCAGTGAAATCATGGGCCTTGGGTGAGAAATTACAACCATCCATGTACTAAAACAACATAATCTCTAACAATTTTCTAAATATTTGTCCATATATATATATATATATATATATATATTATATATATATATTCCATCAACAAGGAAACTTCTCATTGTAACACATGGAGACCATTACAGAAAAACACAACCAATCAATAAGCAGAATTATAAAGCTCAGCCCCAATGGCTACATCTACAGATCCAGCTCATAGGGATGATGGCTCATTGTTAAAGAGGGGATGGAAAGACTGTAAGATCCAGAGAAAAGGGGAGTTTGCTCTGAGATTCCTTATCTTAGTAACATCAGAAGCTACACATATAATGTCTCACCAACAGGACTGTCCAAACATGAACTAAATAGGGATGACATCAACAGGCATACTTATGTGAACAGGAGGCCTCAACCCTACACACACACACACACACACACACACACACACACACACCAAACAAAACAACTATAGTCATCTAAGGAATTCTGAGGACAATGGGAGAAATAGCATTCGTGAGGAAAGAGCATACCAATTGGTTATCTATTAAAAAATGATCAGTCCTAAAAACATACACACTTAAAGCATTATACACACTCAGAAACAGTATTATCTATTTATGTGTATTGTTAAACATTTAATCATAATTAAAATGCTCATGGAAAGCTTTGTATATGTATCACATTTCTAATTTTATTGTGTTTCTCAGTTATTATACTTAGGAAAATTTGTTAATCTGAGGGTTCAACTATGCAAGCCCTGACTATGTCCACAGAGTGCCTGTTGAATATTAGATTCTTTTTACTATTCCAATTGAAGCTTTAAAATAGTTCAGTTACATTTGTACTAGACACTTCAAAATCAGCCAATTTCAAAGCAAGCCAAGGATTGTTAGAGAAATAATAAATAATGAAAACAATACCAAATACAACAATGGTTCTGACTAGTTTAGGAATATTATACTAAACCTTTTAGGTACATTAGCTTATTAGATTTTTCAAGTCTATTCATTTGACATTGTTTCAATTTGCAAAGGAAAAACTGAAGAAAGGGTATTAATGTGGTATAGATCACACAAAGGAAAGCAAAGGGCAAAATTGTCAATGTAGTTTTATGTTAATCCCTACTCAGACCAATTCAAAGCTACAGTCAATAATAGAAGGAAACAATTGGTGGTGCCATTTAAAGTGGCTCCAGGGGAAAAGGTGTACATGTTTCTGTATTGGAAAGGTAGAAAACTTTGAAAATGAGCATTTCTGTACACATACTTGTGATACAATTTCATGTTCAGAGCTGAGTGATTTTTGAAAGATGGAGTTTCATTTGTGGTTTCTAATGATATGCTTACATGGAATCTTTACTTTACGAACCTATAGTTCACTAGTTCACTGAAATGATAATGGATTCCTTGTTTGTGTTTGCTTTTATTAATAATGGACCACTAGAGATTTCCCATAAGTTAATATGTTTGAAATTTTCTAACAGGAAAATGATATTTTTTAACTTTTCAGCCCTAAGCAGATTGTTGCCTGGACGTGGCAGTAACTTCCCTGTTATTGGCACTGGCCCTGAGGCTGCTGTGTCTTATCCTTGCCTGCTATTTTCATCAGTAGCTCTTCTGCTTTGCTACAGTTCAAAATGAAGCTGTTGCCATTTCTGCAAGGAAACTCCACAGCAGAGACAGTGATAACTGTGGCCAAGAGGTTGGAGAATGGTAGGCTCAGGGAACATGCATGATTCTGGTTGATGAGAGTTGTGCCAGTCACAAGGACACCAGGGCAGCTGTAGACATTGAAATCAGTGGTAAGAAAAATGGAAGCCATCTTCCATTTCACAGGAAGAGCTGTTGAATTTATTCAATAAACTAAATGACAATGAAAATATAGACAGCCCCCTAGTTCAGCTGCTACTCTCAACGCCCATTGATGAAAGATGTGCAACTCTGTTTCTCAGGATAAGACTATTTCTCAGGATAAAGACTTTCCTGTCATTAATGGGGGTGGTGTTCCTGAACCATTCAGTAGTCTATGTTATCAGCTACTCCATGTGATATATAGGAGTTACTTAAGCTAACTGGCATTTCAACCTTAGGGATTAATATGAATGTAACCAGACCTGTCAAAAAACATCGAATGCTGCACAAAGATGGGGCACACAAACATCCAGGAGTTGATACACCGATATGGTATCAATCTCAAAGGTTCCCAAAAAGCAACTGGAGAAGCACATGACCCTTGAGCTGTATTTACCATCAGCATTACAAAACTCATCACAACAGATGTGATCAAGGAAGTAGTAGTTACAGTCATCAATGAAGTATGAAAAGAATCAAGATCCTGCACTATGAAGCCCAAAATGGTTGGTGATATGGATTTTAAAGGAGTCAGGAAAAAAGAAAGCTGACTACATCACAGAAGTCATGGGATATTGGTCTCAGGTCAATTCAAGAACAATAAGAAAGATGAGTACACCATTATTCTTGCAAAGTACTAATGCCCAAGGAGTTGAAAATGGAAAATATTGAAGTTGGAGGCATACAGAGTTACCACTAACAATATAAAAAGCCAGTAAAGAAGTAACATGGACCAAGAAAATATCTATGGTCATCGTCGCTGCTCAGAGTCATCTGACACAAGCAACCTGTGCACTGACTGGTTTCGGCGGCAGAGGAATCCAAACACCAAACAGCCAGAGGCAGCCCGGCCTCCATCCACCGGTCCAGGTAGGCAAGGAGCTGTCTTTGGTTCTGGTTCATCATCGCTGCTCAGAGTCATCTGAGGCAAGCAACCTGCCTGCTGGACCGTGTTCAGCAGCAGCAGGTTCTGAACACCGAACACCCAGAGGCAGCCCAGCCTCCATCCACCTGCCCAGGTAAGCCAGGGGCTGTTTCTGGCTCCTGTTCATCGTTGCTGCTCAGAGTCATCTGAAGCAAGCGACCTGTGTGCCGGACGGGGTTCGCCAGCAGAATCCGACACCCCGAGGCCTGGTGACAGCTCTGCCTCCAACTGCCAGTCTGGCGGAACCCAGCACCCCCAAACACTGCCAACATCTGGGTAATAGTGAAGAGTACCAACATCAGAGTATTGGATCTGTTTGCATCTACCAGAAGGGAACCTTGGTTCCACACCCACCAGGAGAACAAGAAACTCTTGCTACACCTACCAGAAGAAAGGATAAGAACAAAGTAAAAAAAGCACATCCAACAACAGAAAATCCAATATGACAACCACTGGAGACTAGGAACATACACCAGTAAGACCTGAACATCACGATGCAGATGAACCAGAAGAGAATGACCTTAAAAACATCTTCATGAAAATGATAGAGGACCTCAAAGAGGAAATCCCTTAAAGAAATTGAAGACAAAACAAACCCCAAAATACAAGATATCAACAAATCTCTCAAGGAAACAGTCCAAGACCTAAAAACTGAAATACAGACAATAAAGAAAGCACAATCTGAGGGAATGCTGGAAATAGAAAAGCTGAGTAAATGATCAGGAACTACAGATGTAAGCATAACCAACAGAATACAAGAGATGGAAGAGAGAATCTCAGGAGTTGAAGACACACTAGCAGAAATAGATTAATCAACCAAAGAAAATCTTAAGGCCAACAAATCCCTATCACAAAATATCCAGGAAATATGGGATACCATGAAGAGACCAAACCTAAGAATAATAGGTATAGAAGAAGGTGAAGAAATCCAACTCAAAGGCACAGAAAACATATTCAACAAAATCATAGAAGAAAACGTTCCCAACCTAAAGAAATACATACCAACAAAAATACAAGAAGCCTACAGAACACCAGATAGAACCAAAAAAAAAAAGATCACGTCACCACATAATAATCAAAAAACCAAACATACACAGCAAAGAGAAAATATTAACACCAGCAAAGGAAAAAGGTCAAGTAACCTAAAAAGGCAAACCTATCAGAATCACACCTAACTTTTCCTTGGAAACACTGAAAGCCAGAAGGTCCTGGATAGATATGTTACCTACACTAAGAGACCATGGATGCCAGCCCAGACTACTATATCCAGCAAAGCTTTCAATCAATATGGAGAAAACAATATATTCCATGAAAAAAACCAGATTCAAACAATACATATCCACCAATCCAGCCCTATAGAAACTACTGTAAGGAAAACTGCAACCCAGGGAAGTTAACTACAACTAGAAAAACATAGGCAATAAATAATCCCAACTTATCAACAGTCAAAAGAAAAAAGGGATGGAATAACACACATAATCTCTTCACCATCACCAAATATAAAACAAACAAGAATGAACAATAATCAATGGTCATTAATATCCATCAACATTAATGGTCTTAACTCCCCTATAAAAAGACACAGATTAGCAGAATGGATATGAAGACAGAATCCTTCCTTCTGCTGCATACAAGAAACTCACCTCAACCTCTAAGACAGACGGTACCTAAGAATTAAAGGTTGGGGAAAGATCTTCCAATCAAATGGTCCCAAGAAACAAGCTGGGGTAGAAATCCTAATATCCAATAAATTGGACTTTAAACTAAAATCAGTCAAAAGAGATGAAGAAGGTCATTTCCTACTCATCACAGGAGAAATCCAACAGGATGAAGTCTCAATTCTGAACATTTATGCCCCAAATATAAAGGCATCCACATTTGCAAAAGAAACATTATTAAAACTCCAATCACACATAAAACCGCACACACTTATAGTGGAAGATTTCAACACCCCACTGTCAACACTGGACAGGAACACTAGACAGAAACTTAACAAAGAAACAAAAGAACTAATAGAAGTTATGGCGCAATAGGCCTTAACAGATATCTATAGAACATTCCACCCAAATACAAAATAATTTACATTCTTCTTAGTGCCACATGGAACCTTCTCTAAAATCAACCACATACTTGGTAACATAGCAAACCTCAACAAGTACAAAAAAATTGAAATGACCCCGTATGTCTTATCAGACCACCATGCTTTAAAATTAGAATGCAACAACAATATGAACTACATAAAACCTACAAACTCATGGAAATTAAGTAACATCCAATTGCACAATTCATGGGTCCAGGAAGAAATAAAAAAGAAATTAAAGATTTCATAGAATTTAATGAGAATGCAGACACAACATATCCTAAATTATGGTATACTCTGAAAGCAGTGCTAAGAGGAAATTTTGTAGTGTTAAATGCCCACATAGGGGTAGGTTGGAGGTGGGGGAGAAGAAATGGGGGTAAGAGGAGGGAGAGGGAGAGGGAGAGGGAGAGGGGAATTACATGTGAAACAAGCCTGTTCCCTAACTTGAATTAATAATAATAAAAAGAGAAAAAAAAACCACATAAAGAAACAGGAGAATAATCACTAGAGAATTAACAGCACAACTGAAAACTTTAGAAAACAAAGAGGCCAATACACCTCAGAGGAGCAGACACCAGGAAATAATCAAATTGAGGGCTGAAATCAATAAAATGGAAACTAGGAGAACAATACAAAGAATCAATATAACAAAAAGTTGGTTCTTCCAGAAAATCAACCAGATAGACAAACCTTTATCCAAACTTACCAAACAACAAACAGTGAACATGCTAATTAGTAAAATCTGGAATGAAAAGGGGGTCATAACAACAGACACAGAGGAAATCCAGAGAATCATCAGGTCGTACTTTGAAAACCTATATTCCTCAAAATTTGAAAATCTAAAGGAAATGGACAATTTTCTGGGCAGATTTCACTTACCAAAATTAAATCAAGAACAGATAAGCAACTTAAATAGACCTATAACCTCTAATGAACTTGAAGAAGTCATTAATAGTCTCTCAACCTAAAAAAGCCCAGGGCCAGATGACTTCAGTGCAGAATTCTACCAGAAATTTAAAGTACAGATAATACCAATTCTCCCCAAAGTATTCCACAAATAGACACAGAAGGGTCATTACCGACCTCTTTTTATGAGGCCATAATAAACTTGATACCCAAGCCACAAAAAGACACAACTAAGAAAGAGAACTACAGACCAATATCCCTCATGAATATTGATGCAAAAATTCTCAATAAAATACTGGAAAATCGAATCCAAGAACACATCAGAGAAATCATCCATCCTGATCAAGTAGGCTTCATCCCAGGGATTCAAGGATGGTTCAACATACGAAAATCCATCAATGTCATCCACCATATAAAAAGACTGAGGAAAAAAAATCACATGATCCTCTCACTAGATGCTGAAAAAGCCTTTGATAAAATCCAACACCCTCTCAGGATAAAAGTCCTGGAGAAATGAGGGATAACAGGAACATACCTCAACATAATAAAAGCAATATACAGCAAGCCAAGAGCCAACATCAAATTAAATGGAGAGAAACTCAATGCAAGCCCTCTAAAATCAGGAACAAGATTAGGATGTCCACTCTCTCCATACCTCTACAATATTGTCCTGTAAGTTCTTGCTAGAGCAATAAGACAGCAAAAGGAGATCAAGGGAATACAAATCAGAAAGGAAGAAGTCAGACTCTCACTATTTGCAAATGATATGATAGTTTACATAAGTGACCATAAAAACTCAACCAGGGAATTCCTACAGCTGATAAACACTTTCAGCAAAGTGGCAGGATACAAGATTAACTCAAAAAAATCTGTAGTCCTACTATATACGGATGACACATTGATGGAGAAAGAAATAAGAGAAGCATCAGCCTTTACAATTGCCACAAACAATATAAAATACCTTGGAGTAACACTAACCAAAAAAGGGAAAGACCTGTACTGTAAGAATTTTGAGTCTCTAAAGAAAAAAATTAAAGAAGATACCAGAAAATGGAAAGATCTCCCATGCTGTTGGATAGGCAAGATCAACATAGTAAAAATGGCAATCTTGCCAAAAGTAATCTACAGAGTCAATGGAATCCCCATCAAAATCCCAACACAATTCTTTACTGACATTGAAAGAACAACTCTCAACTTTATATGGAGAAACAAAATGAACCAGGATAGCCAAAATAACCCTGTACAATAGAGGAACTTCAGGAGTTTCACCATCCCTAATTTTAAGCTCTATTACAGAGCTATAGTCCTGAAAACAGCTTGGTCTTGGCACAAAAATAGACAGGTAGACCAATGGAATAGAGTTGAAAACCTTGATATTAACTCACACACCTACGACCACCTGATTTTTGACAAACAATCCAAATATATATGTTGGAACAAAGAGAACATCTTCAACAATGGTGCTGGCATAACTGGATGCAAACATATAGAAGACCACAGATAAACGCAAGTCTTTCACACTGCACAAAACTTAATTGAAAATGGGTCAAAACCCTCAACATAAACCCAGTCACACTGAATCTACTAGAAGATAAAGTGGGAAATACCCTTGAATTAATCGGTACAGGAGACTGCTTCCTGAACATAACACCAGTAGCACAGACACTGAGATCAACAATTGATAAATGGGACCTCCTGAAACTGAGAAGCTTCTGTAAGGCAAAGGACATAGTCAGCAAGACAAAATGACAGCCCACAGACTGGGAAAAGATTTTCACCAACCCCACATCTGACAGAGGGCTGATCTCCAAAATATACAAAGAACTCAAGAAACTATACTCCAAAACACCAAACAATCCAATTAAAAAATGAGGTACAGAACTAAATAGACAATTCTCAATAGAGGAATCTAAAATGGCTGAAAGACACATAAGAAAGTGCTCAATATCCTTAGCCATCAGGGAAATGCAAATCAAAACAAGTCTGTGATACCATTTTACACCTGTCAGAATGGCTAAAATCAAAAACACCAATGACAGTTTATGCTAGAGAGGATGCAGAGAAAGGGGAACACTCCTCCACTGTTGGTGGGAGTGCTAACTTGTAAAGACACTTTGGAAATCAGTATGGTGACTCCTCAAGAAAATGGGAATGAGTCTACCACAAGATCCAGCAATTCCACTCCTAGGCATATACCCAAAAGAAGCACATTCATATAACAAAGACATAAGTTCAATCATGTTCATAGCACCATTACAATGGCCAGAAAATGGAAGCAGCCTAGATGCCCCTCAACTGAAGAATGGATAGAAAAATGTGGTACATTTACACAATGGCATACTACTCAGCAGAAAAACAAAACAAAACAATGGAATCATGAAATTTGCAGGAAAATGGATGGAACTCAAAGAAACCATTCTGAGCAAGGTAACCCAATTACAAAAAGACAAACATGATATGTACTCACTCATTTGTGGACCTGCTTTATGGTATATAGTAGTGACTGTGCTTTATCAGAGCTGTTTTTAATGATGTTGCTCAGAATGGTTTCCTTCCAGATGAGGATTGAGAAGCTAATTTAAGAAAAAAATGGTGCCAGATACCACATGAGTAACAGAACTGTGCTGTTTTTCTGGGATTTTGTGTTTTACTTTTTTTTTAATGGAGTGTGCTGGATGTCTCTACAATTTTGTTCAAATGACTGAAGAACCTTGAAAAGCTGTTGCTGCTATTGATGCATAACATAATGCCATTATTGGTATATGGCATTTTACCTTGTTGAGTTGGCATTGTAGAAAAATTAACAGCCATATTGGTCTAGAAATGTTGAACTTAATTTTTTTTCATTTGTACAGGGGTAACACACTGTATTAAATATGTAAGTTCTTAAAAAAAAGAAGGGATTTTGAGATCCTATCCTATGTGAATGGATGTGCTTTTGGCCTGGACACATGGGGAAGGGCCTAGGCCTGGCCCAGGATGATGTGGTAGACTTTGGGGAGCCCCTTTTGAGGGCCTTACCCTGCTTGGGGAGTGGAGGGAGGGATGGCTAGGGGCAGGTGGGAGGTTGGAGGGGAGGGGAGGGAGAGGGAGAAGTGATTGACATGTGAAACAAGCTTGTTCCTAATTTGAACTAATAAAAGAATAAAAAAAGAAAATATGTAATCAAAAATTATATTTTATAATTTATTTCTCTTCCATGCATTGCATCCAATATGCAGTTTCCCCTCCCTCCACTGCTCACAGTTCCTCCCGTCCACCTCCCCTCTCCTGGCCATCCACTATCCATTACTATATTGACTCTATTGAAGTGGTTGAAAAGGATATATTGAGCTTATTGAAAGCTTGAACATTTGGAAGTCTCTCTCTCTCTCTCTCTCTCTCTCTCTCTCTCTCTCTCTCTGTGTGTGTGTGTGTGTGTGTGTGTGTGTGTGTGTGTGTGTGTGTGTGTGCCTGTGCATGCATGGTTCTACAAAAAGTCACCAGGGAATGCACCATTGCCCTCTCATTGACCTGCTGATATATAGGAGATGTCATACTAAGAATGGATGCTAAACTTTATTAAATTTTGCCTTTTCTAGAACTTGTTTTCCATCTACTAATCCAAAAATATTTGATGCCCATTTTATATTCCAATCATTTTGGGTTCAGCTTTTCACACCAAAGGAAATCAATGTTACTAGAGAAAGTAGGGATAGGGAGAAAAGGAAAAAAAATTGATGGTGATCTATTGGGGAATTATATTCTCTCACTCCAAAGACTATTGAGTGGTTTCCATATTTCTCTTGAAGAAAACTGACTTGATAGAGTCTGGAAAAGTAAAACCTTGTGTTACTGGCTGTCTCCTTGTGGCCAAATCACTGGGGGAAATGGTTAAGTTTGCTTCACTTCATGTTGTCCTCTGATCTGCTACCCTTCTGCGCACTCTCCATGTTTTAGTTTGCTGTGGCTGAAAGCTTATTTTACAAGTTATTTGTGTGTGTCATGTTCAAATTTTATGACACCCTGAATACCTTCAACTTTTGGATTATTATAGTATGTATAGAAATATAAGAATAAAGCAAATTCACAGTCTGCTAAGGATTCATGTTTAATGTTGCTTTCTGCTGGAACAATAAATTCCCTTTCTCCCCCATTTAGTGACATGTGAAGGGATGTGACAACAGACTGCTTAGTGAATATTTTTTCTTCATTTTTTTCAAATTCCTGTGAATTACTTTTGATTCACTTTCATTATTTTCAAATAATAACAGCACAACATAGCCATATATTACAACTATATATCTTCTATAACTGCTTTTGTTTTGGTTATCTATTCAAAGCATTTTAATAATATGAAGAGGAAACAACAAGTAGATAACCTGTTCAGTAACCTATTCAAGTATTTTTCTTGAAATTAAATTTCTAAAAATAGATTGTCATAATTATTTTTTGAATTGCTAGATACTGAATCTAGAGCATCATTCATGAATGGAAAGTTTTCTCCTACTGAGTTACATTTTTATGTGCTTGGAAAATGATTAGTTTTGAAGAAATGTGTTCTCAAAATGCCTGAATGCTTCTGAAAATTTATGGTATATTGGATAGTTACCTACACTTATATATCTGTTGCAGAAAAGAGGAAAATTTTGTGAGTGAAGTGGAAAATGTAAACAAAGAGTCATGTACGATACAATGCATCTAGGAAGTCATTTGTATGACTCTAATTAAACTCATTGTAATCCAAAGCATTTTGTGATTAATTTTAATATATATATGATAAATGCTTGGCTGCCTTTATTGTAATGCAGAATTCATGAAATAGATTATTAATAATCTGTTTCTTCTTTTCCTCTTTGACAAGCTTAACAATGTCCATGTTTCCAGAAAGATTATAAAAACATGAGAGTAATGAAACATGGGAAAATTCTGGTATACTTTTAAGAAAAATAGGTCTCAAATTGGAGCCTGGGGGAAGGGAGAGGAAGGAGAGTCTTCATTCAGTTGCTGTTTGAAGCAGAAACAAACACCCATAGCTAAGCACTGCACCATACTACTGGAATTCTAGTTGTGGGGAGGGAGAAGGGTTGAGCAAAGGAGCCAAGACAGGGATGGAAAGACATGCAAAGAAAGTGGACCTGACCTACTGATAGAATGGAGACCTTAGTCATAAAGCTGGGGAAACAGCATTGGACCAAACCAAACCCTCTGAAAGGGGTACCAGCTAGAAGCCCAAGACAGTCTATGGCTCCTGTGAAATCCTGGAGGACAAATGGACTTTGGGAGCCCATTCCCTAAGGAGGGATACTATTGCAGCCCTGATACTTCAAGGAGACACTCCCCCAAACAATATGACAGACTTTGAAGGTCCTTGGTAGAGGGCCTCACTATCTCTGGAGAGGAGTTGGGGGGTGGGTTGGGTGGGGAACATGGGAGGAGGGGAGGGTGAGGGAATGAGGGGGATGGATATGTAAATAAGAGAAATTAAAAATAATGAAAATTAAAAAAAGAAAGAAAATTAGGTCTCTTAATGATAATTAAATATACCATTTTCTTTCCTAGTTTGTTTTTAATTTTATTAGAGTCAAATATTTCTAATAGCAAACTTAACATTATGAAAATTAATTAGATACTATAATTCATATTAAATTCAAAATCTGGTATGTTTTTAATATATAATCATAACAGGCACCAATATTTTTTTGTTCCTAGAGAATAGATCCCTCTTCTGTACCTGGTTGATAGCTCCACCATGGTACCATCATTGAAATGAATATGCTGCATGGTTTGGTTAGCATCTTAGGTAAAATATGCAGATGCTCAGGGCTGAGACTCTATTTCATGGTATAAATTTTTGTGCATTTAATTGTTGGTTCTACTCCCACTCCTCAGAAATTCTTTAGACCTCTGTTTCTAAAGAGCATAAACCATTGAAGAAGAGAAAATGGAAGGTTTTGTGCTTAATGGTGTCTGGTAACTACTTTTTAAATGCGGTGAACTCCCTGCCTCACTGAGTTAAATTAGAGAAAGAGAAAGGAATCCTGGATGTGTGGCTTTGCTTTGTCTGGCCTGTCACTCATGCCACTGAACAGTGGAAGTTATATTGTTGAATTTATACTAAAATTATCTTGGAGAAATGTAGTCATTGATCTTGTTATGTTAGAGAGAAAAATTCTGAAACTTACAATGGGTAAAA
Organism: Cricetulus griseus; assembly: GCF_003668045.3. Taxonomy (NCBI): domain Eukaryota; kingdom Metazoa; phylum Chordata; class Mammalia; order Rodentia; family Cricetidae; genus Cricetulus; species Cricetulus griseus. The sequence continues at coordinate 166,773,478 of NW_023276806.1, forward strand.
CATCTTATGTTATTGTGTTGCTTGAATATCTGGAGTCAATGTTCTGTCTTATTTGTTTTCTTGGTTATATTATTCATGTCTTATAAGAGTGCTGTGCTTTGCTTGAAAGCAAAGTTTATTTCTCTTTCTCTAGTAGGTCTTTAAATGTCACCTTGGTTGATAATTATACTTTGGCTAGCAATTATTGATACTTACAAGTTTCTTCACTACAATTGATTTCTAGAATTTTATAGATTAGAATTTATTGGTACATAAATGGCAGTAAACATTCATTTAAATTGATGGCCTTTTTTTCTCATGAGCCTCTGGGTAATGTTCATTAATATTCTTTTTTTTTTTTTTTGGTTTTTCAAGACAGGGTTTCTCTGTATTGCTTTAGAGCCTATCCTGGAAATGGTTCCATAGACCTGACTGGCCTCGAACTCACAGAGATCTTCCTGCCTCTGCCTCCCAAGTGCTGAAATTAAAGGCATGCACCACCAATTCACCTGGAGTGAATATTCTTGTATAGCGAAAACTCAAGTGATCCATATTAAATGCACCCATGTGAGTGAAGTCGGTTGGTGTAGACTGGAGACTGCTTCATCATGAATACCTTATGCAGGCAGAACAGTGGTTATTCATATTAAAATACATTTTTATGTAAGCTAACCATGAGGTATTTCATTGTATTTGCAATGATCAAGGAAATGCTGTGCAAGAAATAGCATGTATTCACTTATAAGTGGGAATTAGCCATAAAGTAAATGATAAACAGAGTGGCTAGGTAAAGGAGAGGGCTTAGGGGGACACATGTATCTCCCTGTGAAGGGGAAATAGTATAGGTTTTGCCAGTGGATTTGTGTCAGGTAGGGATGGGAGCAGGAGTTATCAGTTCAGAGAGGGGAATGATGGGATGAAAGGGGCGAGTGAGCTTGTGCAACACACAGAAACAGCTGACCTGAACATCAGGGAACTCTTGGTCCCCAGATTGATAGCTGAGATACCAGCATGGGACTGATCTGCACCCCAGGAACATGGGTTTCAATGAGGAAACCTTGGAAATCTACAGGACCTCCTGTAGTAGTTCAGTACTTATCCCTAACATAGGTGTGGACTTTGGGAGCCCAATCCACATAGAGGGATATTCTCTGAGCCAAGACACACAGGGGTAGGCCTAGGCCCTATCCCAAAGGATAAGATAGACTCTTATGACCCCCTATGGAAGACTTCACCCTCCCTGGGGAGCAGAAAGAATATGTGATAGGAAGGGTCTTAGTTGGGGGGACGAGGGGAGGGAGTGGGAACTGGGATTGACACATAAAACAATCTTGTTTCTAATTCAAATAAAAAAAATTAAAAAAAGAAAGAAGCAAGTGAGGCAAAAGAAGGCTAGAATTAATGGCTATTGGGTGGTGGTTTAGAAACTTCCTGATGTCTATGAGGGTCATTCTAGTGTGAACTCCTAGTAAAAGGGGTCTGGAGTCAGAACTGGCTATCTCTTGTAGCCAGTCAAGATTCCAGTAGCAGAACTGGGTTGCATTCTGTTAAGTTTTTGGCAGAGGATGTCTTGTGGAGATGCAGAGACTCACAGCCAGATATTTTGTGGAGCGTCTACGTGGAGTTAGGGAATCCCACTGAAGAGGAGGCAGAAAGATTTTAAGAGTCTGTGGGGATGGTGGACACCAGGAGTTCACAGTGCAATGAATCAACTAAACAGTGTGAATATGGTCTCACAAAGACTGAAACAGTAAGCATGGATGCTGCAGGGGTCTGCACCAGACTGTTAGCTTCATGTGTTTTTAGTGACTCCTAATTGTTGGAGCATGAGGACCTTTGACTTCTTTCCCTGCTCTTGGGACATTTTTACTCCTGTTGTATTGCATTATCCAGTCTATTTTGTGTTGCTGTGTTTGGCTGTTGTGTCCTAGAGGCCTGATCTTTTCTGAAAGGAGACTGAGCAGCAGTGGTTCTGGGGAAGAGAGGTGATGAGGTGATCGGGGAGGAGTGGAGGGAGAAGAAGTTGTGGTTGGGATGTATTGTATGAAAAAAAATCCATTTTCAATAAAGAATAATAAAAGGTTACCTACTTCATGTAAATATGTTATGTGCGATAGCTTCCTCTTGAATATGAAAGGAACTGTGAAGATCATGAATTTGACTTCCATAGCTATGCTCTTACATAACTAACCCAAGAGCCTTGGAGTAGTGATTAAGGTGCCAGTGATTAATTTGACCTAAAATTAAGTTTAGGCTGGGTAAATATGATTAAATTAGTTGTACCCTTAAAACGTACTGGAGTTTTCCTGAAAGAAATACAAAGCAAGAGTGAGATTCCCCTGGTGATCTGAATAATTTATCATAATTTGAAAGCCATTGTTCAGATATATGGTCATCTTGGAAGTGACCATTGTCACTCTAAACAAGAAAACCAAGACCTTATCTATAAGAATTGAATTACAACATTACAAGAGCCTGGAGGCTCACCATGGAGCATTAATAAAAGCACAAAACACTGGATGTCAGGCAGCATTTCTCAACCCAGACTCCTGACCCATAGAAAATATGTTAAAACAAATGTTTTATTTTAAAACACTAATATTGTGATACTATAATTTATGTAGAAACAGAAAATTAATACAGAACAATTTAGATGCAATTTTTGTTTATTTTCTCATTTCCTAGATTTTCAACATACTTGCTTCATAGACTAATACATTATTTAAAATCCTTCCACCATCATAGGGAGAATCGATTAGAATTACCATGCATAGTCAGGTTCTCAGAAGGAGAATGAAACATCAATTATTTGTCAAATCTTTGTTAAGGGATTTTAAACTTGTATTTTTTAAATGAAAGTTAAATGGAATAATATAAACGTGGAATTAATGTGTTGTCAACTATTATAGATGAGTGGAGACATTTACTATATAGATTAACCAATATTCAGATAAATGATATATTAGGAATGTCTTCATGATCATACTTAGTAGCACAAACAGCAAAATTAAGGCCACGTGAACATTCTTTGTACAAGTCATGCGCAAACTTATTACAGATATCAACCACCTCCCAGCATTTGGCACTGTATAAGACTTTTTTACTTTATTTCTTTACTGTCTCTACACATTGCCATTTCCTGTCAATATTGGTCTAACATCCAAATACTTTCCAAAATAGTACCCTGTATACTTATTTTCAATCCATCTGACTTTTCTGTCATTATGGTACAAAATCACTACCAAGGGCAACTTGGGGAGGAAAGGCTTTATTCCATCCTAGAACTCTCAGGCCACACATTACTGAGGAAAGTCAGGAACTCATGTCAGGAATCTAGAGACAGGGACTGAAGCATAAGCCATGAAGGGATGCTGCTAACTAGTGTGCTGTCCATGGCTTGCTCCACCTGTTTTCTTGTACAACCCAGAACCAACTACTCAGAGGCAGCATCAGCTGCAGGTAGCTCAGCAATTGTATTTACTCCATGGTTTTAACAGGTCAATTCTTTCTATGCTTTTTAGTAACTTAAGACTGAATAAATAGAATCCACTTCATCTTTTTTCTTTACAGCCTTAAAAAAAAGACCATTGTATTCCTCATTAGGTTCAAAAAAAAGAGTTTAAAATGTTAGGAGAAAATATCAAACATTTTTTTTTATTTTTCTGATGATTGGCTTAGTATGTATGGATCCCATCATAGCTGTGATGTTTCAAAACTCATTTCCTATAATCATTTCCATCAGACCTTAATGGTTCTCTCTTGTGTTGAATATTTTAAAAATTAAACCTGTACTGCTTGAGACAAGCCCATCTAAGACTTAATTGATTCTGCTATGGAATTAGAGGTTCATATGTGTAAAAGGAGTTATTAATTGGTCTAGATAATAAAAGGCTGGTGTCAGATATAGAGGGAATTGCTGAGAGATCAGAGAGAAGAACCAAGCCACAGCTCACCTCACCTCCTAAGCATCTGAGCAGAGAAGCTATTTCCTATTTCTCACTGCTTATATCCTATTTCTGCCCAGCTAAATCACTTTCTAACTGTCTGTACAGACCTCCAGACCACTATGGTTATCTGGTGGCAAGCACCATTCTCTGACCCCCAGACAGGCTTAATTTGTGCAAAAAAGATATCACCATATCATTGATTCTGAATGTATGTTTAGATCTGTAGTCTCAGTATTACTGATGGCCTTTGTCAGAATTGAAATATCATAGTTTCATCAAAACTTAGAAAATAAGTTCAGGAGGAAGATCTCAATGTGTTTTACAACTAACAAGTTCTCAAGGTAGATGAGAAGTACTTTTCACTCTTTAAGTTATCATAACACCAATGTGACCCTTCCTTCCACAATTCAATGAAGTGTGGAATAAATTAAATCGGTAAATTGGGGGACACAGTTTGCACATGTTCAGAGCTGACACTGAATATAAGGAAACATGATTATTAAATTAAGTCTTCTCCAAGATACCTTGTTGCCAGACAGGCTAGCCCCAGACCTTGTAGGAAAGAGAGTAAACCAAAAAGTAAATTTGTTATGTCCTTAGGAACAGCTAGAGGGAGAAACTCTTTCTAAAAGGGATTGCTTTTTTTGTTCCATGGTATAAAATTGCCCATAGTGGTAATGAGAAGCTAGAAGCTCGTCAGTGGAGAAATAACTCCCACCAGGAAGTTTCTCAATCAGGGTATCACATATGGCTTGTTGGAGCAGGCCTTCCCCATTCCACTTCTGTAAGGTGTTATAAGTCCCTAGTTTGATGATACAAATTTTTGTTTTCTCACTCAGGCTACTCTAGTTGTCCATGCTGAATCACATACACATGCAACTTGATGACATTTTATCTACCTACAATTTCTATCTTCTACTTGCTACTTTGCTTTCTATCTTAAAAAAAAACCCACTCATTTAAAAATGTCATAAATAGTTAGCTTAGCTAATTTTCTACACAGAACACCAATCATATGGGTTTTATTTTGTGCTCCTTGAGAAAAAGCCAGGTTTGGGTATTAAATTTTAAAATCATTAAATTCTTCAATTTTAACACTAGTGTTCTTTCTTTTTTTAATCCATCTCCATGAAGATACAAGTCACCCAAATCTTATTTCAGTGTGCTTGGCTCTAGGAAAAGAAAATCTCAGGAGGTGGGTTTTCATTTGGCTATGAAAAGAGGCATTCAACAAGTTGAAAATAAATAGAATTTGCATTTTACATGCTGTTGCAAACCTATTGATATTGCCATCGTAAATAGGACATAAAAAAGAAAAGGGATTTAGCTCTCGATTTAAACAGAACTAAAATGGAATTCTGACTGTAGGGCTTAAAATTGTGTAACATTCTATAAGATACTGGCTCATCCTTTTTCTTTATATGCTATGAAGTAGAAATACTGGCAGTCGGGGATTAAGACAACATGAGTGGAATAACCTGGCAAGTAACAGGTGCTCAATAAACAGTAGATTTGTTCTGTTTCCCAGTCTCTACAATCAGGAATTTGGTGCCAGACAACTTCATTTTCCAAAACCATTTTCTGTCTGAGCCAGTTGGGCCATGCTCATAGCCCATATGTTCCAGTCAGATAAACTCTCAGCTACTAGTAGAAGATTGTAGCAATGAGAAATCATCTTTTCATTCATCCTGTGGCTTTTGACAACTTCCAGTTTTATTTTGTCTATGGTGGGTGGCGAGCAATTTACCTCGGTGGAGCATTCTGCTCATCAATATAACATAAAACAATAACAACTATCTGATACTGAAATTTTAATCTGAGTCAGGAGGTCCTATATGTCAAAGTCAAATTTTGACATAAGTGAAATTTTAGTATCCCTATTTAATAGAAGAAGACATTGAATCAAAGGGGAGGATGTTTGGTTCAATGTCAAAGAAACTATAAAATGGCAGAACTGGTCTAGGAATAAAATAAACAAATGAAATTGAAATTCTAAATTTATGTGGTAAAACAAGCTTGTAATCTCAGTGTGGGGGAATCAAGGTGAAGTCTATTGGTAGTTTGAAGCTAGGCTGGGATATATAGAAAAATACATAACAACAAATCAGAGGGTGTGGTGATATCTTGTGTGAACAAATAAAGTGTGTCCGAAGATCAGTGGGTGGGCCTTGCCACTATCTAACCATAGAGGTCTGGAGGTCTATACAGACAGACAGGAAGTGAGATGGAAGGACAGAGAAAGGAATATAGGAGGGAGGAAGCAGGAATTTGGTCTGTTTTCTACTAGCGAAGCTGGGGAGGTAAAGGTTGCTTTGACTTGCTTTTTCTTCTCTTTGAACTCTCAGCAGTTTCCCTTATGTCTGACACCAAGCTTTTATTATTAAGACCTATTAGAACTTCTAGTGCATAATGGTGGGGATGGAAAGTTGAAGAAAGGAAGAAAAATATTCTTCCAATCCCAATTCTCATAAAAATTAAAAATATAACTAACTTCAAAATTATTTCAAAACATATAGCTCTTAAATTTTATTTATTTATTTATTTATTTATTTATTTATTTATTTATTTTAATCATTTTTATTTGAGTTAGAAACAAGATTGAGTTACATGACAATCCCAGTTCCCTTCTCCCTCCTGTCCTTCCCTACCACCACCCAACTAAATCTCTACCTATCACATAGCCTTTCTTCTATTCTTCACCTGACTCAACCTTTCTGCTCCCTCATGACCTGTGCATCCCTCCTCCTCTTCTCTTCTCATTCTTGTAGCTCCCTACCCGCTCTTTCCATGTTGTCAGTTTGCTCAGAGCATTGTGACCCTTTCCCCTTCTCCAGGGGACAATGTTTGTCTCTTTTCGGGATCTCCTTGTTTAGTAGTTTCTCTGGCAGTGTGGATTGTAGGCTGGTAATCCTTTATTCTATGTCTAAAATCCACATATGAGTGAGTACATATCCTGTTTGTGTTTTTGTGATTGGGTTACCTCACTCAGAATGGATTCTTCTAGTTTCATCCATTTTCCTGCAAATTTCAAGATTCCATTGTATTTTTTCTGCTGAGTAGTACTCCATTGTATAAATGTACCACATTTTCTCTATCCATTCTTCAGTTGAGGGGCATCTAGGATGCTTCCAGTTTCTGGCTATTACAAATAGTGCTGCTATGAACATCATTGAACAGATTTCCTTATTGTATGAATGTGTTTCTTTTGGGTATATGCCTAGGAGTGGAATTACTGGATCTCGTGGTAGACTCATTCCCAGTTTCTTGAGGAGTCACCATACTGATTTCCTTTCTAGCCCTTAAATTTTAAAGACTACAGACTCATTGTTGAGGAAAAATAAAGTTAATGTTTAATAATCTTTCTTGTTTCATGTCTCATTCTAAAATTCAAATTGCTTATATATGTCCAATATAACTGCATCGGATTATCTTGGATGTCCACGGATGTTCATGCCTAAACACAAACATATGTGGGACACTTTCAAGATTATGAAAATCATAGTGAGATATTTAAATATCCTGAGTATATGAACATAATTCAGTTGTCAAGTGGTTGGCTATTTTCATATATGACTATATCTGAGCTAGGATGTCAGGGAAGGGTCACATTTACTTATATCTAGTTCATTGCCAAAGGTGGGGTTGCATTTCTCTTCAGCTACAATAAACATTTATACAAGGCATCTTTTTTCCTTCATAAAAAGTCCAGCATGAAGAAGTATTAAACATCCCTGGTACAAGGGATGAGACAATTTTCTGATAATTTTGAATTTCATCTTATTCTTTAGAATTGTGGCAGTTGGGGATTATTTTGCTTCTCTCCTACCCACATTGATAAAGTTGTAGAATTGTTCCTTTTATTTCCTGAAAAATTACTATGCAGTCCTTGTTTTAACATTTACATTAGTGTCACTCAATTTTAAAATAAGTATTAGTGAAATCTACTACATGGATACTGCAAAGTATAGTATCTGCTACATGGGCTTGTTTTCTCAAGTTACAGGGTTGTATTTTAATGTTAACTAGGACAGAGAACAGAGTGGCCACACACTTCAAAATAATGTCCTATTGTAGGGAATAATAAAGTGGGAAAGAGTTTACTTTAAATAAGGAAGTCAGGACAGGCATTTAAATAGTAATATTATTGGTTCAATCTGATTTATATGTTTTGAAAGACGAAAGGATATATTGTCTGTGATCAAGGCCATAATATTAGTATTAGGAAGATCAAGTAAGGTGCTATTGTGTAAGGGAGACAGTGGCTGGAGTTAAGGGTAAAAGGTAGGTAGGGTGATGTGAGTCAACTATTTAGATTATTCTTTAAAGGGGACACATTCTGAATTTACTGCATCAGAAAGTCTGAAAGTCTATGTTAATAATCTTTTCAAAGGTACTACACACAACTGTGATTAGTAGCAAATTTTTAAATCCACTACAAAAGAAATGTTGGTTTGAGAAGAGCAAATAAGTCAAGGGAAAATATTTAGAAAAAATTATCCTTAATTTTATTTGCCTTTAGAAACAGGGATATATAGCACACTTCCAAAAACAAAATTAAAAGCAAGGATCTATTTTCTTTGTAAGCAAAGAGTTTCAAAAATCAATGTTGTGGATCCAACTAAAATTTCCTCATCTCTTTCTGCAAGCAAGCATTGGTGAGCCACTGATACACATGATTACCCTTTCCCTATCTTCTTCTATCTGCTTCTTTTTTCTCTGCCCTCCTACTTCCAATTCCACTCATGTGTACTGCAGAACAATTTTCCTACTTCATGGTTCATCCAGTCCCAGGAGTGAAAATCAAAATGGCTAGCCTCTCTTCTGCCAATAGAATTTTCCACACAGTACTTGTATAAAGAATTATTCTGGTATTAGCTCTTGGGAAAATTCATTGTTGTTCCCAGTATAGTGTAAATTCTATTTTAACTGGCGAAAACCTTAAAAATATGTAAAATAATATCCATAATTATTTAAAAAATTAATAATTGAAAATAAATTGTAAGTATATTTAAAGGTGACCAACAGTATTCATTACAAAGTTTAGAATTATTGACACATTGGGCAATTTTATCACCCACATTTATTTTGGACTTCAGGTGAAGAGTATAATTTTAACTTAGAAGCTTGCTTGCTCTTCATATGAGTTTTATGGATATTCTTTCAGAGTTTTACATCAAACCAATAGTGATTGAATTCTCCTTTTCCCTGAAATTATTTCAAAGTTCAGTGGCCATTTTTTGCCATTATGTTCTACTACCTGATAGAGAATGGTGTTAAAGCACAATTTGAGGTGATTTATTATCCTACTAAGTTGTTTTTCTGCATCTGATGCAACAGTATTTGCACATGGTTTCTATTCCACAGTGATAATGATACATGGAAAAGCCCTTTTCTTTTAAAATTGTCTTCTTTTATATTCATGTTGCTGGATTAATCATAAAAAACAGGAGCTTGGTTGCTTAACTTGATGCATAAAATGTCATACATTAAAAGCATTTCTTGTCAAGCATGACACAACGAACTTAGGATTTATTAGTGATTTCTCCATTTAGACTTAGGAAAAGTTGAATTAAATTCAATGAAACTACTGACATTCTCTTTACACTAGATTTTGAAGCATAGAAGGAAGTCTCCATCATTTAAAATAGAATATGAATCTAAACATCTGGAGGCTTTTGATTGTTTTCTGCTTCTGATTTTAAACCTTCTGGGAGTTTTCCCCACAATTCAGTGTTAATGAAAGTCTCCTGGAGAGAAGAGTAGAATATTTCAGTACAGACTGGATTCTGAGTAGTCTAGATCAGGTGACTAATGCAAATCAAACCAATAAAAAGGATTATCTTTCCTGAATCTTTTTTAGTACTGCATAGGAATATTTATTGGGTCTTGCAGGATCCTCTCAGAATAAAAACGAGTGGAATGGAAAAGCACACTCTGTATTACTGCTACAGTGCTGATTAAAGATATCGTTATGGGATGATAGAGTCATTGGAAGAGAGTATTTGAATTTCCAAATTTAGAATGGATATGTAAAACTTACAGAGGAAGAAAGGAGAGATGGTTGACAGTTTTCTTGTCTAGAAGTGAAAAAAGCACTGTGACTGTGAGGGGAACAAGGAAAAGAAGAGAAAGATCTCAGAGACTTGTGTTGAGGACAATGTGCTACCAAAAATATTTTGGATAAATTTGCTTAAGATCTTACATCCCAATATATCATTGTTTCGAAAACTTTCAGTATGTTTCTCTAATCGAGGGCATAACAAATGTAACTGAAACTCAGTTACTTTTGTTCTTGATAAATATATATATATATATATATATATATATATATATATATAGCTACACACACACACACGCGCGCGCACACACACACACACACACTGACTATGAGTACAGTTAAGCCAACTTCCACACACACAATTCCATATTTATCATGTTTGGTTTCAAGTTTTATGTTTCACTTAGTAACTATTTTGCTTTTAAAACCCATTAAATATATTATCTTTCTTCACAATGTATTAGGACATGGTCCACTTAGCTTTCTCTGTTTCTTTCCATGAATCATTTACTCTCTGTAAAATGAGAGAGCCTGAATTTTCACACTGCTTCCAAGATAACTGGCTCCTGCTATAGCATTATAGGAGATGGGACAAAGGCCCACAATGAAGTTTATTTGCTCATGACACAGCAACCAGAATGGCTGCTGATTTGTATCAATTTCTTTTGCTGATTTTGTATCAATAAATTCCATGAAAATGAAGTAAAATAACTCAGGAAGGTTCTCTGATTAGGTCATTGTTTTAGTTCTATGAGTTTAGGATTTACTCCTTTGCAGTTGTGTTGAAAGCAGTCTTGCCCCACCTGTTTTTTATAACCCATATCAAATCTGGTGAGAAAGCAAAGTGTTCTAGTGACTAGCCTAGAGTGCTATGTATATTTTTCCTATCTGCTACTATTCAAACAACCTGGGAAAGATACTCCAAAACAAAACAAATACATTATATTTCTGTCCAGCATGCAGAACTGATTTCAACTGAATGATATACTTGGAAGTAGATGTTATTTCTTACTCGATGAAATACTGTTTTAAATATATTTTATATTTAAAATGCAGGTTTGTATTTATATTTAAAATTAGTTTGTACAAATGAGCATCCAGGGAGTCACAAATCATTAGTGCCCTTGCCCAAGTTTTGAATGCTTCAAAATGTGAGACAAAATTTCTGTTGCATTTCATTTTAGTATCAGACTTTGGCGCTCATGCTGTATGTGGTCATATAGAAAGAGGGAAGGTAGCACTTTGGGGTCTTTTGTTATAGTTACTAATATCTGAAGATTCTACACCATAAGTAAATTTTCTCCCAAAGGTACCATCTCTTACTGCAATTTGATTGAATTTCAAGACTTCAACATACAAATTTTGCAGGGTCATGTTCAGTCCAGTACATTGTAATATGCTAATAACAATCTTACTCTTTGTAGATCTCATTCCTTAAATATTTTCAGTTTAGAAATAATTTGGTTCATACTGTATAATTAAGTACTATTGAATCTGACACCTTACCCTCCATTAAAAGCACTGTGCAAATCACATACTATTAGTCTCCATGGAGATATCTGAACTGCCAACCACCTCTTAACTTCAAACATACATACACACAATCAGTGAGCTGCATGGCAGAAATTTCTACATTTTGGAGCATAGAAAAGATTCATTCAGCTCAGTTCTTGTCCTATATACCTTGCAATACTGGGAGAAATGAGGTATTGGTATGCCAATGATGCATATTTTTCATGTAGTCTGCCAACTTCTGTTTCTTTGCAGCAATATTGATCAGAGAAGCAATTACTCTCTTCTCTTTTGTTCTTTTTTTTCTTGATTTATTTCAGGCCAGCCCTCCATGCAGCACTTTAATATATTTAAGCCATGTTTATGTTTGAATGCGTAAATATTCCATTTCATTCCATCTATAGCATTTATAGACAGTTTATAAATCTATGATAAGTTATTTTGAGGATATACAGTGACCAAAATAGCTCGCTCAATGTGCATATACATTTTGAATTTTTTACAATAATTTTACAATTTTTTTACAATTTTACAATTTTACAATAATTTACAATTTTTTACTTTATACCTAAGGTATTCCAAATAAATAAAAGAAATATGGCGTTTGGTATTAATGGTTTGTATAGTAAACCTCTATAGTTATATGGTTTAAAGCTCTCAAAAATGAGTTAATTCAGTATTAAAATGGATTAAAGAGCCAAATCACAGAAAATATCTACACACATGCATATAGTACATTCAATTTCCAGCAATCTGACCAGAGACTTCACTTATTTCAAATATTGACTTAATTAGTGTTTTCCCAGTCAACAGGTTTGGAGAAGTAATATATTGGTGGAAATTTTCATGTTTTTAATGATTAAAATGAGTTCAGAGAGACTTTATATGATGTTTATAGTGAGTCACTGGTGTGAAAGAATAGTATTTTGACTACATCTCTGCATTTCTTTATAGATTTTTATTTATAATTATAACTATTACTCACAAACTACTCAGCATGTTTTTAATACTATGTATGGGTTTTACTTGGGTGACATCATTTATTGTTATAAGAGCCCTACTAGCTAATAACAATGGCTATAATGTTATATTCAATATATAACAATCTTGTGTATCACTATGAAAGTAAAACTTTGACCCTAAAACCAAATCTAAGTGTATCAGATTCAGGAATCTTCACTGAAATGCTGCCCTTGCAATGAAATATTTTGTCTGACAACTTCCCTATCACACACATTCATACCCAAGATGAGAATTTAGAAATGCTCACTACCCTACCATCTAGAACATGCATCTTAAGATTGCTGGTGCCATTTAAGTTTAATAGAAATTCATTTCAAATATAAATTTGAACATGATCTTCTAGGCAAATATTAAACCTTAGAGGAAACAGTAAAAGAAGAAAATCCTGTCAATAAAGAACAGTTGCCTTAATGTGTAGTGAATAAAGTATAATCAACCTATGCAAGGCCTCCCTGCATGTCATTTTGAAATGCGTTAGTAGGTGAAATATTTTCATTGCAACTACAGAGGAAACATTACTCTCACTTTGCCTGGCATCCAATGTTCATTTGGTTGGCGTGATGATTCAGAAGCAGGAGCTAAGCTCGGGCTCTGTTTATTATTCTTTTCAAATTTCCTACTGCTCTGTGATACTCTAAAAAGAAAACAATTATTACTCATCTCCCACAGGGAAAACCAAACTGCGCATAAAACTGTAACTGGTCTGCCCCAGTTCTACAGCATTACACTAAAAGGAATGGTTCTCCCTTACATTTTGTTTAAGGAAACAAAAGAAAAACACATGCATTCAAATCTACAACTTTTGAAATCCCACCCATCGTGCCCACATAGATAAACTTGACAATTCAGAGAAAGCTTTTTTTTTTTTTTCCTTTGAAGATGCCACTTAAAGGAAACTCTAGAGTTTCTTTGTTCTGTTCTTACCTTGCCAGAAATTGATTGGACAGATATAGAGCAATTGCAAATATTGGCATCACAAAGATGGAGCCATGAGATCAAATTTGCAGTAGGAGAAGGATAGATTTGTCTAACTTTTCATTTGAATCTGAAGATTTGTCTTGCTAAAATGATTTTCATGGCTTCTCTCTATTGAAGAAGCAAGCCAATTTCTGTTTCAGTTTGATCCCAGAAAACTTTTGCTTCCATATTTATTCTATAATAATCTCAAATAATTTCATAATGTTGAATGTACTTTTTTATTGGAAAAGGAAAAGAACTAAAAGAAGAATTGGAAAAATTGTCTTTTTTTCTTCTAGCTATATTTGACCACTATTTTCCTGATTGGGTCTTTTTGTAATATTATAAATGTTCTCATTTTTACATTTTTATTTATTTATCTGTTAGTCTTAAAAAATAAAATACGGCCGGGCATTGATGGCGCACACCTTTAATCCCAGTACTCGGGAGGCAGAGGCAGGTGGATCACTGTGAATTTGAGACCAACCTGGTCGACAAGAGCTAGTTCCAGGACAGCCTCCAAAGCCACAGAGAAACCCTGTCTCGAAAAACCAAAAAAAAAAAAAAAAAGATAGATAGATAGATAGATAGATAAATAGATAGATAAAATATGATAAGATAAAAACTGTCACGTCAACGCTGGACAAGGAACCCCAACAGAAGTGAAAAGGTGTGAAGCAGGAACATGTTTCATAGACACATCTGTTCACATACTCAGGGGTCCCATAAAAATACAAAGCTGAAAACTAAAGTATAAGCACAGAGAACCTGGTGAGGACCCATTTAGTCCCTGTGCATGCTGCGGGAGTCTTTGCGAGTTCCCAGCAGTTTCTCTCAGTTGATTTAGAAGGCCTTGTTTCCTGGTGACCTCTGTCCCCTCTGGCTCTTATACTCTTTCCACCTCCTCTTCTGAGGGGTTCTCTGAGTTCCAAGGGGAGTGATTTGATGGCAACATCCCATTTAGAGCTTCAGGATTCAAGGTTATCTGTCTTTCTGTGTACTGTGTGGCTATGGGTCTCTATTTGTTCCCAGGAGGAAGCTTCCCTGATAATGACTGAATAAGGCACTGATATGAATATAGAGGAATATCAATAGGGGGGTAAATTTATTGTTACATTTTTTTTCTTTAAGCAGGAGTATTTGGTTTTATTCTAGGTCTCTGAGCTACCTAGATTCAGGTTCTTGGTTAACCCAGCAGTGTCAAGTATGGGCTATATCTCATGGGGTGGCCAAAAAATCAAAATAAACATTGGTTGGTTTCTGTCACAAGTTCTTTGCCACCAGTGCCCTAGCAGATTTTACAGGTAGGACAGATTGAAGTTCAAGGGCTTTGTTTTTTCTCTTTTGGTAGCCTACAGAGTATTTTCACCTACTGAAGACATTGAAGATGGAAATGAAGGTTCTTTGTAGCTACCAGTTCACACTCTCCAGGTTTATTAAGTTGTATAAATGTTGTCTTAGCAGTAGAGCCTTGCTGTTTGTCTCCGGAGCTGCTTGAGATTTTTGTGAATCCCGTTTGGACAAAAAATTCAGTATGGTACCCAGTTCCAGAAATGGAAGCTTTGTTTGTTGACAAGAGATAACCAGTTAGTACCTATCACCCTCATTATTTGGATACTTTTAGGATTGCCTTTATGTGTTTAGGAATTTTCTACTGCACTGGGTTTCCATAACATACCCACTGCCTCTCATTGTATTATAGTTTTAGCATTTTCAGCTAAAAGCTGATGCACATATTTGTAAATTACTTATATTTTTGTAATTCTATTTCTACATATACATATTCTACATATATATATTCTACATATACATATCTAAAGCAAAACATAAAAATCAGAAAGAAAATAAAGTAAATTGAATACAAATGTGTATCTCACTGCTTTTTATATTGACTGTTTTAGTTTATTTAGCATCACTTCCCCAGATTTAAAACTACATAGATATTAGCCTATTATTTCAAAATTATCATATCACAAATCACTTTTCAAACTTGTTGATATAGCTTACACATATTGAAATGATTGGATTTATTTGATCTGTGACTTAACAAGCACATATAATTGTAGGAGCTTTCCTGTTTTAGAGGTTATAGCCAGCAGGTTGGGTGATAGCTGGTTGAACTGAAATGACATCAAATGATTTGACTCTTGTGTTAGATACTTACTGATGTTGTGATGAAGTTTTTCATCAAGAAGCAAGTCCCAAAGAAAAGGTTTGCTTCAGCTTACTCCTCCAGAGGTATAGAGCCCATTGGGAAGGCCTGTCAGCCATCAGGGAAAGCATAACAGCAGGAAATGGAAGCTGTTGGATCACATTGTTCTGGCATATACAGGAAGCAGAAAGAAGAGGAATTTCTGCAAGGCTGTGAAACCTCAAACCTTACTGAGATTTTTCTTCCAGCAAAGTTTACCTCTAGAAAGTTCCAGAACCTCCACTATACAGCACTTCTAACAGAAGACCAATTGTTCCAACGCATGTGTCTATGGAGTACAATCTTCATTCCACCTACCACACCTCTGTTATAGCTGTACTTGGGCTGCTGCTGTTGTGTGATTCTGACATTTCAGACCTGGGCTTTTCCTCATGTCAGATTCTGAGTTGTTAGCAATAACAATTATTTTATAAACATTTGTTAATAACAAACATGGATGTTTGCAGATTATAAACTAGTCCAAGACCTCTTTCATACTAACATACTAGCAATTCTGCTGGTTAGATCA